>NC_136421.1:147230758-147665758 GCF_052625555.1 Lactuca saligna | reverse complement strand
TACGTAAAGTTTGCAACTTTATGTGGAAACCATGCCCTTGGAGGTTAGATCAACAATCTGGAGCTTTGGGGTAGCTTAAAAACGTCTAGATTAGAAATATACCGAAGGGACTCGACGAGTTATTGTGACATCCCCAATTTCACGGCCGGAAAAGACCAATTTGTTTATGCTTTGTTTTTAAAATCAGAGTAATCGTTTAAAGAAAACGGTTGCGGAATTTGTTCCCAAAACAAGATATGATAATAACTTATCAAAACATTTTTCAAAGAGAATGTATTTTCATTTAATAATAAAACCTCAGGATGTCATGTTCCGATATAGACATATAAGCATAAATAGAACTTACATTCAATTACACTAATGATTTATATCTCCTTTAAATCTCTATGTGAAATATGTCTTCATATTAATACCTGTGATACAAAGAAAACTGAGTGGGTCAGGCTTGGGAGCCTGGTGAGCATATAGGGTTTTCATCCCACAATGTTATATCATATATTTGTACATATAGAACATTCAAACTTGTACAATTTCACCATATAAAGGCAACTCTTATCCCACCCCATCGATCCTCACAACGACACGATCTAAAATTTTCCTCTTTACCCGATCCCTACTCACGGATCTAAAACTATCCTCTTCACCCGATCCATAATAACAGATCTAAAATTTACCTTTTCACCTAATCTATACTTTTCCCCTGATCCATACTCACGGATCTAAAACTACCTGATTCATGTTTACGGATCTAAAACTAACCACCTGATCTGATCCATACTCCCGGATCAATAATTGTACCCAATCCATACTCCCGAAATAGGGACAATTAATTATACCTTAATCCTGATCTGATCCATACTCCCGGATCAATAAATGTGCCCAATTCATACAGCCGGACAAGGGACAATTAACTTAGTCTTAATCCATACTCCTGGACTAATAACAAGTTTTATCTCTTTACCTGATCCATACTCCCGGATCTAAACCTAACCTCTTGGTCTAATCCATACTCACGGATCTAAAACTAACCTCTTGATCAGATCCATACTCACGGATCTCATTTACCCATGTCCTACCCAACATATTTGTAGATATAAAATACATATACCGTTTGACTCATTTAAAACTATATAAAACATCCATTCCATAATCATCTCAAATAAACAACAATATATAAACACATAGCACATATTTCATAGCAAATACTTCATATTTATGTGTTAGAAGAGAGTGACTACACACTCACCCAAAACATATACTTAATACATTCAAACAATACTTGTATTAATATTGTGTTTATGAAATAGACTATACACTCACACATATAGACAACTTTATATATAAACACATAACACGTATTTCATAGTAAATACTTAATATTTATGTGTTAGAAGAAAGTGACCACACACTCACTTGATTAGAAGATGATCGGACAACACCTCATCTCTTGAAATAATCTTTTCCGACGAAACCGAGATGTTTTCTCCAAAATCGGGCTTCACGCGGGCAGAGTTTCGGCTTGAAAACTATTTTTCTCGGGTTCTTCGGGGCTTCGGGACTCAGGAATGATACCGGGGCTTCGGGATATTTCTTGCACGAAAATCGAGGCAAAACGGGAGAGAGAGAAAAGAAAATGAGCAAGAAGGCCGGTTGCCCTCGCAAGGTATTTGTAGTACCCTTCCAAACCTAGGAAGCTCCGAATCTCTGATGGAGACCTTGGGACCTCCCACTACATCATGGTCTCGATCTTGGCCAGATCTACTAGAATACCCTTCTGGTTGACGAGGTCACCAAGGAACTGCACCCCGCGCAACCAGAACTCACACTTGGAGAACTTCGCAAAAAGTCTCTCCCTCCTTAGCTTCTCTAGCACCTCTCTCAGGTGCTCCTCGTGCTGCTCCTGAGTCTTGGAGTAAGCCAAGATGTCGTCAATGAATACTATCACAGATCAATCCAACATCGGCCTGCATACGCGGTTCATGAGATCCATGAACGCGGCTAGAGCATTGGTGAGCCCAAACAGCATCACCACAAACTCATAATGACCATAACGGGTCCTGAAAGCTGTCTTCTGAAAATCCTCAACCCTGACCTGCATCTGATGATAACCAGAGCGCAGATCAATCTTGGAAAACCAAGATGCTCCCTGAAGCTGGTTGAACAAGTCATTTATCCTTGGGAGTGGGTAACGGTTCTTCACCGTTACCTTGTTCAAATCCGGGTAATCTATGCACATACGGTGCGATCCATCCTTCTTCTTCACAAACAGGATCGGGGCTCCGCATGGTGAGCTACTCAGTCTAATGAAACCCTTGTCTAATAGCTCCTGCAGCTACATAGACAACTCCTGCATCTCTGGAGGGGCCAACTGATACAGTGCCTTGGCTATCGGAGCCGCACCAGGAACCAGATCAATCCTGAACTCAACCTGTCTCTTCGGAGGTATCCCAGGAAAATCCTCCGGGAATACGTCCGGGTAGTCTCATACTACCGGTACATCGTCAACTATCTCCTTGCCCTTCTCCTGGGCATCTAAAATATAGGCAACGAACCCCGCACAACCCTGCTGAAAGCAGTGCCTCGCTCTCGCTGTTGAACAAAGAATCGGTTCGCGTTGTGGCCTCTCGACCTGAATCACTAACTCCCCCCCACTGGGAGTGCGAACCCTCACTAATTGCAATTCACAATCAATCACTGCCCTATTAGGGCTCAGCCAATCCATGCCTACTATAACCTTGTTCCCTCGCAGAGGAATAGGAACCATGTCTACCGAAAACTGCTCATCAGATAACCGAAGCGAACACCCCTTATGTACTATCGCGACCCTGACGGTCCTGTCATCAGCTATCTCGACCTCAAGTGGACAATCCAGCTCCCCCGGAGCTCTGCTAAACCTCTTGCTAAGCGCAAGCGAAACAAATGATCGGGTAGCCCCCGAATCAAACAAGGTTGTAGCTGATATGTCGTTCACTAAGAACGACCCTATATAAAACATATAACCATAAGAAACAATCAACATTAATAAAGAGATGAAGGGAAGATACATACCCGTCACCACATCAGGAGTCGCTAACGCCTCCTCTGCTGTCATCTGAAAAGCTCTACTCTTCGCCACTGGCGCCTCACTCCGGCCCTGATGGCCGTCTGTAATACTCAATGTTGCAGGGGCGGGTGCTACCACCTTCCTTGCGGCTGAAAAACTCGTACACTGGGAATTTTTATATCCCCTTTGATTGCAATGGAAGCAAATCAGATCAGATACGGTGATGGTGGTTGGAGCTGTGCAGTCTCTATTCATATGCCCTGTCCGGCCGCACTTGTAGCAGCCAACACTACCTGCCTTGCACGCCCCATCGTGCAATCTCCCACACTTGACACATCGACTATGGCTCTGTTGTCCTCTGGATCTATGATCAGATACCTTTGGCTTTTTTCCCGAACTCCCAGTGTCAGATACTGCCTCTGGCTTCCTCTTCTTCTCCATCTCTAAATCAATCTCTCTCTCACGAGCCCTAGCAATCATGTCATCCAGCGTTTTACAGTTGGATCGGCTCACAAACTAGAGGATATCACTCCACAACATCGCATGATAACTAGATTTCTTCATTTCCTCATCAGCTGCATACTGAGGAACAAGAAGAGCTCTCTCCCTGAACTTGGCGGTAATTTCTTCCACTGTCTCTGTAGTCCGAGTAAGATCCTGAAACTCCCTGGCTAACTGTTGCACCTCAATAACCGGTGCAAACTCGACTCTAAACCTGATAGTAAAATCAGCCCAAGTCATCGCATCAAGAGTTGCGTCATCCCCAATGACATGTCCAATCTCCTCCCACCAATCTCGTGCCCTGTCCTTCAAAATATAGAACGCTAGTCTGGCCTTGTCCCCCTCGGGATATCTGTTGGTGCGGAAAGCATTGGCGACATCCGCCAACCACCTAGTACTCGCTATGGGATCCCGCGCCCCATGATAGTATGGAGCTCCACAAGCCCGGAACTCCCTGAAGGTGAGTGTGCGCGACCCCATCATGGCCGCCACCTCAACACAGAATGTGCTCAACCTGTCGTCTATCAGCTCTAGAATACCCTCCTTGATTGAACCAAATATCACAGGAGTCTGCTCAAGTATGGTGCGAGTAACCTCTGAAGTGAGGAACTCTCTGGTCTGCTCATCTAGATGCTCGGCCCCCGAGCCTGATCCTGATCCTGATACCTCACCGGCTCCTGAACTACTGACTGCTGGCCTAGGGTGTAAAACCACCATTCTAAAACACATCATGATAAATGTCAGAAACTCTGATATATCTCGAGGGATCACTATTAATACAAGTTTCCTGGTCTCATCTCAGCCTTCCTTGATTCATGTATGGATCCTCTGCTTTCAGTAGTACGGGCCCATACTACCTTCCATATTTATCCGTACTTTCTCAAGAACTGCCTCGACTCCACCAAGTCACTACTACTGCTACTGATCTCTGCTACTCTCATCTTAGGCTTGCCCTATGGAAATCCTTGACTCGATCAAATCAAGTCCTCAACTGCTGAAGGCCTCTTTATAATGCCAATTAGTCATCACCTGAATACCATCAAATGTGACGAGGCTCAGATAATCCTTTGAGTAAAAGACTCGTCCCTACAACGGTTGGACTCAAACAAGAGCTGCGTAATAGGGCCAAATCCAGCACTCTGAGATTATTCAACCCTAATCACATGTGATGTGATGTATTCACCTAATGGCTAGCTCCCATCACTCAGAGTCCCACAAAAAACAAGGCAAGTAACATTCAGACACAGGAAACTACTCAAGCAATTCTATCCTCATAACGAGAAACTGTACTAGCATACAATGCTAAGCTCATACTATATGGCATAACCTAAACATGCTATCCTACTTCTGTTTACTAAATACTAGCATGCAATTCTCATAAAGCTAAAACACATATAGCACGCACATAAGGCATCCTCCTAGATCCTTAGTCCTATTCTAGCATGCTTTCTACTGAAATTGAAACTGATAATCATAACATAAACTTGTATGGGTAATTTGGGAGTACTTACTTGAGCTCGGCTGATTGCATGCACCACACCCCTTTTTAAGAAAACTCTTTTTCTTTTGAAGTCTTTTTCTAAAATTCTTTTCGAATATGTTTTTCTTTTGAAAATCTTTTACCATTTCCTTAGTTTGAGTTCAGAAACACTCGAAAGCGTGTCCGAATCCCTCAAACCAAGGCTCTGATACCAACTTGAAATGACCCAAAATACGACCCAAATTTTTTTGTTTTAATATTACTAAAAATCAAATCATCGAATATCATATATAATAAAAACCATGGAATGAGTAACTCAAATGTCATAGTAACTGTGTCAAAACAAAACTGTATCAATCATAACAATATCCGAATAAAACTCCCAGGATAAAACTGAACATGTGGTGTGTGCGATGCCATCATCCCGAGCTCTTCCCTTTGCTAGCAGAAGTACCTGAAACCAAAATTGAAAACTGTAAGCACGGAGCTCAGTGAGCTCCCCCAAACTACCACATACCATATAATAACATATAAAGCACATACTGGGCCTTGCCCACTGCATCGGACTGAAATCCGGAAACTGCATCGGACCGAAGTCTGGAAACTAACTAGGGTCGTGCCCTCTGCATCGGACCGAAGTTCGGAAACTGCATCAGACCGAAGTCCGAAAACTAACCAGGGCCTTGCCCTCTGCATCGGACCGAAGTCCGGAAACGGCATCGGACTGAAGTCCGGAACTAAATGCATTGGACTGAAGTCCGGAACTAACTGCATCAGACCGAAACCCGAAACTGACTGGGACCTTGTCCTCTGCATCAGACCGAAGTCTGGAACTGACTGAACATAACATAGCATAAACATATCAACTAGCATGAATACGTATACTGCATACTGCATCGGACCAGGGTCCGAAACACATAACACAAAACATGCTTGAATCACAAAGACATCAAGCAATCTAACTACTGCATCGGACTGAGGTCCGGAACTACTGCTAACTAAACGGGTCGGCATTGTGGCTGTAGACCCGTTCCTACTGGAAAGAAACTCACCTCGGAACTCTGGCTGTTGAGATGCTAAATCCAAAACTGGATGACTGCTACTCCGGAACTCCCCGAATACAATTCCCATAAACACTAAATCAGATACCGATAACTGAACTGAGGGTAAAATGACTATTTTACCCCTGGTCAAGGTCAACATTTAGGTGACCATACTCGTCGAGTTGAGCCGTCAACTCGCCGAGTCCCTATACTCTCTTCTTATCCACTACTCGCTACTACCCGTTGAGTTTAGCAAAGACTCGACGAGTTCTTCTTCGACAATGACATCCAGTCTAACTTCATCCGACTCGCCGAGTTGTATGAACAACTCGTCGAGTCCATCCTTATCTCATGAACACGTCTAGTTTGTGACTCGCTGAGTAATATGAACAACTCGTCGAGTCTGTTCTTGAGGCAAGAAGATTGCCTTGGACTTGCCGAATCAGGGCGTAGACTCGCCGAGTCCCTCCATTACTGAGTTCGTATCCCATTTCATTGAGTCCACGTCCTACTCACCGATTCCACTCGTAATCTCTCAATGGATAAATTTGGGGACTCACGACTCGACTCGTCGAGTCCGATGAACAACTCGGTGAGTCGCTTGCATGGCATAACTATATCGTTGATTTTTATCGATTCCAAGGCATTCAATTCATAGATATGGGTTCCTAGAGTTGATTTTACACGTAAAGTTTCCAAATTTACGTGCATGCATGATCAAATGAGGATTAAAAGCCCTAAATATGCCAGAAGTGTAGATATAGGGCTTGCATGAGCGTTTGGCCTAATAAAGCTGGTGAATCTGAGCTTCTGAAGCTCAAACATAACTAGATCTGATGTTCTTCTATCTCTACATGCCCCTTACTCACTAATAGCTCTAGAAATGGCCCAAAAGTGACTAGATTAAGCTTTTATGGAGATTTAATTGAAGGAACAATAAGGGTTCGAGTTTTAATACCTCTATATGCTCTGAATTGACCCCCAAAAGCCTGGATCTTCTTCTTCTCTTGTGGATCCTCCTTCCTTCTCCTTCCAAAATTTCAAAGAGCACAAAACACTCAAGGTTGCTTAAAGAATTGCTAGGGTTTTGTATGGGACTCTTTGTGGGTGAGGGAGGCCGGTCCTCGGGCACATAAAACGTTTAAATAGGGTGCAAACCCTTGAGATTAGGGTTTCATCCAGACTGGTAGACTCGCTGAGTCCATGAATATGGACTCGTCGAGTCACCCACTTATAACGTGTGCAAATCCCGTCTCTACTCGATGAGTCTATCTTCTAACTCGTCGAGTACCCCCACCCCCTTAAGAATGAAAATTATTGTAATTAAATTACATATACCCCCACCCCCTTAAGAATGAAAATTATTTTAATTAAATTACATACCAGAATTTGGGGAGCTATATTTTTTTTAAAGTTGCAGTTTTTTTTTTTTTTTTTTTTTTTTTTTGTTTTTTTTTTGTTTTTTTTGAAAAAATTGCAGTTTCTTAAAAAAATATTATTTTCATTTTTTTTTTCAAAAATAGATGTTTTCTATAAAAAATTAAAAAATATGCATTTAAGAAAAACGAAAAATACTATTATATATATAATTAAATCACAACATCCTTATGAACAGTACCTAACCCGGATACTGTTTATTAGGTTTGTTTAACTGAGGTTAGTTTATGGCTTCTATTACTCCCACCGCCTCTCGTCTTAACCCACCACCTCAACTCCATTCCATTAATCTTCTTTTTATTGGATTATGCAGTTGCACCCAATAAAAAGTCTTGCTCCTTCTCTTACCATCTGCTCCCCTAGAGGTTGAAGATGATTTTTGTTGCCCTATTACCCGTACTCGTCACCACAACAACATCACCGATCGACCTGCACTATAGGGTTGATTCATCGTCGTATTTCACCTTCTGTTCGTTTTTTTTGGAGGTTGCCTTCTGTTCATTTCACAGACACTTTCAATCATCTGCGAGGATGGCACATGTTTGTGGTTTTGCGGCTTTTGCCTATTCAGATCTTTCTCTCGAGCGTAAAATCCATAAACACAGAGATAAGATTCTTTGTGTTGGTAACATACTACATAATTTTTTTTTTCTACAACGTGCACCCTCTTCAAATCAGAAAAACTCCTATAAAAACAGAAAGTCATTCAGAGGGCAGTCGATTATTCTAAGGTTTATCTCTTACTTATTTCTTCGCAGATGCCTCTTTTTGGGGGCTTAAAGAAGTAGAGCCACCTGGATGCTCATACATCTATCATACATCCATCATCTGATAGTCACCAGGTCATTTTGTTATACATGATTTTTATCTAATAGTCTGTTGAAACTATTAACAACTTCCACTTATTTACTACTTCTTTTTGTTTTTAAGTTTTTGCAAGATTCATTAGCTCATGTAGTCATTTGTTCTATTTTTTTAAACATTATGGCTATAACATTCCTACTAATTGACAAACAATGGTTTGTTGTTCATGTTTGGAATATTTAGGAAATTTACTCATTTGACTTGTGTTCTGAACCCAAGAACACCAACAATTGACGTTGAGATTTAAAAGAAACTTTCCAGATGCACACCAACTGCTCATAAAATGCTTCAACCATGTTTCTGAATGTTTTTTTCTACAATGTTTTATTAAGGTAAGCTTAGTTTAGGGATCACTTACGGTTTAATGACTAATTTCTTTTGTCATTTTTATGTTTATGCTGCTTTTTTTTGTGAGAAGAGAATAAAAAACCAGAAAGATTGTTTGTTTTCTATTAACTGCAGGTGATGTTAATGCAATTGGCAATATTGATGTTGCTTTTTCTCAGGTTTGGAATGCATGTACAAGGTCATATCTAATTGAAAGGCTTCCAGGTTAGTAATATTTGGTTCAAGTGGCAAGGTTATTTTGGAACTGTACAATTAAGTGATGGTTATAGTGTGTAATTAATTTAATGTTGACTGATTAGGACGATAGATTGATGTCGGTGCAAACTGAAAGTGGGTGACATATCTGACTATTTTAGATCCAACCAGAAACACATGTAAGCATGCTAACGTGATGGATTATGATAAGGAATCCCTTTTTTTTTCTCCCTCTCCAATTACAAACTCATAATGAATAGGTTATTTTTTCAAAAAATATTGTTCTAGCAACTTTGGCAACGAAACTTAAGGTTTTACCATCAACGACTCCGAAGAAAGAGTTTTGTGTAGACAACTTACTTTCCTTTGGTGGTATGATTACATGTTACAATGAAAATGTACCTTGCTATTGTTTTCTTTTTACATCATCATTTAAGAAATTATTATTATTAAGGCCATAAATGTTAAATTTTGGTTGGATGATAAGACTAACAGAATTAGAGGAGAGTTATTCCTAAATAACTAATCTCGTAAAATCATTGTATGTTACTGTTTTTCATCTTTTTTTAGTTTCTTCTATTTTCCATGTCTTTTCTAGGGAATAAAAATAAAACAATAAAGATTTTTTTTTTAATAGTCTCAAGGTGAAGAGTGGTTTCATTACTCTTGTAGTTGTCATATATTTATTGATTCCTAACTTTTTTCCAAGTGCATATTGTTAAATGATCTGCAGTTTCATCACGGAATTCAGGTGGATTAATCGTAATGCAGACTTTTGATATGGTTCCAATTTCTAGATATTTAATTGTTTATGTTTACTCTATACATCTTCCTTATATATTGAAATTCATATTTCTCGATTCTAATTGTTCTTTGTTCTGATTCTTAATTTTCAGTGAGTTTGAGGACATTTTTGACATTGATAGATCCATTACATCCTCGAGAGATGAAGTATGTTTGCTTAAAAAGAGGGTCGATCCGAAATTAAGGTTAATATATTCATTTACTTGGCACACTTAGATGAAGGGTAATATAGTCATTTTTTTCATGGTCAACGTAAACTAATCAATTTACCCTTTTTTTTTTTACTTTTTTGTATTTATGTGTTATCTAAATATAAATAAAGCGCATTATAGCAAAGTTTTTCAGAACTAGAAAGTCTTTCTTAATAGCATCCTACTTTGAAAATTTGCCAAAAACATTTGATATTTTTCCAAAGTTGGTTGCTAATTTTCCAGTTCAAATCATGAAAATTGTTTTTCGATGACATCGCCATAATTATGTAAGATTCTCCAAAGTAGAATGTTGTAAAAGAAGAAATTGGAAAAATGTATGCATTTTTGTTTATTGTAATTCAAAGCCATGAGAAGTCCGATGTGAATTAGATCTATGTAAAACTGTTTACATTGGCATATGAAAGCCTTGCTTCTCAAGAAGTCAACTGCTATAAAATGTGTTTGCTGATCCAAGAGGCTTTGGAATTGGAAGGCACTACTGTAATCTATTTCTAATTGCTGCTAATTTTACTTATTTGTCTATTACAGAAGCATACTTTTAACTTTGCTTATCAGAGAATTGTATTTTAAAGTATCTGGCCAGTTATAGCAATAAAAATGATTTCCAACCCATGCGAAGCATGGGTCCCTACACTAGTTTTAAAAAAATCTGAAAATTTAAGTTATGATGTAAAATTTTAGACATTTATATTAATATATTAAATAACACAAAAAAATTAAACATTAAATGAGATTGGTAAGATGACGATTTACTTTTGATCTAACGGTCCACTTTTAGTTCTCGGGTTCTCGGGAAACTTTAAGTTCTCAACCGATCTCAACCCTATATATATATATATATATATATATATATATATATATATATATATATATATATATAGAGAGAGAGAGAGAGAGAGAGAGAGAGAGGGGGGGGGGGGGTTCAATTGAGAAAAAAAAGGTTGAGAATGAGCAATCATTCTCAGCCAATCATTTATTTTTGTCGCAAAAGCCTCCAACGTACCGACGGAAATGGGAAATGAATGCACCTGTGTTTTCCAACAAAACATGTTTCCTTAAACTATGCTAAGTATTACCTTAATTTATGCAAAAACATAATTTTTTTTTTAATAATTTTTAAGAAGCTGTTTTTATCAAAAAATGATTTTAAATATACCAAAATTCATGAATTTTTATTCTCTACAAATAGACATCCATATTGATCTAGTTTTAAGATAAAATTAAAAATTTATTTTTTTTATATTTTCAGCTATCGTTATTCATAAGGGAATAATAATGAATCTGGTTTTTACTACAGTACATTCGTTATTCACTTATGAATAAAAACTATGATTAATTTTTTTTTTTTACAATTTAAGTATCATTCATATATGAATATAACATATACTAAACATAGTATATTCATATTTAAATATTAGACGATACATTCACTTGTGAATATTACATAGTATATTCACTTGTGAATGTTGGATGATATGTTCACTTATGAATATTATATGATATTTTTGTTGGAATAGTATCTAAGGCTGTAATTATATTTGGAAAGTACTTGACCCGATTGAGCATGGTCCTTTTGGGTTGCCTTCACCATAACAACTTGATAGGATGATTTACAATGAGAGTTAATATATTATAAAGAATAATAATATTGTTATTTGATTCATATAAGTCATAAATTAATTAGGAATTAATTTGGTGACTTAAGGAGATTAATTAAATAGAAGGGCATAAACTGTCAAGTGTATGATAGTTGTACTTTAGGTTGTAATCCCTTATGGATAAAGGGGTGGACGATTTTAGGGGCCTAGGATAGACCTAAAATCCATCCAAGGGTTATCAAAAAGGGATTAGGATTGCTTAGAGCCTAAGTTATCCAATTAGGGTTTAAAGGTAAAACCCTAGGAGCCTTACAAGTATAAATAGACCCTAGGGGTCATGAAAATCGGCACCTCTTGTTTCTAGAGAAACCCTGGCCGATTTTTAAGTCCCTCCTCACTCTCTGAAATCATCCTCTTGCTAGTTGGTGTTTGTAAGCCATTACAGGAGTGACAATTGTGACTCTAAAACTTCAAGGAACAAGAAGATCAAACAAGTGATTCAAGGTAAACTTATAACTTTGATTTCTCAATGTTATTATGATAGAATGATCATTAGAAGTCTTGGATTCATGCATGTTCAATTAGAGAAACCTAGATCCAAGCATTAGGGTTTGTATGTGCACATAGGAATGTTCATATGGCCAAAACCCATAAGTGGTATCAGAGCCTCGATTGGTTTCTATTGAATTGATGCATTGATTGCTTGTTTGATGCTTGCAAAATTCAAATTTTGTGTTCCTACCTGATTAACTCGAAGAGTCCCATAGTGGACTCGGTGAGTAGGCCTAAACTCGGCGAGTCCATTGTGGTACTCGGCGAGTTCGAGCGTCAAAAAGAGCTAATTTCGGGATTTCTAGCTGTTTATCCTTTTGATACTTACCTTAATCATATTAGGTCAATATAAATCCGATTTTTTGATATATTTGAGTATATCCTTGACCTAATTGAAGATATTTATCAATTAATTAAATATTAGTTTCCTTATGTGATAATTGATTAATTATTTTAATTAAATTGGTAAATTGTTTTGCAAGAAATAATTAAATAAATCAAATATGGATAATTATGTGATTAAATGTTAATTTAGATTATTTGTTATTTGATCCTCTCTCTCTCTCTCTCTATATATATATATATGTATGTATGTATAATTAAAATGCTAGTCTTACCGTTAGTAGGCCTCATTCACGAAGCCGATCTATAAGGTGGGTATAAGGTTGCTGCCTATAAAGTGACGCTTAATGGGTGTACACTCACAACCACCACTTGCTTGATCGGTGGAGGGTCATTAGCCGAAAAGGTAGGATAGGGCAACCTCATCTCCTCATTAAAAGTATAATATGAAATACAAAGTAACTACATGTTTTTTCAAAAAATTCCTAATCCTGGTTACTTTAGGAAAAGTGAATTGATGCAATCCCATGAAATTACACTTTGCACCCTTGCTAAGAAGTTAGTGGAGCGTGTGTGGTTTACCGGCACACTAATTGGTTCTAAGTAAAGGTGGCGAAGGGTGATTCATTGTTTATCATAGTTCGATGGAGCGTGTGTGGTTTACCGACACATCGAATAGGTGATTGTTACAATGAAGGCACCATGTGAATTTTCATGGTAATTCACACCCACTTTGTGATCCTCGGTATCCCAATCACAAACGAGAGGGGCATATCGAGATTTAAACATGCCATTGAAAAAGTTTCAATGAATCTCATCCAAACCTAGGAATTCTCAATACATTTAGAACTTAAAGTTATGGTGGAGAATTAGTGAACCATCATTAACTTACCTTCAAATTGTTTGCATGTTAGATTACGACATCCCTTTTCTAATATGTGAATATTATTGTTGGATCCTAGCCCTAATTTTCTTATTGGGTGATAATTAGGGATCCAAATTCTAATCTATCTTTGTCCTTTCTATTTGTAGATGTCGAACGCAAACAACGTTGCTGCTAGCTCGTTCACATTGATGAGCCTTTTCCAAAAGGTGACTTTCGATGGAACGAACATTAGCGAATGGATAAGATACATTCGCACGATTGCTCGCTACGAGGACAAGGAGTATGTCCTCGATGAAAAACTCGAGAAGATCAATCCTGAAATCGCTACTCCGGCTGAAATCACCGCTTTTGAAACTCATGAGCGTGATGCAACGAAGGTTCATTGCATCATGATAGCCACTATGAACACCGAATTCCAAAAGTCCTACGAGGACATGTATTCGTACAAAATGCACCAAGACTTGTTGGAGAGATACCACCAAAACGCGAGTCAAGAACTTTACGAGATTTTCACTAACATGATCTCCGCTAATATGGGTCATGGTGAATCTCTAACCGTGCACCTGTAAAAGATGCAAAGGTATGTCGATCGTCTTCGCAAGTTGAATGTTGACTTTGGGGAAGACTTGGCAATCGACATGGTGCTTCACTCATTCCCTCCGTGTTACAACCAATTTAGGATGACCTAGCACATTATCAAAGAAGAGGTCACCCTAAGTAAGCTCCAAGGTCTCCTTAGGGTTGCTGAGAGCAATCTCAAGGACAAGTCCGTTGCACCCACTCCCAATCCACCCGCTGCTCCTGTTTTGGCCATTGGGCAAGGAAGAGGCAAGAAGAGGAAGGCTCCATCTAAGAGCCACCGCAAGGGAAAGTCCCGAGATGGTTCATCCTCTAGTGGGACCAAAGTTGATCCCGCTAAGCCTACTTCTAACCCAAAGGAGGCAGAGTGCCACCATTGCCACACAATAGGGCATTGGAAGAGAAGCTGCCCAGAGTACCTGCAAGCTATCAAGGAAGGAAAGATCAAGCCGTCTTTCGCAAGTATATATACAATTAAATCTAATGATTCATCTCATGCTATTTCTTGGGTCCTCGATACCGGGTGTGGTTACCACATTTGTTTAGAATTGCAGGGACTAAGAAGAAATAGGGATGTGGATCATGGAAGAAGAAATCTAATTATGGGGAACAGAAGATCGTCGCCTGTGACCAAGATTGGAGTGTATTCTCTAGTGCTTAGGAATGGTTTATGTTTAGATTTGAACAATTGTTGCTATTCGCCAGAAATGGTGTGACAACCCGATATTTCAACTCTTTGTAGTGACCTAAAAAGTCAAGTATTGTAACCACTTTTGAGTTAATAAAATTAACTTCGATATTAAAAAGTCCAAAAAGTTCCTATTTAAATTTCTTCTATGTTTAAATGTCATCAAACCATGATCATACGTAAAAGGAACGCCCAAATCCGACTTCGTATATTGAAGTTATGATTTTTCCAAGTTCAGCTTAGCAACAGACAGCTGAAAACTCGAATCAGAGATCGAGTGACTTTTGGCCGGAATGACCTAAACGAGAATCGAAGGTCTCGACAATGGTATTTCAGCGGTAAAAGTCTGGCAAAAACCGACGTCAGATAAAGAAGTTATGAATTTTTAAAGAAATTCCTTAATCACGTCATTTTAATAAATAAATAATAAAAATAATTTCGGAATTTGCCAACAGAATCTAAACAAAAGTTGTAGATCGTAGTCTCACCTTCGCGGGGATATAAAGAACGTCGAAAACGGAGTTCGTATGAAGAAGATATGATTTTTTGAAGTTTATTTAATAAATTATAATTAAATTTAAATAAAAAAATGCTGGTAATATCCGAAGAGGAGTCAGCCTAGGGCCGAGGTACACGCCGCGTACCCTAGTACGCTCCGCGTACCCTAGGCCACGGCCTCGGATCGTCCACGTCGCCCCTATGCGAGCCTACCCCCCCCCCTGTCCCGTCCGAAACGCGCTGCAACCGAGGATGGGGTCAGCAGTGACGTCCCGTACGCGCCGCGTACGGGAGTACGCCCCGCGTACGTGGGCCTTTCAGCACCCCTATAAAAGGGATGCGAGGGCTTCCGAAAATTTTGCTCATTTTCTCTCTTTCTCTCACGATCTTGCCTCGATTTCCGTGCCCGTTCAAACCCGAAGCTCTGGTCTTTTTGCTCAAGTCCCGAGGGTCGATTTTACTCCCGAGATTCCTGAGAATCCCGAGAAAAATCCGTTTCCCGAGACGAAACTCTGCCTGGTTTTCGATCTCGCTATCTTCAAACTTCCAAGTGAGTTCATACCCCCTTAAATCAACCTTTGAAATGGTTTTAAATATTTAAATACTTTATGGGGGGGGGGGGGGGAATACAAGTTAAATACTTATAGTTATTGCTTCGATCACATGTGATAGCATTAATCACATGTGATTAATAACTAGGAAACCGATGATTTTATCACTGTTCAAACTGTTTTACTTCAAAATGTTTTACAAACTCTTTTACTTATCAAATGCTTTTATTTAAACTTTGTTTTACTACTTATAAATTGCATGCCCATATATGTATAGATATATAAGTAATGTTTAAAGGGCTTAGGAAGGCCATCCGCCCTATTTCCTTTTCACGCACTGAGATGTGGTCTGGTGGGATTTCGAGTGACCATCCGAGGGTCGTTTCAATATTAGTTATATATCATATATACATGTATAGACATAAAAGTAGTTCCATATTCATACTTATCAATACATCAATAGCTAGTTACCATCGGGGTAACACATAACATATACAACTATACTAGAAACAGGACATATACAACTATACTACAAGCAGAACATATACGACTATACTAGAAACAATACCTATACAACTATACTAGAAACAGGATATATACAACTATACTAGAACGAGAAACATTACATATACATGAACACATTAACAATTGTGATTCACTGTATCAGAGCATGCCTTAAATGTCATGGCCCGAGTTGTAGCTAGAATTCTCTTGGAGGGAGAGCGTTGAGTTTGTGTATAGATCTATACTGGATTGACTATCCTACACCTTGCTGCTAGCTACAGCCGGACCTGCAGGTCTGCGGGTGCCAAACGTCATTCCGTTATTACGACCGTTCTTCATGTCGTTGTTATCAGTCGATAGTATGGTGCAATTATCACATTATACCTTAATATAAATCCGGTTTAAGGTAGTTAGTACAGCAGTAGTTCCTATAAAACAAAACTACAGTACTACAATGATTTACCCATTACATTTTAGCGATAACCTCACTTAAACTTTAATGTACAAACTATATTTTGTTAAAAGATAGTTACACTTGGGAAATTACACACTTTTACATCAAACGAGCATACAAAATAGTTAAGCCTTGGTAAAAGGCTACTTTAATAGAAAATATAGGTTTTTCTGAGAGATTCAAACTTTTACAAACATTTACATACAATTTACAACTTATACTTACGACAGGTTCAAACGTTTTAATAACAAACACCGACACTAAAACACTTATGAATTCACCAGCTTAATGCTGATAAACTCTTTCAAAATAACTTGTATTCTCAGGTCATCAGTAGACAGGTACCGATGCCAACTTTTGAGAAGATGGGGCGCATTCAAGACTCATCACATTATTTTGATTCACATTATATTTTTGGTGTCTAAAACTGTACGGAACACGCTTGTATTAAAATTTTATATTTAATGCAATGGATGATGTTGTTTGCTTATTTACATTTACTGTGTTGTGATACTTTACATGACGTCCTCCGCCCCAGAACGTTTCCGTCATTCTTGGTTTTGGGGTGTGACATATTGGTATCAGAGCATTGTTTATAGTGAAGCAAGTATATCAACCCATAAAAGATATACTAAACTATAAACCCATTTGGGATTAAAACACTCTGACCAGGAGTCTATACTTTAAATAGTAAAATAGTTAAGTAAGTATACTTGTCTACATTTATACTAAAACCAGTGTCACAACGACAAGAACAAAAGTATTACGATTGTTAAATATCATAGGTAAGCTAGGGGATGTATGGTCAGTCCTGGGAATGGCATAGCCTGATCAACTATGCTGGTCCTAGGAGTGATTAGCATATGCCCTAGAATGGTTGTGATGTGTTAACAAGTCTAAAAACTTATCAACAATGCCACAAAAAGATCAGTAGAACTTAAACTTTAAATACTATAGGTGTATTTTGTACTAGTAGTTACACGTATACTATATTCTTACACCTCTCTTCTCGCGTAGATCTAAATGGCTGGATTCCAACACGGCGACCCGTACTTTCCATATGAAGGCAATGCCGGGTGGATCGATGAAGAGCTCGAAGTTGAGCATCCAATCCCTTTGGATGATCACCTCGCAGAAGGCTTTTCTAATGGATCCGACTCTGAGCCTGAAGTCAACAACCTACCGCACGTAGGTCAAGCCCCGAACAACAACCCTCGGCCAGCTTTTCCAGGTCCTACTCCCTTGTGGGCAAACAACTTGAATCGCTGGAGTGATGAACAGGGTCAACCCTTACCATATTTTGGGGACCGAAGCTTTTACAACGTCAGCGATGGTGGCTCTGCTGACCAAGCTCTGCCTGTCATTATCCGCAGAATAACTCGTAATGTCGAGCAAGGTCGAGCAGCCATCGACCGGGTCATGGAGATTGATGCCAACTCAGGTGTCAACACAGTCCGCATCTGCCGTCTTGAAGAATACATGGAACGGACCCGGAGAAACAATGAAACCCTACAGCAACATCTGGTTGCCTCTCAAGCAGAAGTCATGGAACTTCGAGCTCGTCAAAGGGCTCATGAGCGACACCTTCAAGAGGTGGTCCGTCAAATGAGAGACCTTAGGGTTCTCCCGAGGAATATTCATCGCTGTTAGATGATGTCTAGTACATCTCTGTCTTTTGATTAAAGAATAGCCTTAACATCAGTGCTCTAAGTAGCACTTGTTTGTAAAATATTCCTAACTTTCAGTACTCTAATTAGGAATCTAGGAACTGTCAAACTTTTCTATATGGTATGATGTAGGACCTACTATTAGGTCGATTTTCCCTGAACTTATTACATCACTAATACCAGTATTATTGAAATCTATCTAATCTGTGGGAAAAATTTATACACTTGTGCTTTCCCACTAATATTTCTTATTGTGATTTCAAACACTCATTCAACTGTTGGGCTATGGTTAGTTAGTCCATGTGTCATTCTCATGTTGCTTACAAATTGATTCTTATCATTTTTCTTATCTTTATAAACTTATAGCTGAAAGATGCCTCCTCGCAAATCTCCCAGGAATAATCCTGCACCACCACCTCCTCCGCCTCCGATCATCGATACTGCAACCCTGAATGATGCCGTAGCTGCAGCAGTGGCAACTGCCATGGCTTAGTATCACTCTTCTGATGCCAACAGAGGTGGAACCCCTGTGGAATCAACCCCGGTTGAAACCCCTGTGCGCTCGAGAGAGTGCTCTTACAAGGATTTCACCAACTGCAAGCCGAAGTCCTTTCATGGGACCGGCGGAGTCATTGCCCTCTCGCAATGGTTCGAGAAGACTGAAGCGGTCTTCAAAATTTGTTCATGCCCTACTGCGAGCAAAGTGAAATATGCCGCATGCACCTTTGAAGGAAAGGCCCTGACGTGGTGGAACGGCCACGTTAAATCTCTAACTCTCGTCGTAGCCAACGACATAGGCTGGGAAACGATGAAAGACCTCATGATTGAGGAATACTACCCGAGAGGCGAGATCCAGAAACTAGAGCAAGAGCTTTGGAGCCTGATCATGAAGGGCACCAATATTGTTGCTTATACCGCCAGATTCAGCGAACTGGTGGCCCTCTGCCCTAATATGGTTCCCACTGAAGGGAAAAAGATCGAAAGGTACATATGGGGGCTAGTGCCTCCGTATCAGGGGAACATCCTATCATCAAACCCCGCTACCTTCGACAGTGCCAAACGACTGGCACAACGACTCATTGACTATGGGGACAAAACCCCTACAACAACAACAACGCTAGCCATCTCAGAACCCTCCAAACCCGCTGACACAAAGCGGAAATTCTGGGATGAAAAGAAGAAGCAACAGGCTGCCAAAAAGCAGCAAATTGTGGCAATACATGCCGCAATAACCCTACTGCTGCTACTATTGCTCCGGTAGGTGGGTATGCTGGAAGTTCGCCCAAGTGCAACAAATGCAACTACCACCACAACGGCCCCTGTCGTGAAATCCAGTGCTCTAACTGCAACAGGAAAGGACACACCATCTGTTTCTGTAAATTCCCGGCACAACCTATCAACCAAGTCCCTGGCTCTGGCACGAGCCCGACCTGCTATGGATGTGGCGAAACAGGCCACTATAAGAGGGACTGCCCCAAAGCAAAGAATGCTGGTGGAGCGGGAAGGGTACTAGCTATAGGCCACGGGGAAGCAGTTGCTGACCCGACAGTGGTAACTGGTACGTTCCTCCTCGATAACTCCTATGCATGCATTCTATCCGATAGTGGAGCGGAGCGAAGCTTTGTAAACCATAAATTTGCTCGCATGCTTAATCAACCACCGCACGCACTCAAAGAACTATTCACAATAGAAATGGCTAATGGAAAAACTGAAAGTACGAGTAGCATACACTTAGGTTGTACCCTAACTCTAGATAACCATTCATTCCCAATCGACCTCATGCCAGTCTCAATAAAAAGTTTCGACGTTATCATTGGCATGGATTGGTGATATGGGCATATTTAGTTATAAAATTCATGCATGATCTTAATAATTTATGTTGATTTTGTCTCATTTAATGAAAAAAAGGTGCTTAATTAGATTAAATATTTCATTTTCAGCAACAATGACATGCTCGGAAGGAAAAGGAAGCGAAACTAGCGATTGGAGGCTTGGATATTGGATTTTGAAGAAAGAAGGATGTTGCTGGACAGCTTGACCCCTCGTTAGTGTTTTGGCCATATCTCATGAACCGTAACTCCGATTGACGAGATTCAAAATGTTCTGAAAAGTAGACACAATTTCGGACGACTTTCGTGTTTTGAGAAAATGCTGATTCCAAACGTACTCGGCGAGTAGGGTCGATTACTCGCCGAGTTGGTCAGAAGTTTCGCGATTCTGGACGCGCTGACTTGCCGCACACGGGTTTTAAGTGATGGACTCGCCGTGTAGGTCAATGGACTCGCCGAGTAGCCCCTATTTTGTGAAAATCTATATAAATGGACTTTCAGATCGATACCCTAGCATATAGATGAACCCTTGGAGGCTAATTGTCGACTAAAGGTGCTGCTAGAGCGTGGGAAGCAAGGGAATCAACCCTACATTCAATTTTAAGGAGAATCAAGTCAAAATCAAGTTTAATCTTACCTAATCTCTTGTTTGAACTATGTTTTTACCAATTGATTTCGTTTTTGAGCTTGTTTCTGCTGTAATTATGAGCTAAAAACTCATAACTTTTGTTTAGGTAGATGAATTTGTGAACATGGATTGATTATTTGATTAGGATTAATTTTAATTGGTGATTATGTTTTATTAAGCTTGTTAAAGAACCTTATGTGTTAACAATAACTATTCTTCTATTAATAAATCAGTAATTAAGTTCTATGAACATCTCTTAGTTGCTAATTTCATATGATTTACGTGACCACATAGTTGTATGTCTAGGAATAACGAATGTGAAACTAGAATTAACTAGAAGATAGGTAAGTTAATGTGTGAGCTTGTGTGATACACCATCAACAAGAGGTAAATTGAATAACCAATTTGATTAGCTAATTACAAGTCTTTCTAAACCCTAATCAACAAACTAGGAAATTCGTTAATTTAGACAACTGGCCACTGCTTGAGTTAATTTGTTTCCTAAGGATTAGTAATAGCAAACGTGAAACTAATCATCTTAGTCGGTAGCTAATGAAGAATTAATTCGATACATTGAAATCATCCATGGGAACAAACAAGTTGACCTAAACAGAAGTCCTCTTTATTATTGAATTTAGTTGATTTTTATTTGCTTAGCTCTTAGTTTCTTAGTTTAAGTTTTAGTTAATTGTTTAAGTTTCTAGTCTTGCAAAACTAGAGAAAACTCTTTTTTTTACTTGTTTTATTTAGATAATATTAGCATTTATTTTAATTGTTTACCGTTCCCTGTGTTCGATACCCTACTTGCTTAAACTATATTACTAATCGATAGGTACACTGCCTTCCGTGTGTTTATTTTGTGTCTAAGTTGGTAGGATTAAAACTAGTTTGTTTCACACACATCAATTGGTTAAGCCTTCATCGCGCTGACATCATGTGCTACGAGAAAGCAGTCCGTCTAAACCTTCCGTATAACGAAACTCTTATAGTCTATGGCGACAAACCCGGTGGAAGTCTTTGCATCATATCAAGTATTCAAGCACAAAAGTATCTGCGTAAGGAATACCATGCATTCCTTGCTCACGTCGTCGACACGAGCCTCGAAACGAAAGAACTAAAGAACATCCCTGTAGTGAGCGACTTCCCCGACATTTTTCCAGAAGAACTACCCAGGTTACCTCCGCAACGATAGGTCGAGTTCAGAATCGACTTAGTCCCAGGAGCTACCCCAGTAGCCAAGTCGCCCTACCGCTTAGCACCGTCTGAGATGCAGGAACTCTCTGGTCAACTTAACGAACTACTCAGCAAGGGCTTTATAAGATCGAGTTTCTCACCTTGGGGAGCACCGGTCTTGTTCGTTAAGAAGAAAGATGGATCATTCCGTATGTGTATTGACTACAGAGAACTCAACAAAATGACGGTAAAAAATCGTTACCCTCTGCCTCGCATAGATGATCTATTTGACCAATTGCAAGGGGCGAACTATTTTTCTAAGATTGATCTGAGATCCGGATATCACCAGTTATGAGTACTAGAGGAGGATGTGCCGAAGACAGTCTTCCGAACTCGTTACGAACATTACGAGTTCGTGGTGATGCCATTCGGATTGACCAATGTGCCCGCAGTCTTCATGGATCTGATGAATAGAGTATGCCGACCTTATTTGGATCAGTTCGTCATCGTTTTCATTGACGACATCCTGATCTACTCCTGAAGTAAGAAAGAGCATGGCGATCACCTGCAACAAGTTCTAGAGACATTACGAAAAGAGAAGCTTTATGCGAAGTTCTCGAAATGTGAATTTTGGATCCGGAGAGTCGAATTCTTAGGACACGTGGTAAGCGAAGAGGGAATCCACGTGGACCCATCCAAAATTAAAGCTATTGAGAACTGGTCAGCACCTAAGACGCCTACAGAAATTCGTCAATTTCTAGGTCTCGCTGGCTACTACCGCAGATTCATTCAGAACTTCTCTCGAATAGCGAAACCTCTTACAACCCTAACCCAGAAAGGCGTGGCCTTTGACTGGGAAGAGAAACAAGAAAGAGCTTTCCAAACGCTCAAACGAGCCTTGTGCACCGCACCAATACTATCCCTTCCCGAAGGAATAGAAGACTTCGTAGTCTATTGTGATGCATCGAATCAAGGGATCGGATGTGTCCTTATGCAGCGAGGTAAGGTCATCGCCTACGCCTCGAGACAGTTGAAGACACACGAGGTTAACTACACGACCCACGATCTTGAACTAGGAGCAGTGGTGTTTGCTCTGAAGATCTGGAGACATTACTTGTATGGAACGAAGAGCACTATCTTTACCGACCACAAGAGTTTACAACACATATTCGATCAAAAGGAGCTCAACATGAGACAACGACGGTGGGTCGAGCTACTCAGTGATTACGAATGCGATGTTCGTTATCATCCGGGTAAAGCCAACGTAGTAGCAGACGCCCTAAGTCGGAAGGAATATTCTGGTTGCAAAATCAAGTCATTGTCAGTAACAATCCATTCACACTTGTCTAAGCAAATTCAGGAGGCTCAACTTGAAGCCATTAAACCTGAAAATGTCACGAATGAATCCCTTAGAGGAATGGACAAGAATTTAGAAGCCAAGGGTGACGGAGCCTTATATTTCATGAACCGGATCTGGACACCGAAACACGGTGGTTTCCGAGACTTGGTCATGACCGAGGCGCACAACACTCGGTATTCCGTCCACCCAGGTTCAGATAAGATGTATCTGGATCTTAAAAAGCTATACTGGTGGCCTAATATGAAAGCAGAGATTGCTACCTTCGTGAGTAAATGCCTTACTTGCGCAAAGGTTAAGATCGAGTACCAGAAGCCCTCTAGTTTATTGCAACAACCAGAGATCCCGGAATGGAAGTGGGAGCGGATCACTATGGATTTCATAACCAAGTTGCCCAAGACAACGGGTGGACTTGACACCATATGGGTCATCGTTGATAGATTAACCAAGTCTGCACACTTCCTGCCTATCAAAGAAACCGACAAGATGGAGAAACTTACGAGAACATACATTAGGGAAATCGTATGGCTACATGGTGTACCTATGTCCATTATCTCCGATAGAGATAGTAGGTTTACCTCAAGATTTTGGCAATCACTACAACATTCCCTAGGAACAAGGTTGGACATGAGCACAACCTACCATCCTCAGACCGACGGACAGAGTGAGAGGACCATCCA
Source organism: Lactuca saligna (assembly GCF_052625555.1). Lineage (NCBI taxonomy): Eukaryota > Viridiplantae > Streptophyta > Magnoliopsida > Asterales > Asteraceae > Lactuca > Lactuca saligna. The sequence continues at coordinate 147,641,845 of NC_136421.1, read as the reverse complement.
AACTCTGGAAGATATGTTGCGAGCCTGCGTGATTGACTTTGGGAAGGCATGCGATACTCATTTACCCCTTGTCGAGTTTTCCTATAATAACAGTTATCACACGAGCATCAAGGCTGCTCCATTTGAAGCTCTCTACGGCCGAAAATGCAGATCCCCTCTGTGCTGGGCTGAGGTGGGTGATACCCAACTAGCAAGGGGGCAAGCTTCCGACAGTACTCTCACCGGTCTGGAGATCATTCGGGAAACGACGGAGAAAATCGTTCAGATCCGTGAACGATTGAAAGCCTCTAGAGACCGACAGAAGAGCTACGCAGATAAACGAAGGAAACCTTAGGAATTTCAGGTGGGAGACCGAGTCCTTCTCAAAGTCTCACCCTGGAAGGGATTGATATGCTTCGGTAAGCGTGGGAAGCTTAATCCTAGGTACATAGGGCCTTTCGAGATTCTCGCAAGAGTCGGCCCCGTAGCTTACAAACTCGATCTACCCGACACACTTCGTAACGTACATTCTACATTCCACGTATCTAACTTGAAAAAGTGTCTATCTGACGAGACTCTTGTAATTCCACTCGATGAGATCGAGATCAACGAGAGCCTCAACTTTGTGGAAGAACCAGTAGAAATCATGGACCGAGAGGTCAAGCAAACAAAACAAAGTCGCATACCCATCGTGAAGGTTCGCTGGAACGCCAAGCGGGGACCTGAATTCACATGGGAACGCGAAGATCAGATGCAACGAAAGTACCCACATCTGTTTCCCTAATCCACAAGTGTTTTCTTACTTTAAATTTCGGGACGAAATTCCCTCTAACGGGGGGATGATGTGACAACCCGATATTACAACTCTTTGTAGTGACCTAAAAAGTCAAGTATTGTAACCACTTTTGAGTTAATAAAATTAACTTCGATATTAAAATGTCCAAAAAGTTCCTATTTAAATTTCTTCTATGTTTAAATGTTATCAAACCATGATCGTACGTAAAAGGAACGCCCAAATCCGACTTCGTATATTGAAGTTATGATTTTTCCAAGTTCAGCTTAGCAACAGACAGCTGAAAACTCGAATCAGAGATCGAACGAATTTTGGCTTAGGAAGGCCATCCGCCCTATTTCCTTTTCACGCACTGAGATGTGGTCTGGTGGGATTTCGAGTGACCATCCGAGGGTCGTTTCAATATTAGTTATATATCATATATACATGTATAGACATAAAAGTAGTTCCATATTCATACTTATCAATACATCAATAGCTAGTTACCATCGGGGTAACACAGAACATATACAACTATACTAGAAACAGGACATATACAACTATACTACAAGCAGAACATATACGACTATACTAGAAACAATACATATACAACTATACTAGAAATAGGATATATACAACTATACTAGAACGAGAAACATTACATATACATGAACACGTTAACAATTGTGATCCACTGTATCAGAGCATGCCTTAAATGTCATGGCCCGAGTTGTAGCTAGAATTCTCTTGGAGGGAGAGCGTTGAGTTTGCGTATAGATCTATATTGGATTGACTATCCTACACCTTGCTACTAGCTACAGCCGGACCTGCAGGTCTGCGGGTGCCAAACGTCATTCCGTTATTACGACCGTTCTTCATGTCGTTGTTATCAGTCGATAGTATGGTGCAATTATCACATTATACCTTAATATAAATCCGATTTAAGGTAGTTAGTACAGCAATAGTTCCTATAAAACAAAACTACAGTACTACAATGATTTACCCATTACATTGTAGCGATAACCTCACTTAAACTTTAATGTACAAACTATATTTTGTTAAAAGATAGTTACACTTGGGAAATTACACACTTTTACATCAAACGAGCATACAAAACAGTTAAGCCTTGGTAAAAGGCTACTTTAATAGAAAATATAGGTTTTTCTGAGAGATTCAAACTTTTACAAACATTTACATACAATTTACAGCTTATACTTACGACAGGTTCAAACGTTTTAATAACAAACACCGACACTAAAACACTTATGAATTCACCAGCTTAATGCTGATAAACTCTTTCAAAATAACTTGTATTCTCAGGTCATCAGTAGACAGGTACCGATGCCAACTTTTGAGAAGATGGAGCGCATTCAAGACTCATCACATTATTTTGATTCACATTATATTTTTGGTGTCTAAAACTGTACGGAACACGCTTGTATTAAAATTTTATATTTAATGCAATGGATGATGTTGTTTGCTTATTTACATTTACTGTGTTGTGATACTTTACATGACGTCCTCCGCCCCAGAACGTTTCCGCCATTCTTGGTTTTGGGGTGTGACAAATGGCAAGAAACATCATTTCATTTCATGGTTTGTTTAGACAAGGATTTAGATTTTCTTTTAATAATGAGAATGGTTCTATTTGTGCTTCTCTAAATGGCGTCTTATATTTTGAAGCAATACGACGAAACGACTTAAAAATACGACCCAAAAATTTTTGTTTTTAATATAATCAAAACTGTAATCAGAGTATCATATAATAAAACCATGCGTGATGTGTTCCAAAACATGATAAGATACTGTGCGGAAAACTGTATCATACTACATCAAATCAAACAACTAAATCAATCCCAGGCTAAAGCTGAGGCGGTGGTGTGTGCGATGTCGTCATCCCGAGCTCTTCCCTTTGCTTGCGGAAGTACCTGAAACCAAAACTGAAACTGTAAGCACGAAGCTTAGTGAGCTCCCCCAAACTACCCCATACCATACAATAACATATAAACACATATTGGGCCTTGCCCACTGCATCGGGCCGAAGCCCGGAAACTGCATCGGACCGATGTCCGGAACTGACTGGGACCTTGTCCCCCTGCATCGAACCGAAGTCCGGAACTACTGCATCGGACCGAAGTCCGGAACTGACTGCATCGGACCGAAGTCCGGAACTGACTGGGACCTTGTCCCCTGCATCAGACCGAAGTCCGGAACTGACTGCATCGGACCGAAGTCCGGAACTGACTGGGACCTTGTCCCCTGCATCGGACCAAAGTCCGGAACTAACTGCATCGGACCGAAGTCCGGAACTGTCTGACTGAACATGGCATGGCATAACACATCAACTAGCATAACACATATACGACATGCTACATCGGGCCGTGACCCGGAACACATAATACTTAACACATAAACATAGCACACAAATCCTGTTCGAACCACGAAGGCGTCGAACATACTAACTGCTGCATCGGACCTAAATCCGGAAACTACTGCTAACTGAACGGGCCGGCATTGTGGCCTTAGACCCGTTCCTACTGGAAGGAAACTCACCTCGTAAGCTGGCTGCTGAGTGTGTGGCTCGGGAAGCTAACGGCGGCTGCTCCTGAATCTCCTCGGCTACAAGTCCATAAACACACTCAATCAAAAAACTAAACACTGCGCTTGGGGTAAAATGACTCTTTTACCCTTGGTCAAAGTCAACTCTCTTTTGGGCTGACTCGCCGAGTTGGTCACCCAACTCGCCGAGTCCTACTCTCACTTTTCACTTCTGCTCACTGCTACTCGTCGAGTCTGGCATCGACTCGACGAGTACCCACTTGATCCAAGAACTCAGACAATCTTCATCCGACTCGCCGAGTCGCATTAACAGACTCGACGAGTTGTTCTTGATCCCAAGAAGATTGCCTTGGACTCGCCGAGTTGTATGAACAAACTCGTCGAGTCCCTCCATCACTGAGTCCACTCTCAACTCGCTGAGTCCACTCTCTAACTCACCTCGTACACTCGACACTGATAAAACTGAAGGACTCGGGACTCGCGACCCGACTCGTCGAGTCGTTCTTCCGACTCGCCGAGTCGCCGCCATGCAACTAATTTTTACTTGATTTTGTTTGAATCCAAAGCATACAATTGATAGATCTGAGTCCAATAAGCTGTTTTACCACGTAAAGTTTCCAACTTTACGTGCACAACCTCATGAATAAGGGAAATAAGGCTAAAAGATGCATAAAATGGGTAGATCTATAGTTATCATGCAATATAACTCCAAAAAGACAGTAGATCTGGGCTCTACAACACCCCAACATTCAGATCCATGGATATTCCGACTTAATAAGACATTCATGCAAGTGTAAGGCTTGGAACAAGCATCAACTAGCTCTTAGGAGAGCTCTAATGGAAGTTTAAAGCATATAACAAGATGGGACTCCGAAAATACCTCAATTAACTCTGATTTGGCCTTGGATCTTTGCACTACAACACTTCTCCTTGCTTCTTCCTTCTTCTCCTTCTTCACACCTTCACAAAATGGCACCAAAACACATATAAGCTCTTCAATGGAGGTTTGGGGCTCTATCACTGCGTTCTCAGGGTGAGGGAGGCGAGAATGGAGGCTATAATGTGGTTTAAATAGTGGGCAAACCCGGGGATTTAGGGTTTCACCCAGACGGACGGACTCGCCGAGTCCGGGATATGGACTCGCCGAGTCCCCGGCTCCCGCATGCACAAAATACGCGACCCAACTCGGCGAGTCAGGCTAGAACTCGCCGAGTCCCTTTTGAAAACTTAGACAATTAACAATTAATTAACATACCGGGAACGGGTCGTTACAATTCTCCCCCACTTGTCTCAGACTTCGTCCTCGAAGTCTGCTACGACTGGATCTGCAAATAACTCCGGGTAGTGCGCTCTCATCTCCTCCTCAGCCTCCCACGTCCATTCAGACCCCTTCCAGTGCTGCCACTGCACCTTCACTAGCTGAATGACCTTGTTCCTCAAGGTCTTGATCTTCCGATCCAGAATCGCGACCGGTCTTTCAATATAATTCAGGCTGCTATCAACCTGAATATCCTCTAGGGGAACGACTGCTGACTCATTCACCAAACACTTTCTCAACTGCGATACGTGGAAAGTGTTGTGGATCTGACTAAGCTCCTCAGGAAGATCTAACCGATAAGCAACCCGACCTACCCGGGCCAAGACCCTGAAAGGACCAATAAATCTGGGGCCCAATTTGCCCCTCTTCCGGAACCTGATGACACCTTTCCAAGGTGAGACTTTCAGAAGAACCATATCTCCCACCTGGAACTCCAAGTCTGAACGCCTCCTGTCGGCGTAGCTCTTCTGCCGACTCTGCGCAGTCTGCAGCCTACTACGGACCTGCTGGATCAACTCCGTCGTCTTGAGCACCACTTCGGTGCTCCCTATGACCCGCTGACCGACCTCTCCCCAACAAATCGGGGTCCTGCACTTCCTGCCATATAACATCTCAAAAGGAGGTCGATCAATGCTCGCATGATAACTGTTGTTATACGAGAATTCCGCTAACGGAAGATACGTATCCCAACTGCCCCAAAGTCTAGAACACATGCCCTAAGCATGTCCTCGAGAGTCTGAATCGTCCTCTCGCTCTGCCCGTCAGTCTGAGGATGGAAAGCGGTGCTGAAATGGAGACGAGTACCCATCTCGTCGTGGAATCGCTTCCAGAATCTGGACGTGAAACGAACATCTCGGTCCGACACCACCGATACCGGCACTCCATGACGTGCCACTATCTCTCGCACATAGATATCGGCTAACTTTTCCGCCGATATACTCTCCTGGATCGGGATAAAATGGGCACTCTTCGTCAACCGATCCACCACTACCCATATCGAATCCACTCCACGTGCGGTCCTGGGAAGTTTGGTGATAAAATCCATGGTGATATCCTCCCATTTCCACACGGGAATGTCTAACGGCTGCATCTTGCCGTGAGGTCTCTGGTGCTCCGCCTTGACCTTCCGGCATGTCAAACATCTCTCCACATACCAAGCGACATCTCGCTTCATGCAGGGCCACCAATAATCCGATCGAAGATCTCGATACATCTTCGTCGCCCCTGGGTGGATAGAAAACCGAGACTTATGAGCCTCGTCCATCAATACTTGCCGTACCCCACCCCAGTACGGTACCCATATCCTACCATGAAGTGTCAACAAACCACGACTGTCGTAATCAAATGAAGCTACTCGGCCCACTATCCTCTCACACTTCTGCCTCTCCTCCTTGAGACCCTCCATCTGAGCCTCCTGGATCCGCTCCAACAAGGGAGTGATCACTGTCATCCTCATACACAGATCTCTGATAGGGGCCGTCGACACCTTGCGGCTCAGGGCGTCGGCCACCACATTGGCCTTCCCTGGATGATAAAGGATCTCACAGTCATAGTCCTTCAGCACGTCTAACCATCTCCTCTGTCTCATGTTCAAACTCGGCTGATCCATAAGATATCGCAAACTCTTGTGATCCGTGTAAATAGTACAGCGGACCCCATAAAGGTAATGTCTCCAAATCTTGAGGGCGAACACAACTACCCCCAGTTCCAAATCGTGGGTAGGATAATTAACCTCGTGAGGCTTCAACTGTCTCGAGGCATAAGCTACCACATGACCTCGCTGCATCAATACTGCTCCCATACCTATGATCGAAGCATCACAGTAGACTACGAAATCCTCTACACCCTCTGGCAAAGTAAGGATCGGAGCCTCGCACAATCTCTACCTGAGAGTCTCGAACGCCGCCTGCTGCTCAGGCCCCCAACGAAAAACCACCGACTTCTTGGTTAGTCGGGTGAGCGGCACCGCTATCTTGGAGAAGTCCTGGATAAATCTCCGATAATACCCTGCCAATCCTAGGAAGCTCCGAATCTCAGATGGAGACCTCGGGACCTCCCACTGCATCACGGCCTCAATCTTGGCCGGATCTACCAGAATACCCTTCTGGTTGACGAGATGGCCAAGAAACTGCACCTCGCGCAACCAGAACTCACACTTGGAGAACTTTGCGAAAAGTCTCTCCCTCCTCAAAGTCTCCAACACCTCCCGCAGGTGCTCCTCGTGCTGCCCCTGAGTCTTGGAATATACCAAGATGTCATCTATGAATACTATCACCGACCGATCCAGCATCGGTCTGCACACGCGGTTCATGAGATCCATGAACGCGGCTGGAGCATTGGTGAGCCCAAAAGGCATCACCACGAACTCATAATGACCATACCGGGTCCTGAAAGCAGTCTTCTGTACATCCTCATCTCTAACCCTCATCTGATGATAACCGGAGCATAGATCGATCTTGGAGAACCAAGACGCTCCCTGAAGCTGATCAAACAAGTCATCTATCCTCGGAAGTGGGTAACGGTTCTTCACCGTTACTTTATTCAACTCCCGATAATCAATGCACATACGATGCGACCCATCCTTCTTCCTCACAAATAAGATCGACGCTCCCCAAGGTGAACTGCTCGGCCGAATGAAACCCTTGTCTAACAGCTCCTGAGGCTGCGTAGACAACTCCTGCATCTCAGGGGGAGCTAGCCGATATGGTGCTTTGGCTATCGGAGCCGCACCAGGAACTAGATCGATCCTGAACTCAACCTGTCTCTCTGGAGGTATCCCCGGCAAATCCTCGGGAAACACATCCGGGTAGTCACGAACAACAGGAACATCATCAATCGCCGTCTTGCCCTTCTCCCAGGCATCCAAGACGTAGGCTACAAAACCAGCGCAACCCTGCTGGACATAGCGCCTCGCCCTCGCGGCGGAACAAAAGATCGGTCCTCGCTGGGGCCTCTCGCCCTGAATCACTATCTCTCCCCCACTGGGAGTGCGAACCCTCACTAGCTGTAGCTCACAATCAATCACCGCCCCATTGGGGCTCAGCCAATCCATGCCCACAATAACTTTATTCCCACGCAGGGGAATAGGAACCAGGTCCACTGGAAACTGCTCATCAAATATCTGAAGGGAACACCCTCTATGTACTCTGCCGACCCTCACGGTCCTATCATCTGCTATCTCAACCTCTAGTGGGCAATCCAGCTCCTCGGGAGCTCTGCTAAGTCTCTTGCTAAGCGCAAGCGATACAAATGATCGGGTAGCCCCCGAATCGAACAATACCAAAGCAGGGATGCCGTTCACCGAGAACGACCCTAAATAAAACATATCATCAAGTAATATTCAAGCAATATAATAACAAAAGATAAAGGAAAGATTCATACCCGTCACCACATCAGGAGTCGCTCGCGCCTCCTCTGCTGTCATCTGAAATGCCCTGCTCTTCGCCACCGGCGCATCAGCTCGGCCCTGCCGGCCATCCGTAATCCTCAGGGTGGCAGGGGCAGGTGTAACCACCTTCCCTGCTGCAGCTAAACTGGGACACTGGGACTTTTTGTGTCCCTCTGATTGCACTGAAAGCAAATCAGATCTGATGCTGAAACCGCAGTAGCAGGGGCCGTACAATCCCTGCTCATATGCCCAACCCGACCGCACTTGTAGCAGCCGGAACTCCCTGCCTTGCACGCCCCCTCGTGCATCCTCCCACACTTGCCACACCGACCGTGGCTCTGCTGACTCCTGGAACTGTGATCTGAAACCTTGGGCTTTTTACCCGCACTACCTGAACCCGAAACCGCCTCCGGTTTCCTCTTCCTCTCCATCTCGAGATCAATCTCCCTCTCCCTGGCTCTAGCAATCATGTCGTCCAGCGTTTTACAACTGGACCGGCTCACAAACATGCGGATATCACTCCGCAACATCTCATGATAACGGGCCTTCTTCATCTCCTCATCGGCTGCATACTGAGGAACAAGAAGAGCCCTCTCCCTGAACTTGGCGGTGATCTCCGCCACTGACTCGGTAGTCTGAGTAAGATCCTGGAACTCCTTGGCTAGCTGCTGCACCTCAATGACCGGTGCAAACTCCGCCCTGAACCTGGTAGAGAAATCAGTCCAGGTCATAGCATCCAACGCCGCATCATCCCCGATGGCGTGTCCGACCTCCTCCCACCAATCCCGTGCCCTTTCCTTCAGTAGACAGGACGCCAATCTGACCTTGTCCCCCTCGGGACACCTGCTAGTGCGGAAGGCGTTGGCCACGTCCGCCAACCATCTAGTACTCGCTATGGGGTCTCGCGCCCCATGATAGTCTGGAGCTCCGCATGCCCTGAACTCCCTGAATGTAAGAGTGCGCGACCCCATCACGGCCGCCATCTCAGCCCGAAAAGTACTCAATCGCTCATCCATCAGCTCTAAAATACCCTCCTTGATCGAACCGAAGATCACAGGAGTCTGCTCTAGTATGATGCGGGTAACCTCAGAAGAAAGGAACTCCCTAGTCTGCTCATCCATCTGTCCGACCTCCGGGTCTGATCCCGATCCTGATCCCCCTCCGGCATCTGAACTGCCGGCTGCTGGCCTCGGACGCAAAACTACCATTCTAAAACATATCATAACAACATCAGAACACTGAAACATTTCAAGGGATCATGATACGACTACTAGCTTCCTGGTCTTGTCTTGGCCTTCCTTGATTCGAGTATGGATCCTCTGCTTTCAGTAGTATGGGCCCCTACTACCTTCCACATCTATCCGTACTTTCCTCAAGAACTGCCTTGACTTCCCCAAGTCACTTCTACTACTGCCATTCTCTGCTATTCTCATCCTAGGCTTGCCCTAGGGAAACTTCAAGCTCGACACAACTGGTCCTCAGCTGCTGAAGGTTTCCTCATAACGCCAATTAGCCATTACCTAAACACCATCACATGTGATGAGGATCATATAATCCTTCGAGTAAAAGACCCGTCCCTATAACGGTTGGACTCAAACAAGAGCTGCGCAATAGGGCCAGTTCCAGTACTCTGAGATTATTCAATCCTAGTCACATGTGGTGTGACGTGTTCACCTAATGGCTAACTCCCATCACTCGGAACCCCACTAAGCACAAAGCAAGCAGCATTCGGACACGGAAAACAGACTCAAGCAACTATTCTCATAACAAGAAACTGCACTAGCATAGAATGCTAAGCTCGTACTATCAGGCATAACCTACCCAGGCTATCCTACTGCTGTCTACTCAATTCTAGCATGCAATACTCATAAAGCTGTAACACATAAACAGGCACATAAGGCATTCTCCTAGATCCTTAGCCCTATACTAGCATGCTGTTCTACTGAAACTGAAGCTGAACAAATAATTTGTATGGGTAATTTGGGAGTACTTACTTGAGCTCGGCTGACCGCATGCACACACCTTTATCTTGTTTTAAAAAAAAATTCTTCCTTTCTAAGTACTTTCAAAATTCTTTTTATAAAACGTTTTTATTTTAATAAAATCTTTCATTTCCCTTAGTTTGAGTTCAGATACACCCGGAAGTGTATCCGAATCCCTCAAACCAGGGCTCTGATACCATCTTGAAACGACCCAAAAATACGACCCAAAAATTTTCGTTTTTAATATAATCAAAACTGTAATCAGAGTATCATATAATAAAACCATGCGTGATGTGTTCCAAAACATGATAAGACACTGTGCGGAAAACTGTATCATACTACATCAAATCAAACAACTAAATCAATCCCAGGCTAAAGCTGAGGCGGTGGTGTGTGCGATGTCGTCATCCCGAGCTCTTCCCTTTGCTTGCGGAAGTACCTGAAACCAAAACTGAAACTGTAAGCACGAAGCTTAGTGAGCTCCCCCAAACTACCCCATACCATACAATAACATATAAACACATATTGGGCCTTGCCCACTGCATCGGGCCGAAGCCCGGAAACTGCATCGGACCGAAGTCCGGAACTGACTGGGACCTTGTCCCCCTGCATCGGACCGAAGTCCGGAACTACTGCATCGGACCGAAGTCCGGAACTGACTGCATCGGACCAAAGTCCGGAACTGACTGGGACCTTGTCCCCTGCATCGGACCGAAGTCCGGAACTAACTGCATCAGACCGAAGTCCGGAACTGACTGGGACCTTGTCCCCTGCATCGGACCGAAGTCCGGAACTAACTGCATCGGACCGAAGTCCGGAACTGTCTGACTGAACATGGCATGGCATAACACATCAACTAGCATAACACATATACGACATGCTACATCGGGCCGTGACCCGGAACACATAATACTTAACACATAAACATAGCACACAAATCCTGTTCGAACCACGAAGGCGTCGAACATACTAACTGCTGCATCGGACCTAAATCCGGAAACTACTGCTAACTGAACGGGCCGGCATTGTGGCCTTAGACCCGTTCCTACTGGAAGGAAACTCACCTCGTAAGCTGGCTGCTGAGTGTGTGGCTCGGGAAGCTAACGGCGGCTGCTCCTGAATCTCCTCGGCTACAAGTTCATAAACACACTCAATCAAAAAACTAAACACTGCGCTTGGGGTAAAATGACTCTTTTACCCTTGGTCAAAGTCAACTCTCTTTTGGGCTGACTCACCGAGTTGGCCACCCAACTCGCCGAGTCCTACTCTCACTTTTCACTTCTGCTCACTGCTACTCGTCGAGTCTGGCATCGACTCGACGAGTACCCACTTGATCCAAGAACTCAGACAATCTTCATCCGACTCGCCGAGTCGCATGAACAGACTCGACGAGTTGTTCTTGATCCCAAGAAGATTGCCTTGGACTCGCCGAGTTGTATGAACAAACTCGTCGAGTCCCTCCATCACTGAGTCCACTCTCAACTCGCTGAGTCCACTCTCTAACTCACCTCGTACACTCGACACTGATAAAACTGAAGGACTCGGGACTCGCGACCCGACTCGTCGAGTCGTTCTTCCGACTCGCCGAGTCGCCGCCATGAAACTAATTTTTACTTGATTTTGTTTGAATCCAAAGCATACAATTGATAGATCTGAGTCCAATAAGCTGTTTTACCACGTAAAGTTTCCAACTTTACGTGCACAACCTCATGAATAAGGGAAATAAGGCTAAAAGATGCATAAAATGGGTAGATCTATAGTTATCATGCAATATAACTCCAAAAAGACAGTAGATCTGGGCTCTACAACACCCCAACATTCAGATCCATGGATATTCCGACTTAATAAGACATTCATGCAAGTGTAAGGCTTGGAACAAGCATCAACTAGCTCTTAGGAGAGCTCTAATGGAAGTTTAAAGCATATAACAAGATGGGACTCCGAAAATACCTCAATTAACTCTGATTTGGCCTTGGATCTTTGCACTACAACACTTCTCCTTGCTTCTTCCTTCTTCTCCTTCTTCACACCTTCACAAAATGGCACCAAAACACATATAAGCTCTTCAATGGAGGTTTGGGGCTCTATCACTGCGTTCTCAGGGTGAGGGAGGCGAGAATGGAGGCTATAATGTGGTTTAAATAGTGGGCAAACCCGGGGATTTAGGGTTTCACCCAGACGGATGGACTCGCCGAGTCCGGGATTTGGACTCGCCGAGTCCCCGGCTCCCGCGTGCACAAAATACGCGACCCAACTCGGCGAGTCAGGCTAGAACTCGCCGAGTCCCTCTTGAAAACTTAGACAATTAACAATTAATTAACATACCGGGAACGGGTCGTTACATACGATGTAATGGAATTTATGAAACTGTTATGATTGTAGATAACCTAGGAAATGATGTTTTATGCATGGATTATTCTAATAGTATGGATAGAGCATCCTTGTGGCATTGTCGTCTTGGACATGTCAACAAGAAGCGCATAGCCCAACTCCAAAAGGATGGAGTATTGGAGTCATTCGACCTTAGGGAAGATGACACGTGCGAATCTTGTTTCCTTGGAAAGATGACTAAGTCACCCTTCACTAGCACATGTGAAAGGGGTGAGGGTTTATTGGACCTAATACATACCGATGTATGTGGACCGTTTAGATTAACCACAAAGGATGGGAACCGCTTCTATGTGACTTTTACCGATGACTATAGTAGATATGGGTATATCTACTTAATCAAGCAAAAGTCAGAAACATTTGAAAAGTTCAAAGAGTTCAAGAATGAAGTGGAGAATCAATTGGGTAGGAAAATCAAGATGCTTCGATCCGATCGAGGAGGAGAGTAACTAAGTCTTGAATTCCACGACTATCTAAAAGAGTGTGGAATAGTTTCACAATTGACGCCACCTAGGAAACCGCAATTGAATGGTGTGGCAGAAAGGCGTAATCGAACCTTGTTAGACATGGTTCGCTCTACGATGAGTCATGCTTCACTATCTATTTCATTCTGGGGGTATGCCTTAGGGACTGCCGCCCATATCCTTAACCGAGTCCCTACTAAGAAGGTTGCCAAAACACCTCACGAGATGTGGATAAGGAAAGCTCCCTCATTAGCACATATCAAGGTTTGGGGTTGCGAGGCTTTCGTAAGACGAGATACTCACGACAAACTCGAACCTCGTAGTGAGCGATGTATTTTCATCGGCTACCCGCAGAAATCCTTTGGATATCTCTTCTATAGACCGAAGGACAATGTTGTCTTTGTTGCGAGGAGAGGAGTTTTCCGAGAGCGAGAACTCATAAGCCAAGGAGATAGTGGGAGGCAAATCGAGCTTGAAGATATTCAAGAGTCGATAAATGAAGGAACCTCTACCGCTGGCCCTCAACCCGTGGAGGAAACTCCGGTTGAACCGATTGATGATTCCTTACCTCTTAGACGTTCCGAAAGAGTTAGAGTTCAACCCCAGTTATATGGTTTTCATATTACTACCAAAGGGGACACGTATATTAGTTATAATACATTAATAAATCTAGATGAACCTAATAGCTATAAGGAATCCATGGCAGGCCCGGAGTATGCGAAGTGGAAAGAGGCAATGGACAGCGAGATCCAGTCCATGTATGACAACCAAGTTTGGAATTTGGTTGATAACGTGCCCGGACGTAAGACCGTTGGGTGCAAATGGATCTTCAAGAAGAAGACCGACGTGGATGGAAACGTACACACATATAAGGTGCGATTGGTTGCGAAGGGCTTTACTCAAACTCCCAGAGTTGACTATGATGAGACCTTCTCACCAGTTGCGAAGATAAAATCTATTAGAGTGATGCTAACGATTGCCGCATTTCATGATTATGAGATTTGGCAAATGGATGTCAAAACCGCTTTCCTTAATGGAAAGTTGGCTGAGGATGTTTACATGGCTCAGCCAGAGGGTTTTGTTGATCCGAAGCATCCCAATAGAGTGTGTAAGCTTGAGAAGTCCATTTATGGACTTAAGCAAGTGTCTCGCAGATGTAATCTTTGCTTCGATTAGAAAGTCAAAGAGTTTGGATTTGTATGAAGTGAAGATGAATCATGTGTATATGTCAAAGCCAGTGGGAGTATAGTTAGCTTTCTCGTTTTGTATGTCGATGACATACTGCTTATAGGAAACGACATCCCGACACTGCAGGAGATTAAGTCCTGGCTCGGGAAGTGCTTCGCTATGAAGGACCTCGGAGAGGCTTCCTATATTCTAGGAATAAGGATAATCAGAGAACAAAGTAAGAGACTAATAGGACTTAGTCAGAACACTTACTTAGATAAAGTAATAAAACGTTTTAGTATGGAAAACTCAAAGAAGGGAGAATTACCGATACAATATAATGCCAAGTTGAGTAAGACTCAAAGTCCGAGTACCGAAGCCGAAATAGCAGAAATGAGCCGAGTACCATACGCTTCCGCAGTTGGCTCAATCATGTATGCTATGACTTGTACTCGCCCTGATGTATCCTTTGCTTTGAGCATGGTCAGTAGATATCAAGGGAACCCTAGCAGAACCCATTGGGTTGCGGTGAAGAATATCCTTAAGTACCTTCGGAGGATCAAGGAATGGTTTTTAGTCCTCAGAGGGAGTGATGACTTGAAGGTGTGAAGGTATAGTGACGCCAACTTTCAAACTGGCAGGGACAATTACCGTTCGCAGTCGGGCTGGGTCTTTACCCTGAATGGAGGAGTAGTAACTTGGAAAAGTTCCAAACAAGAAACCGTAGATGATTCAACGTGCGAATCGGAGTACATCGCAGCGAGCGAAGCGTCGAAAGAGGCAATATGGTTAAAGAACTTCATTGGTGATCTTGGAGTTGTACCTACCATAAAGGAGCCCATGTAGATTTTGTGTGATAATGAAGGAGCGGTTGCCTTGACCAAGGAACCAAGGGATCATGGTAGATCTCGACATATCGACAAAAAATATCATTTTATAAGACATCGTGTAGAAGAAGGACAACTCGTGGTGAAGAGGATATCATCAGAAGATAACCCAGCAGATCTGCTTACGAAGGGACTGAGCAGGGTTAAGCACTTGCAGCATGCTAGGAGCATTGGGCTGAAGGATGATATTAGTATAGATTAGATAGTGTTAGAAACGCGTAATAGATAAATGTAATTAACATTTGATGATTAAATAAAAGAGTATTATTTATGAGTAATGTTACTGTCTTATGTTAATTGTTTAACTATTGTTTCACTTTGCATGTTTTGACTTCCAGAATAATTGAGTTTATTAAGAATAATCGAATTATTCAAATTGTCCACAATCGTTCATATGTTGGAAGTAGGTATGATTGAAGATTGTCATGAATTGGTATGTAGATTGTCTAAATGGTATTAGACATAGCAAAAGTTTGCTACAACGTTCATGAGTGATTATGAACTAGTTTTGAGCATTGGAACAAACCCGCGCTTGCTGGAATCACCTTATGGAATATGACAAAAAAAGGTAATCGCAAGACGATAATATCATATGGTCTTAAAACCTAGATATATGGTTTGTTATTTGTTAACTGGTTGCACATTGATGGTGCGAAACCACATCAGTAACTAGATGTTATAAAACGCATTGTTGTGTATAGTTGATTAATGAATAAGTAAATGCATATAAGTCGAAGTTTATTTGTTACTTTTATCCTAAGAAAGTAAAAGCGATATCTCGGCCGCTCGATGATTTGATTTGACTTATGTGTTGGGCCTGGTTAGAACTGAATTGATGTTTTCGATTAAGTTCTATGTCAAATAAATCTGAGATCGAGAAACCAAATGCTAGACAATTGTTTCCATATGAATGTCTGCATGATATCTATACAGAGGACTGTACGATCCCTTATCTAAAGGACAAGATTGATTAGATCAAAGTTTGATAGCGTCTTTGAGAGATACGATTGCTAATCGGTATATATATAATCACTAGACTTATCCAAGTGGGAGACTGCTGGAATAGTGTCTAAGGCTGCAACTATATTTGGAAAGTACTTGACCCGATTGAGCATGGTCCTTTTGGGTTGCCTTCACCGTAGCAACTTGATAGGATGATTTACAATGAGAGTTAATATATTATAATGAATAATAATATTGTTATTTGATTAATATAAGTCATAAATTAATTAGGAATTAATTTGGTGACTTAAGGAGATTAATTAAATAGAAGGGTATAAACTGTCAAGTGTATGATAGTTGTACTTTAGGCTATAATCCCTTATGGATAAAGGGGTGGACGATTTTAGGGGCTTAGGATAGACCTAAAATCCATCCAAGGCTTATCATGAAAGGGATTAGGATTGCTTAGAGCCTAAGTTATCCAATTAGGGTTTAAAGGTAAAACCCTAGGCACCTTACAAGTATAAATAGACCCTAGGGGTCATGAAAATCGGCACCTCTTGTTTCTAGAGAAACCCTGGCCGATTTCTAAGTCCCTCATCACTCTCTCAAATCATCCTCTTGCTAGTTGGTGTTTGTAAGCCATTAGAGGAGTGACAATTGTGACTCTAAAGCTTCAAGGAACAAGAAGATCAAACAAGTGATTCAAGGTAAACTTATAACTATGATTTCTCAATATTATTATGATAGAATAATCATTAGAAGTCTTAGATTCATGCATGTTCAATTAGAGAAACCTAGATCCAAGCATTAGGGTTTGTATGTGCACATAGGAATGTTCATATGGCCAAAACCCATCAATTTTCATATGTGAATATTATATAGTATTACGTGGTATATCACATGAGAATAGTACATAATATATTCACTTGTGAATATTAAATCGTATATTCACTTATGAATAATAGTTGGTATATTCATATGTGAATATTGCACAGTATGTTCATATATGAATATTACAATGTGTTTTCAGAAATATATATAATTTTTATATGTTATTCACATATGAATAATATACAGACTTGCATATTTGTTTTGTGTTTTAATACTCACATATTGATTCAGGTGAGAAAACATATTCATATGTGAATATAACGTGGTAATTTAGTTTATGCATTTCATCAAACAGTTGGAGTGCATACAAGTTAATTTTTTTAAAATGTGATAAATATGATACTTTGACTACTTAAATCTTACAAAATAGTAGATTAGTAGAGTAATATATGAAAATTTCAAACAAAAAATGATTTGATATTTTTCTAACCTTAATTTCGATGTTTTATTTGATGAACGACGTTGTATGAATGATACGAATTGAATTTTTTATTGATTATCGATGATGTTGTTTTAATGATGCTGGGAGTATAATTAATCGTAGATGTTGAAGATATGTTCGTATTCAAACTGAATTGCAGGTTGGATTGAAAGAACAAAAAACGAATGAATTTCAACTGTTCGTATTTGTGATTGAAAGCTATTATATCATATTTACAAGTTTGCCACAGTGTCTTTTATGTTTAGAGGCTAATTAAATGAGTGGCTGAGAATGATTCCTTTATTCTCAATCTTTTTTATTTTCTCAATTGAACCCATCTCTCTCTCTCTCTCTCTCTCTCTCTCTCTATATATATATATATATATATATATATATATATATATATATATATATATATATATATATATATATATATATATATATATATATATATATATGTTGAAGAATAAATGTCGACAACGCTATTAATTGCGCCACGAAATGGCTTGGTCGACATATGTAATAAAATATCATGAATAATAAATTTCATTTTTATGAATTACTTTAAAAATAATACAGTTATTTATTTTTGACGAAAAAAGTTATTTCGATATCTACATAATTTTACATGGCACAGATTATTAAAATAAATTGTGATTCCTAATTAACCAAATGTTACTATTACTTTTTTTTTTTTTTGTTTGTATAACACTAATTTGATATATTTAATCAAAATTCTTGGACTAATCATTAAATAACTAAAGAAAAAACCCTCAAAAAGTTAAACTAAAGTAAAATATGAATTAAAATGATTTTGAGCATCTTATAACAATTTGGTTATTAACAACCATATAAATGTACATCTCACGAAGAAGAATCGTTCAAATTTCAAAACATATTAAAATTAAAAAAGTCATATTTTAGATTAAACAAATACACATTTATTCAAGTGTGTTTTGCATGCATAAAAACTTGTAACTAATGGTGACTATTTGACCCGGTTTGAATTAAACATATCATTCAGATCAAATTATTTGGGTTTCAAGTTTCAACATATCATATACCAAATACAAACAAGATTTAAAATTATCCTATTTGAAGTAACCAAACTATTATTCAAATGCATTGTACAATTTTAAAATGATATATATATATTTTTACACTTTTATAAGTGGGAACACTCTCAATGGTTATTATTCACATATTTGTGGTCGACAAATAAAGAATTTCCAATTTAATCAAATTCGAAATTCGAAAATTCAAATCCTTTTTCTTATTATTTGATTGATATAGACTGTTGAAGGTCGGTCGTACTTTTCAACACTCATTCACCAACTATTTAGATCGACGATCTCCACAATTTCATCATCCTGTTAGCTCCTTTTCAACAAACTCCCAAATCTCAAGAAACAAATAGCTAAAATTCAGGTACTCGAAATCCTCTCAATTACAATTTTAAGTTTTTGTATCACCACTGTCTTGATCAATGTAGCTACCCTGCTTAATTTAAACTTTGAACTGTTTTCCTTATGCAATCAACCCAGTTTGAAACACCAGTTCTTTATTAAATTCAAATGGGTATTTGATCATGAATGAGTTTGTTACTTTCTTTAACTTGTAATTAGGTTTCAATGCTTCTCGGTGGATTTTGCTGTATTCTGTTATCAATTTCAGATGGGTATTTGATCTTACATGAACTTGTGAATTGCTTCTACTAGTAATTAGCGTTTAAATATTTCTTTTTGGAAATTTATTGTGTATTATATTCAGATTAAGAGGGGTATGAGTTTGTGAATTGCTTTAACTTAGAGCTTAAAAAGTAAGTTTGAAGAACTTGAATTTGTATCAATGCATCCCCATCAACTTTGGTTATCAGATTGGTTGTATCTTGTAAACAAAGTGTTCTGTTTTCTACTTTACTTAATTGGCAAAGCTTAGTGGAGGTGTTAAAAAAATTATGAATCTTAGAATCCAATATGAATTATAACATTGACCGTAGTTATAGGAAACTTCTTGGATTGATGTAAATACCATGTCTTTGTTTTTTGATATTACATGTAGTTGTTATGTGTGTCTGGTTGTTTTATTTATTTACCGTAATAGTCTTTGGAGTTTGGTCATGGACTTTTCAGACTATGCAGTGCGATGAGTTGTTTGTGGAGTTGAAAATTTTATGGTATAGACTATAGAGGCCATGTTTCACTCAAACTTGTTAGTGTATGTATAGCTAGGCCTTTTGGGCCCACTTTATACATCCTACTTTTGAAAGTGACTTTTATGGAAGAAATCTGTTCATGGGAAAATTACAATCTTACATGGTAGTGATTGTACCGGATTTTCTTTGGTAAACCTAATTCCACTTCTCTTAGAAACCTGTGGCCCAACGATACTCATCTTTTTCTTTTTTCTCTTGAAAAACCTTATGGAATCATAAATATCAAGATCTTCATTTTCTTCACCCTTCATCTTAAACGATTTAATTATGATGTCTCGAGAGAACTCTTTGAAATGCATTGCATTGGGTTTGGTGCTCATAATCACAATAGTAGCTCCAATGACGCTAGGGATATCAACATGGTTAAATGGAGGCAAAAATAGCCTCCCCCGCCCCCAAATTCGTCTGTTACTTCCCGAGCCCGAGCCCGAGCCCAAATTCTCCTTAAACCTGACCCTGACCTTGCTCCCGTTTAACCTTATTTATCATCGTTCTACCTTATTCGTCTTGTTTTTACTCATTTAACCATAAATATGACACTAATATTCAAATACAAAAAATACATATTACATAATTGTTACTCTAAGTTTAGTTATTAGTTTTATGTATAAAATAATTAAATATACGATAATAATTTCGAGCCCTTAGGGTTATTTTTGGGAAAGAGCACCCGACTCTCGACCCCAACCCCAAAAACTAAACGAGGGTAAAACGGCCACCTCCGCCCCTACCCTACCCTAAACCTAAAAATATTATAACAATACCCCATTGAAACAAGGTCCCATAAGGTTGGTGTTCCTCGGGGGTTTTTCACATCCATAAATGATGCCCAACCAGCCACAGCTAAGGAACCAAACAGGCTCAAGATCAACTACATAGTTAAACTATGGATCTACGACACAATATCTGAACCCTTTCTTCATATCATCCTTAAAAATACTTAACGACTTGTTAAATATAGATTAATTTAGAGACTTCTTTTCGTGACAGTAAAGATGCAAAATCCATACAACTTGACAATGAACTAAGAAACATCGTTATCAGAAACTTTTCAGTGACGGCGTAATGTACCCGAATCAATACTATCTCAGGAATTTTTTTTGATAATATTGATTTGCCTATTCCAGAGAAGAATTTTTTTACATTCGTGATAAATGGTTTGTACCCTAAATTGGACTACATTGTGACTTTGTGAGTCTCATCCGTCAAGAATCGACTTTTTTTGGCATTCTTGGAAGCTAGATCAATGATATATTAGAAATTGGGTAGGGTTTATAGTGGGGATATGGATACCCTTTGGATCGTGTAAACACTTTTCGAATTGATATTTCTATTATATATCCGGGTTACAAGAAATTTAGCTTAGGATAATTTCAATAGGACACTTACAAATCTAGGCATAGAAAACATAAGCCAAATTGCTAGAAAATTCTGAGTTCTATGAAGAAAAAACGAGATCTAAAAGGTGTATATCCTTCCCTTCAAAGAGGAGAGCAGTTTATATCGTAAACGAGATCTAGGGTTTCGATTTTAGGGTTGGCCATCATGGGGTTCTTGGAAACAAATAAAAGAATATGAAATTAATAAGAAAACAAGTCAAGGGATCCGAAATTAATGAGGAAAACAAAGGTTTCCAAAACTGAAGATCTTAGTCAGCTTTACCATAATCACCCTCAAGAATTGAAATGTTTCACTATGTATCCACTAGTAAAATCCGAAGACCTTTTAGGGCGCTGACCCTCAACCCAGCCTGCTGACCTGTCAGCGGGACTCCAACCCGAGGCTCTGCCCCTTGGACCTCGCTAGGGGTGCTGCCCATAGACCCTGCCAAAGGGGTACTGCTTCTTTAGAAACCTTGGACCCATGGGTGTTTCCCCCGGACCCCGAATTGTCGTCGAACCGACTTCTAATTGGATCTTATACATGCGTGCACTCTGCACATACCCCAAACATATATTAGAGTACAAATTATGAAGCCCCTTAGCTCACATGTAAGTTCTAATTACACAAAAATATCATGGTGACACTAAAATCACCAACATGACACTCCTCGAAGATCAAAGAATGGCCTAAGTTCGCCCTAAAAAATCTTCCCATTTTCATCACTCATCACCTACAGTTCCTAATATAAAATCAAGCTACCAAAACCTCGAATAAAGTCGATATATCAGGCCGCTATACAACAGTTGCACAACAACCAACAACCCATATATTGGTTTGATCAACCGTCCCCGTTGAATTGGGTTGATTAACAACCTTGATGGACACTACTTGGAATGTCATGTGTTGTATAGAGTCAGCCTAATGAGCTGCCCACTCGTCGACTCACCGCTACCAAGTTGGGCGAAGCATCAAGACCCAATATGTCATATTGCCTAGCCAAACAAGCTCAAGGAATGTCATCACCACCTTAGACATGGTTCTCGAATGACACATATGATCGAGCAACAACTTTGGTTAAGCTCTTCAACACAACGAATCTTAACAACACAACCCACTACTCCCAACTCACTGAGGAGAGAGTGGTGTCGTGGAGGTATCGGGGTACGTCCCCCACTTTTTGCCATGAATACGCCCCCCTAAGACCCGTTAATATCTCCATCGATGTGACAGTTCTGGTGGCCTAATCCCTAGACTTCTCATTCTCCCCAAGCTTTTGTGTTGTCTTGTTCCTATCTTTGGCATCAAAAACTTGGTTATCCCATGATCAAAGTGCTTCACCAAGGGTTTACGATCATCTTTGTATCAATAGATTAGGTCTTGTAGGCAACTACAGTCTACACCCGATAGAACTTACATGGATTTAACTTATGTATAAATGATTATATTTAGGCCCTCTTAGGGGGTTTTATAGTGCCCATAAATCCCCTGTAATCTTTTATTTATTGATGTTTAATGGAAGATATCAATTCAAGAGGAAATTAGAATCTTACAAAACTATCTACTATTTTTGGTTAAAAATACATGACACAACCTAGTATCTCGGTTTTATTAATTTAACCACTTAACCGTTACCCATAATTATAATAGTTCAGTAGCTAAATAGACAAAATGGTGAAAGTATCTTGTGCATTCTTTTATTTGTCCGTGGTATTAAAATTAGGTAACCAGGAAAAATGGGGTTTTAATGGTCACAGAACTGGTTTAATTATTACAAGAAATAGTTAAGTGGCTAAGTCTATAAAATGTTGATTGAAAATTTTGTTATTTGGTTGCAGAAACTCTTTCGTTTATTTATGAACAATGCAACGATCACGTAAAGCTCTTCTTACTAGAAGAGCATTGTGGAAGACTAATAGGACGAACTTCTTTTATAAGGCATCCTTGCCACCTGTCGTCTTTATGTGGGGACTTCTCTTCCTTCTATATATATGGATTGGCCATGATGATGGTTACAGAGGTGAGATACATGCTGTTTCTTACTTTCTTTTACTTAATATATTTAACAGTTATATGAATTAATCGGTTAAGCTGTTTCTTTTTTTACTTAATTTAGAACAAAACTATTTAAGAGAAATATTCAAGAAAATGACAAGTTTACCCTTATTTATTTTTTCCTTTCATTTTCCAAACATGCAGTCAAGTCACTGCCACAGTTTATTTTGTTGTGTCTTCCTGCATGGGGATAGTCTCACTTATATCTGTTTGTAGTTTATTTGTTCATATCTTTTCTTACAAGATCATTTTTGTTGATTCATGTAGATGATCTGATAGATCTTCCAGAAGATTCCTACACTTATCAGATAGAAACCAAATCAGGGACTATCCAAAACCATGCTCTCATTAACAAAACACAACAAATTCATTTCTCATTCTTTAATGAGGAACAAAAAGAGATAAAAACCGAAAGATTTTCAGTACAAGATCTTGATGAATTCAAGAACAAGGCTTCTGGTGGTGCAAAAATTCATCCATTAAACCCTAATCCAGAAAACATAATTCACCGGCTTGAACCTAGTGGTGCGAAATACAACTATGCCTCATCATCAAAGGGTGCAAAGGTCTTGGCTCATAACAAGGAAGCCAAGGGTGCACCCAACATCTTAAACACAGACCAAAATCAGTACCTTCGAAACCCATGTTCATCTGAGGACAAGTTTGTCATTCTAGAACTATCAGAAGAAACCCTAATAGACACTATCGAAATTGCTAACTTTGAACACTATTCGTCAAATCTAAAGGGGTTTGAGGTGTTTGGAAGTTCGGTTTATCCTACCGAATCTTGGGTAAAACTCGGAGTTTATACCGCAGTAAATGTGAAAAACTCACAAAGATTCGTTCTCCGTGATCCGAAATGGATGCGATATGTAAAGTTGAATCTACAGAGTCATTATGGAACAGGGTTTTATTGTACGTTGAGTGATGTTCGGGTTTATGGTGTGGATGCGGTTGAAATGATGCTTGAGGATTTGGTTTTTGCTCGAAATAATGAGTTTTTGTCTAACGAACATGAAGGTGATGGAAAACCAGAGGCGGAAGATGAACTGTGGTTAGAGGAAAGAGCTAATGTGCCTGATCCACATGTGGGAAGGTTGCCTGGGGACAGTGTTCTTAGGTTATTGATGCAAAAAGTTCGATTGTTGGATATAAATTTAGAGGTTTTGGAGAGGTTTTTGGATGAATTGAACTCGAGATATGGTTATTTTTTTAAAGAAATAGATGCTGAAATTGGAGAAAGAGATGTTGTGGTGGAAAAAGTACGCAAGGATTTGAGAGATTTGCATGAGAGCAAGGATGTTGTGGTATGTTTTTGGTGTTTGTTTATGATCATTATGTTTGTTATGCATAAATTATACATAGTTTGGCGTGATGGAACAAAGGTGATTACTTGTTTGTGCAAAGACATGAATGCCCTTTTTTGGTCGGCCTTTCTTGTTGATTTGAACCTCGGTGAGTTATGTTTTTTGTTATTTTGCAGAAAGCACATGTCGATGAGCTGGAATCATGGAAATCTCTTGTGTCCATTCAACTGGATATCATGACGATGGACAATGCCTTCCTCAGGTCAGATT
Organism: Lactuca saligna; assembly: GCF_052625555.1. Lineage (NCBI taxonomy): Eukaryota > Viridiplantae > Streptophyta > Magnoliopsida > Asterales > Asteraceae > Lactuca > Lactuca saligna. The sequence continues at coordinate 147,617,457 of NC_136421.1, read as the reverse complement.
TTTACATTCAGAATGAGTCCAAGTTCGACTTTTGCATGTCTAATGATTTATCTCTTAATTCCATAATCTATAATAGTATAATCTATGTATAGAAAATTTTTATAGCTATGAAAAAAAGTATAAATATGTTATACAATAGAGATATTCCAGATGTAAAACGAAAAAGAAAACTACGTCAAATTTGAAGCTGAAAAGTACTTGAGTTGACTCTTAAATGTAAAAAGCCAGACTCTGCGTAACCCAATTGGCCTCAAATAATCGGTGTCTATATTATTCTAAGATTTTGTTTCCTTTTACGTAATGGACTTAGCGATATGACTTAATCAGGTAAGCTATATAAGAGTTTACTTTTAACTAAATGCACACAAGACTTCATTACTAGAGAAAGTCACGAAAAAAGACTTTGCCCATTAACTCCTAACCTTTTACAAATTTCCCCTCATTCATTCTTTCGTTCCATTTCTCCATTATGCCATTATTTTCTCAAATATTTATTAAAACATTTATCCAAACAACGCCTAATGTATGAATGTGAACGCAGATCGGAGGTTGCAAAGTTGAGAGTGAATCAAGAACGTATAGAGGATATAGGAGTTATTATATTTTTGGTGTCTTTGACATTTGGATTGTTTGCTATAGCTAATCTATTTCTCAATAAACTTTTGTTTGTTTATTATAGAGATGACAGAAGTAAAAAAACTATGGTTGAATTCGGCTAAGGGACCAATCCCATCGGGTTTTGTCCTATTGAGTTTTACTACTATATATCTTCATAATCACCTCGTTTTGAGGATCACATGTATATATATGCTATAGCCAGTTTTGGTAACTTTTTTTTTTCATATGTTCATTGGTCAATCTTGTACACCATCGGTTGAAAATGTAGTTACATGATGCATTTTTTTTACAAACTGGTAAATATATTAAAAAGTACCCGCCTATCAACTAACTAGACGGGGCAAAGAAGGAACAAAGTACATAAACATGATAAAAGGAGGGTTACAAACAATCAAATGGGCATACAGCCCACTCCACCCATTTGTAGTTACAATTCGCCATTCGATATTTTATACACGTGTAAACTTGAGACTTTATGGTATCCACTACTTTTGTTGGGGGAATACAAAGGTTTTTGAAGACCCGATCACATCTTGCCTTCCAGATCCATCATAATGTTTCGTAAAAAATATTTATTAGGGTTGAGAATGATTGAATCTCATTGTATTGATTTTACCAAAAGTAAAAAAAGGAAAGGAGAAAGCCAATATACAATACTAAATACGTAGTCAACTATATATAAATGACAGAAAGAGTCATTCAACTATATTTATAAATATATTAACATCCCTCCTCAAACTCAAGATGGTTCATGAATCATAAGGGACCAAATTGAGTTTGGAAAGTAGAAAAGAGAAACGTCTCAGATGATGAGCTTTAGTGAAGATATCAACAGGTTGGTCGGTAGATGAGATTGGGGATAGAGTAACGGTATTGCGAATGACATGTTGTCGAACAAAATGGAAATTGATCTCAATGTGTTTCCTGTGCTCATGGAACACGTCATTGTAAGCAATCTGAATGACACTTGTATTATCACACCATATGACGGTTGGTGAAGAAAGAGAAATACCCTATATCTGATAGAAGCCAACACAGCCATACGAGATCTTGGGTGGTATCAGCAAGAGCCCGATATTCAGCTTTGGTGCTAGATCTGACGATTAATGATTGTTTCTTACTATGCCATGAAATTAGTGAATCACCAAGGAAGAAACAGAATCCTGTAGCAGATCGGCGATCTGTAATATCCCCATTTCAATCTGCCTTCTTCATCTTTATGAAAAAATGACTTTATTCATGTCAATTAGAAGAAAAAGAAATTTGTTTTATTGTTTTAGAGCAACTTACATTATTATTTTTGGATATCACTATGAGCAATCCAGAAAGAAAGGTGTGATATACAGATGAGAAAATTCTAAAAAATATTGTTTGTTTATATTTTAAATTGTATCATATTACTTTAAAATAATATTATATTATATATCCATGATTTGATTCAATTTTTAAATCTATCATAATGACCTTCGACTTTCAATAACTTAAATTTTGCCTAAAATTAAATATTTTAATTTTTTAAAATTCATTACAAGTTTTCAAAGTTACAAACCCATATTTTAGTATAATTGATTTATTAAAAAATATGAGATTATTAGAATTAGTTATCATGTGTAAATTGATTATGTTTTTTCTAAAAGTTTATGAATATACATGTACTATTAAATTTATGTGTTAGTAGAATAGATCTTAAAATAATTTAACTACTGTGATATTAAAGCTCACAAATTATGAAATTTAAAGTTGTCATGAATCCCAAAACAATTTAAATTTAATGTTATATTTGAACATATTTGAAAAGTTCTAATGACGGAATGTCACGATAGTTATATATAAGTTCCTTGTGATATTGCATTTTTCCGATAAGTGTCGATTTCCTCAAATTCATAGTTCCTTGGTCATTAACTTTTACAAATTAAACGAGTCAATTTCAAAATGATAAACAGTTTATATTATTGTTACAAAAATTAAATGAAAAATAATAGCTGGCTTTCTCAAAAAGGAATTGTGGTCAATAAACAAATTTAGGAAAATTATGACATGCTTTACAAAAAAGAAATGTCAAAAGGATATTATTTGAAGAGAGTAAATTAATTAACGCTTGTAAAGTATTTTCCAAAATAAAACTAATTTTCGTCTATTCTTAAATGTGACAACCTTTTGATTCAAAAAAAATGTATCTATAGATAGTATAAAACCACATCACATCATTGTTGTAATAAACATTTGAGAATTTAATAAGAACCAAAGTTTGTAGAGATTACACTTTGTATAAAGATGTTTAAGCTTGGATTAAGAAATTAGGAATCTCAAATATGCTTTACAAGTGTCAAATGTGGACCCAAAAGCCCTTAGGACTAGAAGCCTCGCAACCGAGAACCTAGTTCTCGCCATAAGGGACCGAAACCTCGATAGCACTAAGAACCGAGAACCACCTCCTCGATCTATGGATCTCGGTTGGGTGTATTGCTCGAGAATATGACTTCATGACAAGACCAATCACCTTTGCACTCCTTTACCCAATGTACCTCCATGTTGGTCATGCAAATACCCATCATATTCACATGCAAAACATCCAATTAACCCCAAACAACTTTACACCCTTTTATCCGCCAAACATCCATGCGAAGCACATAATGAACCACAAACAACTTTACATCCTTTTAACGCCCATACATCCATGTTGAACATCCAAATAACCCCCCCTCCCCCCCGGTCTCCATGTAAGGCATGTAATTAACCAACAAATAACTAGGAAGGAATCTCCTCCCTCTATATATATATATATATATCTCAACCGAGAGGCCTTACTCCACCCCCCCCCCCCACCCCCCCCCCCCCCCAAACTAAAAATTAATTCTTCCAAATTTCCTCCTCTCATCTCTTCTCTCAAAATCGAACAAGGCTCTTCAAAGATTGATTTTTCATCAAGTGGTTCTTAGAAATTTGGTAAGAGTTTTCGAAACACCTTAGTGTTTGTAAGCATTTTATCTTAGTAGCACTATATTTACACACATTATTACGTGTTATTATCTTTAGGATAATCCCATCTCCAAGGAATCTTATCAAACTCCATACAAGAACTTAGGCTCGAAATCTTCATCTTCATCTCTTTATCTACTAAGAAATCCACTCAAGGTGAGTTCATACCCCCATATTTTCAAGCTTTTTCATGTTTTACGGGGGGAGGGATACAAGTAAAACTTTGTTTATCACACAAATATTTACAAATTTTCATCTTTATGTTAAAAATAAGATATTATTTGCATGATCTAGATTACAAAATCATAAGAAATTTATGACTTGTAAAACTAAATGATTTTTGAAGCTTTTACTAATATAACTTTCATAACAAAGGGAGTACATCCTAGTTAGTTACTATTTTGTGGGTTACAACCCAAAACATAATGTTTTAACCTTACATTTTGAAAACTAGACAAGATAATTACTACATATTTATATAAATGGTTATATAAATGTACTTAGTAAATAAACATGTTAAACTATAATAGGTATAGTTTAAGGAACATACGTACTATTTCACTAAGTTTGGGATACATTACGGAAAAAAAACATATAAACTATAATAGGTATAGTTTATGAGGCATATATATAGTTTAATCATTACATAAAGGCTTTTCATTATTCTACATGTAACTGTCAATATAGCTTTGTGAGACACACTACAAGTACATTTCTAAGTACCAACAAAAGACTTGACATTATAACCAGAGTCTCCTAGAGGGAGGCGTGACACTTGTGTATAGATCTATACGGGACCGACAATCCCACACCTAAACTGTTAGCTACAGTTAGACCGACATGCCTAGGGTGACAAATGTCGTATCTTTTCTAACGCCTAAAGAACGTCGTATCAGGCCATCCTAGGTCATCAAGCATGGTTATAATAACTCACAATTTGGTATTAACAATACGATTAGTGTACGAATACATAAATAACTTCAATTAGTTTTATTTAATAGTAAAGCTATAATACAATATTTTACAGTACATATGGTGAATCCAGACACATAGATTAAAAAGGATTACATACAAATACAAATACAATTACCGTGTACTATTTTCTAGTACAGTGAAATTTACATTTATGATAGGACCATTATCGTTCTCTCTATAATTTCTTAGTATATGCATTAGGGTTATATAAAATGAAGAACTGATAGGCAGTCGAATGTGTAATTTCCACTTTACTTCCTATTCCTTGTTTGGTTGTGGGCTTAGGGTAGAATCGTTCAATCGACTGTCCGTTCGATCTTAATTATGTATAACTTGTATACACTAAGAAATCATAGAAGTAACCAGTAAGGGTTAAACTGTTGGATAAAGTGTCTAAGTCCAAAAGTATAATTGGTATGTATTTGACCCGAAAATAGCATGGTCCATTTGGATTGCATTTCACCGGAACAATTTGACAGGATGGAATTTTGAGAAGAGGTTATTTATGATTTTGTAATATATTATAAGTTCTAATATATTAATGTGAAATCATATTATTGAATTAGTATTGTTCAGGAATTAATTTGGAATTATTTCAGTGATCAAAAGAGACTAATTAAATATACGGGGACTGATTTGGCAAATTAATGATTCTTATAGTGTGGGATAATGGTTATTTATGATGGGCTATAAGTCTATGGATAGTCCATGGAGGTTTAACCCATGGAGCCTAAGTAATATGAAAGGTCATGTCCATTAGGGTTTACATAGATGTAACCCTAGACTTTACCACACTATAAAAGAAGCCCCTTAGCTCCTAAAATCAGCACTAGTGGTTCTAGGAGATCATAAGAGTCGATTTTGTGCAAGTCACTCTCTCTCAAGTCCTCCATTGTTGGTGGTGTTTTGTGAAGCATTTGAGGCATCACACTTGGGGTGCTAGGCTCTTAAAGGTCCAAGTTAACAAGATACAAGAAGAGGTAAGTAATCTAACTAGTTTTTTTGTTATTCAAGTACCTATGCTTTGTATGCTAGTTAGGATAATGCTTTGGAAAACCAAATGTAGCACTTGATAATTGAGGTATTAGTTTTATTTATTTATTTTATAATTTATCTTGGGCCTAATGGGATAAAAGGTTTTTGGTTTGGACCTAAGTTGATGGACCAAGAATTTGGGCCATCCATAAGACGTACGCTGAGCGTAGCCTTGGCGTACGCAGGGCGTAGAGTTGCGCATCAGATCCGCGGGGGGGGGGGGGGGGGGGGCACATGTACGCGCAATGTCCCAGGTTTACGTGCAGCGTGCATGAGCAGGAGCCAGACCCTAATTTTTAGGGTTTAAGGCATATAAATACCTCATTATAGCCACACCCCTGGTCTCCTTACCAACCTCCACCCTCAGAAAACCCCTAATACACCTTTCCTACTCCATTGGTAAGTGTGTTGATCTCTTGAGCTTATTTTGAGTAAAAGAAAGCTTGAAAGAAGTGAAGAGAAGTTGAAGGAGAAGAACCAAGGTGCAAGGAGCTCAAGGATCTGGAAATATTTCCTCTTTGGGATCACAAAGAAGGTATAAAGCTTTAAAATTTCCTCCTAGAAGTGTAGATCTAAGAACATGGAGTTTTGGACCTTTTTAGGTCCAAAGGATGGACCTTTATCATACCATTCCGTTTTTGAGCTTGGGATTGCCATCCTTGAGGCTCAAAACATTCTTTTAGCAGTAAAGTTCCAATCTTTTAGGCTCTTTTGAAGCCATGTATGAGATCTAGCCACTCTTATGAAGTTAGTTGCCATTATTCTATGTTTGGGCTCACTTGGTGGGTTGCAAATCACCAAGTGATCGAATTTAGGAGTTAAGATATAAAAAAAGGACTTGGATTTGTAGTTATAGTCTGTTAAGTGGAGTATTAAGTGCTTAATGAGGGTATAGCTTAACAGGGTGGTACACTGGGCATACCAGCATGTACACGCAGTGTACAGACCATGCAGCGGGCACGCGTTGCGTACATAAAAGTACACCCTGCGTACTCAACAATATTGGGCTTTTATCTTTTTGGGCCTCAGAATGGACATCTATTGGACTTATTATCTATTAGGCCTTAATAGGGCATCAGAGGTCTGTTTATAGACCATGGACATCTTTTGGATGCTTTAGGCCCATTTGAGAAGTTGGGCCCAATTTAGAAAATTGGGCCATTAGAGGATATTTAGTTGGACCCTTAGTGGACTCGGAAATATAAAAGGGATTTGGGCCTTGGATATGACTCACATCATAGCAGGGGTAGAATGGTCATTTACCCATAGAGAATCTCCAGTTTTTGACAAATGTTTATTTGGTCATGATAGTTGCGAAGTAGCTGGAGCAACACTTAGTATTACCTCGCACGAGTTTCAGAAGATTTAAGAGGTGAGTTTTCTTCTAGTAGGAACGGGTCTAAGGCACCAAGTTCGGACCGTTTAAGTAGTAGAGTATGTTGGGGATAGCCCGATGCAATTTATGTGTTTTTGGACTTCGGTCCGATGCTGGGGTGGTCCCGAGAAGTAGTTATGTATGCTTGATGTCTTTGTGATTCATGCATGTTTTGTTATGTGTTTCGGAATCCGGTCCGATGTTGGGAAAGTCCAATGCAGATTATGTGATATTGTTATGTAACGACCCAATTTTCATGTCCAAAAATTTCATTTTAAAATATTACTTTTAGAAAACATTGATAAATAAAAGCATTGTTTGATCACGCCATAACACATCGCAAACCATGTTTTAATATTCAAACCATACAATCCATCAAATATCAGAGTACAATCCCAGTGAATCTCGTAAATGCGGAAACCGAAGAGTGTGTGTGTGACATGCTGCTACCGTGCCGGCTCCTTTCCCCTAGCTGAGGAGGTACCTGAAACCAAAACTGAAACCGTAAGCACAAAGCTTAGTGAGCTCCCCCAACGTACCACATACCATGCAAACACATAACACAAATACTGCCAGGCTATTCTGGGGTGCCTGACTACCCGGTACGGCCATTCTGGGGTGCCGACCTACCCATACGGCCATTCTGGGGTGCCGTCCTACCCGTGTCAAGCCATTCTGGGGTGCTGACTACCCATGTCAAGCCATTCTGGGGTGCTGACTACCCATCGGTCCTAACAACCGATCCTCGGGGACTAGTCCCCTCCCGCTACCTCTATCGCATAACATAACATGCCAACATACAAGCATACCATCACATACGGTCAGATGTTTCTGGGGTGTCTGACTGCCCTGCGGTCCTAACAACCAAACTCTACTACTATCGCATATAACGTATCATGATAGCATATAACATAACAGTTAATAGCAAACCTAGATGATATCACAAAGACAATCATCTATCATACGTCTCCTACTGGTGGGCCGGCATTGTGGCCTTAGACCCACCACTACTGGAAGGTAACTCACCTCAAAGGAGCTGCTGAACTGATCGGGAACTAACTGACTGCTGCTGCTCCGGGAGTCCTCCGGCTGTAATTCCCACAATATACTTAATCATACACTGCTAACTGTCCTTTGGGTAAAAAGACCATTTTACCCCTGGTCTAGCCCTAAGTCAAATCGAAGTCAACTTTCAGTTGACCCGACTCGCCGAGTGGATCTCCACTCGCCGAGTCCCTAGCAAATTATTGACCTGGGTCCCTGATCCTTCTCGTCGAGTTGGGCTATGACTCGACGAGTTCATCTTCTAAACTGTCATTCAACTCCTTCATCCTACTCGCCGAGTTGTATGAACAACTCGTCGAGTTCATCTTCATCCGAAGAACACATATGCTAAGACTCACCGAGTTGTATGAACAACTCGCCGAGTCTGTTCTTGATCTATGAAGATTGCTTTGGACTTGCCGAGTCAGGGCATTGACTCGCCGAGTCCTAACATGGGTGAGTTCAGCTCCCAACTCACCGAGTCACCCCCTGTGACTCACGGCTCAACTCGATACATCATGAAGGGACCAATTTGGTGACTCGCGACCAGACTCGCCGAGTCACCTATACGACTCGCCGAGTTGTCGCCATGCATCCACCAAATACACCGATTTACTTGATTTCAGTCCATGCCATTCATAGATCTGGACTTCTAGGACACAAATCACACGTAAAGTTTCCAACTTTACGTGTGGATACTCACTAATATGGATTTTAGGGTTCAAAATGCCTAAAAAGGGTAGATCTAGGATGAACAAGCCACATGGGGCCATAAAGCTAACAGATCTGAGCTCCTGGAGCTCAATCTTGCCTAGATCTAAAGGCCAATCTACTTATTACGAAACATTAAGCACAAACAAGCTTGAGGAATTGCTCAAGAGTGTCTTAAATGAAATCTTAAGCATAGAAACAGGGGAAAAACGAGATATACCTCAATGATACAGCTGAAAAACACAATGATGCTTGGATGGCTCTCCTTTCTCTTGATCTCCTTCCCCTTCTTGCCTCAAAACCTTCAAGAATGCACACAAGAGCCTCAACTACACAAGAAACAAGCTTAGGACGAGGGTTGGGAGCTCTGGGGGTGAATGGGGGCTGGAAAGGGGCAGATATGGGGTTTAAATAGGGTGCAAAACCTTGAAACTTAGGGTTTCATCCAACAGCGGTGACTCGCCGAGTCTAGGATATGGACTCGCCGAGTCGCCAACTTAAACGTGTCCTGCGTCTCGTCCCTACTCGGCGAGTCGGACCTGGTGACTCGCCGAGTCCAAGGCTAAAATTGGGCAATACTCAAATAAAATTCACATACCGGAAACCAGGTGCTACATGTTATGTGTTTATGATATATGTTATGTTGAGTATGTGCTGAGGTAAGCCCGATGTCGGGGTGAGCCCGATGCCGGACAGGAGCCCGATGCCAGGTAAGCCGATGCCGAGATTTGTCCCAATGCAGTTGGGAAGAATCCCAGAGTTATGTTAATTGTTATATGTGTTTTGTATGGTATGTGGTAATTTGTGGAGCTCACTAAGCTTCGTGCTTACAGTTTTCAGTTTTGGTTTGAGGTACTTCAGCTAGTAAAGGGAAGGGCTCGAGCTGATGACATAGCACCCACCCCTATTGATTAGCCTGGGAGTTACTCTGATTTTACTATGAGACTGTTATTTGTTTATTAGATTTTATGAGTTAAGATACTTGTTTTATGGTTTTACTTATTGACAATGAGATTTATGTTTAATTAAATGATTTTGAAAATGAAATTCTTGGCTTGTATTTTGGGATGTTACACCAAATTGCATGTATAATTAGAGAAAACACATATCCAAAGCATTTAGGGTTTCATGTGCACCATAAGGTTGTTAGAGTGCTCAAAACCCATCAGTGGTATTAGAGCCCAGGATTGTTTTCTATTATACTTGATGCTTATTGGTTTTCAAAGTAAAATCGATTTTCTGTCTTCTTACTGGTGAACTCGCCGAGTCCACTGGCTGATTCGACGAGTCCAATTCATGTACTCGCCGAGTTGGTGCTCCTGTGTGTAGAGTTTTGAGTTTTCGTCCAGAATTGGATTATGATCATTAACCCAAACTGTTTTTTGAACCATGAAATCTGTTTTTTTGATATGGTAATGATCATGCTTATCTGATTAAAAGATAATTGTTATAATTTCAAGATTTGTATTAGTTTATATGATTAGGCTAATTTCTTGAAGATTGTTGATATGAATTATCTTGTTCTTATGAGTTTAATTAGATCATGGATGAATTATTTGATTATTGTGTTAATTAAAATAATGATCTAAATGCCTTTAATGGACTCCATAACTTGTCCTCAAGTTAAGGAAAATGAAAAATCTTTTCTTTAAAAAGTAAAACTCATAAGTTATGGAAATGAAAAGTTTTAAAGAGTTTCAAAACTTACCCTCGAGTTTTGGAATTTGTAAAGTCACACTTATGAATACTTTAATCCCTAGAATTCTAAAAGTTTAAAATTCAACCCTTATACTATTATAATATTAAAAGTTTAATAATTATATATATATATATATATATATATATGTATGTATAAGATAAATCAATCTTACCGTTAGTAGGCCTCATTCACGAAACCGCTCTATAAGAGGGGTATAAGGTTACTGCCTATAAAATGGTGGTTTAATGAGTATCCACTCTCACCCACCACTTCCTTGACTGGTGGAGGGTTGTTAGCTGAACGGGTAGGATAGGACATTAATTCTCGTTAAAATTATAATGAAAATTATAAAGAATTAAATGTTTTATTAAATTCCCAATCTTAGTTACTTTAGGAAAAATGTGAAATTGATGCTAATCCATGAAATTGCACTTTGCACCTTGCCAAGTAGTTAATGGAGCATGTGTGGTTAACTGACACATTAACTTGGACTACTAAGGGTGGTAAAGGGTAGCTTGATGTTTGTCATAGATCGATGGAGCGTGTGTGGTTAACCGACACATTAATTAGGTGATAAATGACATCGAGTGTACCAAGAACATTTGCATGGTTATTCACACCTTGTTTGTGATCGTCGATATCTCAGTCACAAACTTGAATGGCATAATCGAGATTTAAACATACCATTGAAAAGTTCAATGAATCTCAAAGGAATCTACGAATTTTAATCCAATGAACTTAATAATCAATTTCGTTTTTCATGGTGGAAATTGGTAAATCGTCATTTACCTACCTTCAAAAATTTTGCATTTGGATTACGACATCCCCTCTTCCAAATTGTAAAATATTGTGTTGGGTCCTAGCCTTAATATTTCATTTTGGGTGTTATATTAAGGACTCTTATATGATCTAAACTTTGTCTTTCTTTTTCAGATGTCTTCTAACACTGCTTCTGGCTCAAACCCAACTGGCTCCTTCTCTCTCATGAACTTGTGTAGGAGAGTCATCTTTGATGGTACCAACCTTGCTGGAGGTTAAGTCCTAGCTTGGGAAGTGTTTTGCTATGAAGGACCACAAAGAAGCTGCCTATATTATGGGGATAAGGATATTAAGAGACAGGAGTAAAGATTAATTGGACTTAGTCAAAGTACCAACTTAGATAAGATTTTGAAAAGGTTCAATCTGATGGATTCCAAGAAAGGTTACTTACCAATCCAAGGCAATACCAAACTGAGTAAAACTCAGAGTCCGAGTATAGAGGTCGAGATAGCTGAGATGAGTCGAGTACCATATGCTTCCGCAGTTGGTTCAATCATGTATGCTCTGACTTGTACTCGCCCTTATGTGGCCTTTGCTTCGAGTATTGTCAACAGATATCAAGGGAATCCTGGTAAGGCTCACTAGACTACGGTAAAAAACATTCTCAAGTACTTGTGGAGGACTAATGACTTGGTCCTAACCCTCAGTGGGAGTGATGACTTGAGAGTAACGGGGTATAGGGATGCCGGCTTGCAGACCTACAGAGATAATTTCTGCTCTCAGTTGGGTTGGGTATTTACCCTGAATGGAGGAGTGATAACTTGGAAAAGTTCCAAGTAGGAGATTGTAGTTGATTTAATGTGCGAATCAGAGTACATAGTGTTGGATAAGGTGTCTAAGTCCATAACTATTTCTGGTATGTACTTGACCCAGTTGGCATGGTCCATTTGGGTTGCATGGCATCATGACACTTGGATAGACAAAATGAGAAAAAGGACACTTATGTTTTATTAATATATTATAAGTTCTAATATATTAATAATTTTATTTAATTATTATTGATCAATAACTAATTTGGTGATCAAAAAGAGACTAATTAAATATATGGGGTTGATTGTGTAAATCATCCATTATTATATAGTGGGATAATGATCCATGGTTTATTGAATTGGGCTAAAACCCATAAGGTGCTCCATGGAGGTTAAAACCCATGGATCATGGAGGAAATGAAAAGCCATGTCAATTAGGGTTTACATGGTATAACTCTACTTGTGACACAACTATAAAAGGACCCCATGGTCTACTAAGATCGGCACTAAGTGAAGAACAAGAGGGTTATCCAATTTTGAGTGTGTGTGTACTTCTATCAAAGTTATTCCAAGAGTTGTGGTGCTGTGTGAAACACTTGAAGCATCACATTTGGGGTGCTAGGCTCACAAAGTTCTTAAGGAATCCAAGCAACAAGAAAGGTAAGTTCTTCTAGAAGCTATTATGTTTCAAGTTCCCCATGCCATGCTAGTTAGGTTAAGAACCTTGGAAAAATCAAATTTGCATGTATCTTAGTAAAACATAGATCCAAGGTTTCTAGGGTTGCATGTACACCATAGGAGTGTTAGAATGCTCAAAACCCTTCACATAGCAGCAAGAAAAGCGGCGAAGGAGGCAATATGGCTGAAGAACTTCATCGGAGACCTTGGAGCTGTACCATCTATAAGGGAGCCTATGGAGATTTTCTGTGACAGTGAGAGTGCGGTTGCCTTAGCCAAGGAACTAAGGGATCATGGTGAATCCAGGCAAATCGACATAAAATATCACTTCATAAGACATCGAAAAGAAGAAGGAATCATCATAGCAAATAGGGTATCGTCAGAGGAGAACCCAACAGATCCCCTCACGAAGGGACTGAGTAGGGTTAAACACTTACAACATGCAAGGCGATTGGGCTGAAGGACGATATTAGTTTTAATGATTAAACAACTGTTTAGAAACTTGTAATAGTTGAAATGTAATTGACATTTGATGATTTAAATAAAAGGTGTTTTTATTTATAAGTAATGTTACTATCTTGTGTCAATCATTTACTATTGTTTCATTTTGCATGTTTTGACTTCCAGAGTAATTATATTATTCAAACTGTCCACAGTCGATCGTACTTTGGAAGTAGGTATTGAGGCAAGACTACCATGAATTTGTCTTGTAGATTGTCTGAAGTGTATTAGACATAGAAAAGTTTTCTACAACATTCATGAGTGCTCATAATGTCTGAGTATTCGATTAAACCCACGCTCACTTGAATCACTTCATGGAATTTATCTCGAGTGATCGTGAGACGATAATATCATATAAGTCTTCAAACCAAAATATATGAGTTGTTGACTATGAGTTGGTTGTACATTGATAGTGTGAAACCACATTAGTAACGTGATGTTATAAAACACACTATTATGTATGATTTAACAAGTAGCTAGTACAAGCATATATTGTCGAAGTTTATCTGTTCCTTTTAGTCCATGGAGGATTAAAAGAGATATCTTGGACCCCTTGATGATTTTGTTTTGACTTATGTGTCGGGCCCAGTCAGAACTCAATTGATGTGTTCGATTAAGTTCTATGTGAAAAAAATCGAAAATCGAGAAACAACTGTTGGACAATAAGTATGACATTGTCCCATCTATTTTTCCGACTGATATCTTGAAGAACAGATGATTATATTATCCCATATCTAAATGGCATGTCAGAGTTTGACAGAGGCTTTTAAGAGCTACGATTGCTAATAGCGACCAAGGAACAGCCGACAGAGTGGTAGCAATGACGTAACAATGAATGAAAGTGGATAAGAAGGATAAGAGAACCTGAACAACAACCAAGGCAGTCACGACGTCCGGTGATGGCTTCGTCTTCACGGAAGCGGTGTGGCGGCGAAAACAACTCCGGTCGCTCACGACCGATGCATTGAAGTTCACAGCTCCATTTTCGGTCTTCAGTGACTCTCTTAGCTGCTCTCGACATCACTAACAGGGGGCTGTAGCGGTCGACGTCCACCGATGAAGTAGCAGGTGGAGGATCAGAGTGTTCCAAAGATGGTAGCTGCTTGAGGAAAAATGAGTTTAGGTTGCATCCTCAAAACGAGGGGGAAGGGGCACCGGGTTTATCCTGTGTCTCTTTCAAACTTATTTCACTTTTTTCCAAATTAGGTCCCTGACCACTAGATTTTTTCAAACTAAGCCCACAAATTACAAAACAACCACTAGCATCCAAAATTCATCACAATTTGAGTCCAAATGTTTCAATATTGATCCCAAAATTCTAAAAATTATATCATTTAACTTCTCATGGCTAACACTGATAAATTATTATGGATTTAGGGCTATTATTCAATTATCATTTTTTTTATCTATTTATTTATTTATTAAATAGAATGTTACAACTCTCCCCTACTTAAAATGGATTTTGTCCTCGAAATCATTCCTTACCATTCCCGACACGCCAAACAGCTTGAGCAATACGGTCACAACCACGAGCATGCCCCAACCTTCCCAGGGCAACCAAAACCAACCCTCGCAGGGCTCTACAACCCGCAGATGAACAAATTCCTTGCAACATAATCACATTTACTCAATCTAGAATCTGAAGTCTCAAGATTGTCTGACTCCCTGAGAGACCATCCATACTGAATTATTATTGTTGAATCCCGTCCACTTATCTCCCAGCTAATTGCTCCACTTCTAATAACTTGAGCTTCTCACTAGAAAACAGAATCACAAACCAAATATCCATACAAAACACTTATACTTGATAGAAAGCTCAGATTATCCTTCGAGTAGGAGACTCATCCCTACAACAGTTAGACTCAGACGAGAGCTAGACAACAGGATCAAGTCATTTACTCTGAGATTATCCAAACTCATCTGCAAGTGACCTAACATCTCCTCAAAATAACAAGCTACTCCACACTTGAGTTCCAAATCAATAATACCGCCTTAACTTATCTTGATGCCCTTCACATATAGAACCAACCATAACACAACCAAAAGAGCTGACTTATCATCAAAACTGAATTCATTCATTACCCTTGAACCCTTTGATTGATTCCCTCGGCATATAAATACCCCAATCCTCAATCCACGGGAACAAAAATTATGCACGAAACTCTCGTGATACCCGACTCGGGATCTAACCCATAAATCAACCCGACACTTAACTCATGAACCGAGATCCACAAATCTACACTTGCATCTCACCCAAGACCTTCTGATAATGACAGTCCTTCCTAGACCGATATATAAAGGTTCCAAAACCAATGCTGAGGATGCCAGTCTCGCACCTGGCCCAATCACCAGGTTCCCACTAGTCCAAATTGATGGGTTTTGAGCATTCTAACACTTCCTAAGTGTACATGCAACCCTAATAAACCTTGGATCTATGTTTGTCTAAGATACATGCAAATAATCATTTTTCCATGGTTCATATCCTATCTAACATGGCATGGGGAACTTGAATCAAATAAAGCTAGTAGAAATACTTACCTTGTAGTTGTAGTTGATTGCTTGGAGTTTTAGAGCCTAGCACCAATAGTGTGGATGCCTCAAATGGAAATCACAAATCACCACAAACTTGGAACTTTCAGAGAATAGTCATAACTATCTTGAAATCGGCCCTCTTGCTTTACTCACCTCAACTAGTGTGATTTCAAGAAACAAAGCCTCCTTTATATAGTGTGGTGAATTAGGGTTACATCCATGTAAATCCTAATACCCATGCCTCTTCATTTCCATGAGATCCATGGGTTAAAGCTCCATAGAGTATCCATGGACTTTCCATGCAAGCCTAGCCCATTCCAAATAAGCATTAGCCCACACTATATAAATATAAGAGCCCATATTTAATTAGTAATACTTTTGATCTCTAAATTAATCCTAGATTAATTATAGATCAATACTAATTAAATAATATGATCTTATATTAATATATTAGAACTTATAATATATTAATAAATCATAACTTATACTATTCTCAAAAGATTATCCATAAATTGTTCGGGTGAAGTGTAACCCAAATGGACCATACCGGGTCGGGTCAAGTACAAACCAAATATAGTTATGGACTTAGGCACTATATCCAACAGTCTCCCTCTTGGATAAGTCTAATAACTATAGTTGCAAGTATGACTTCAGGAACCGATCAACAATCGTAGCTCTTTAAACTCTGTTGAACTAGAATGCGCCATTTTAGATAAGTGATCATATAATCCTCTGTTCTAGATATCAGCCGGACAAATACATGGAACATGGTCTTACTTATTGTCCAACATTTATTTCCCGATTTCCGATTTGTTTGACATAGAACTTAACTGAACACATCAATTTAGTTCTGATCGGGCCCGGTACATAGGTCAAAACAAAATCATCGAGGGGCCCAGATATCGCTTCTAATCCTAGAAGGAACAGATAAACTTCGACTCATATGTTTGCTCTACTACTTGTTGAATTACACACAAAGGTACATTTTATAACATCGAGTTACCAATGCGTTTTCGTACAATCAATGCATAACCAACTCATAGGCAACAAATCATATCTCTAGGTTTAAAGACTTATATGATATTACCGTCTCACGATCACTCGTGATAAATTCCATGAAGTGATTCCAGTGAGCGTGGGTTGAGTCCAATGCTCAGAACTTATGAGCACTCATGATTGTTGTAGCCATGTCCAACACCTTAGACCTCTGCAACCAATCATGACAGTCTTGATTCATACCTACTTCCAACATATGACCGACTGTGGAGGTTTGAATAATATGATATACCAAACATAATTATTTTGGAAGTTAAAACAGGCAAAAGAAATATAGTAAACGATTGACAAGTGATAGCAACACTTTACTCAAAAATAACAACTTTTATTTATCATCAAATGTCAATTACATTTTACAAATTTCGAGATTATCTAACTACTAAAACTAATATCATCCTTCAGCCCTATGCTCCGAGCATGCTGGAGATGCTTAGCCTGAGTCAGTCCCTTCGTGAGGGGATCTGTTGGGTTCTCATCCGATGATACCCTCTTTTCCACGAGGATTCCTTCTTCTATTTAATGTCTAATTAAGTGATATTTTCTGTCAATGTGTCTGGATCTCCCATGATCTCTTGGTTCCTTGGCTAAGGCAACCACACTATTGTTGTCACAGAAAATCTCCATTGGCTCCTTTATAGCTGGTACAACTCCAAGGTCTCCGATGAAGTTCTTAAGCCATATAGCCTCCTTTGCATCCTCGCTTGCTGCTATATACTCCTATTCACAAGTGGAATCGGCCACTGTCTCCTGCTTGGAACTTTTCCAAGTAATTGCCCCTCCGTTTAGGGTAAAACCCAGCCCGACTGAGAGCGGAAATTATCCCTGTTAGTCTGGAAGCTAGCATCAATGTAACCTACAACTCTCAAGTCATCACTCCTACCAAGGATAAGGACCCAGTCCTTAGTCCTTCGCAGGTACTTGAGGATATTCTTTATCGCAGTCCAGTGTGCCTTGCCAGGGTTCCCCTAATACGTTCTAACCATGCTCAAAGCAAAAGCTACATCAGGTCAAGTACACGTCATAGCATACATGATCGATCCTCCAGCTGAAGCATAAGGTAGTCGACTCATTTATGCCATCTCAGCCTCTGTATTAGGGCTTTGTGTCTTACTCAATCTGGCATTACTCTAAATGGGTAACTCAACTTTCTTGGAGTTATGCATGTTGAATCTTTTCAACACTTTGTCCACATAGGTTCTTTGACTAATTCCAATTAGTCTTTTACTCCTGTTTCTCAAAATCCTTATCCCTAGGATATAGGCAGCTTCACCAAGGTCGATCATAGCGAAACACTTCCCAAGCCAGGACTTTACTTCCTGTAGGGTTGGGATTTCATTTCCTATGAGTAGTATGTCATCCACATACAATACCAAAAAGCTGACTATGCTCCCACTAGCCTTGATATAGACACAAGATTCATCTTCACTCCTTGAAAAGCCAAATTCTTTGACTTTCTCATCAAAGCAAAGATTCCATCTGCGAGGTGCTTGTTTCAATCCATAAATGGATTTCTCAAGTTTAGACACTCTGTTGGGGTACTCTCTACTGACAAAACCCTCTGGCTGAACCATGTAAACATCTTCAGCCAACTTTCCATTAAGGAAAGCGGTTTTGACATCCATTTGCCATATTTCATAGTCATGAAATGCAGCAATCGCTAACAGAACCCTAATAGACTTTATCTTGGCCACTGGTGAAAAGGTCTCATCATAATCAACTCGCGAAGTTTGAGAATAACCCTTTGCAACCAGCCGTGCCTTATAAGTGTGTACATTACCATCCATGTCGGTTTTCTTCTTGAAGATCCATTTGCACCCAACTATCTTACGATCAGGTACATTGTCAACCAAGTTCCAAACTTGATTATCATACATGGACTGTATCTCGCTATCCATAGCCTCTTTCCATTTAGCAGCCTCAGGGCCTGCCATGGCTTTCGTGTAGCTGTTAGGCTCATCCAGATTTACTAGTGTGTTATCACTGATAAGTGTCTCACCTTCTGCAGTAATATGGAAACCATAATAATGCTCAGGTGCATTCCTAACTCTAGTGGAACGCCTCAGAGGTATAGATTCTTTAGTTATCTCAACAGGAGTTTCCTCCTCAGGTTGAGGGCTTGGGTTTGAGGTTCCTTCATCACTTGACTCTTGAAGTTCCTCAAGGTCAATTTGCCTCCCACTGTCTCCTTGACTCATGAATTCTCTCTCTCTCTTGAAAGAATCCTCTTCTTGCTACAAAGACCAGATTATCACTGAGTTTGTAGAAGATGTAGCCAAAGGATTTCTGTGGATAGCCGATGAAAATACACCTTTCGCTTCGGGGTTTGAGCTTATCATGAGTCTCGCGTCTCACGAAAGGCTCACAACCCCGAATCTTGATGTGGTCTAGATAGGGAACTTTTCCAGTCCACATCTCGTGAGTTGTTTTGGCAACCTTATTTGTAGGGTCTAGATTAAGGATATGGGTGACAGTCTCTAAGGCATACCCCTAAAATGAGATTGGTAGCGAAGCTCGACTCATCATGGAACAAATCATGTCCAACAAGGTCCGATTGCGCCTCTCTGCTACACCATTCAACTGTGGTGTTCTAGGAGGTGTCAATTGTGAGATAATCCCACATTCCTTAAGATAGTCAAGGAACTCAGTACTAAGATACTCACCACCACGATCGGATCGAAGCATCTTAATGTTCCTGCCCAACTGATTCTCCACTTCTTGCTTAAACTCTTTGAATTTCTCAAAGGTTTTTGACTTATGCTTGATTAAGTAGACACATCCATATCTACTAAAATCATCAGTAAAAGTCACATAAAACCGATTAGCATCTCTTGTGGCGGTTCTGAAGGGTCCACACACATCCGTGTGTATGAGGTCCAACAAACCTTCACTCCTAGCACAAGTAAAGGTGACTTTGTCATTTTACCAAGGAAACAAGATTCATAACTATCATCTGACTTTAGGTCAAATGACTCCAAGACTCCATCCTTTTGGAGTTGGCCTATGTGTTTCTTGCTTACATGTCCAAGATGCCAATGCCATAAAGATGCTTTATCTCAGCTAGTGGAAGAGTCAATATACAATACATGATTTCCTAGATTATCTACAACATATACAGTTTCATACACGCTATCACAAGGTAATGCTTTAAAATAATGAACATTATTAAAGAAAGCATCAATACTACCATTATTATTATCAAAATAAAAGGTAAAACCTTGTTTATACAATGCATGAAAGGAAATAACATTTCTTGCCATTTCTGGCGAATAATAACACTTATTCAAATCTAATGTAAACCCACTATTTAGCACTAAGGAATAAACTCCTATCTTGGTGACAGGTGAAGCTTTCCTGTTTCCCATGATCAAGTTATCTTTCCCTGCTCCACATTCCCACTTCTTCTTAGTCCCTGCAAATCACAACATATGTGGATACCACAACCTGTGTCAAGAACCCAAGACTTAGAATGAGGTGAGTTATTAGACAATATAGTGTATATACCTTCATGGTTGGGTTTTACTTTCCCATCCTTCACATCTTGCTGGTACTTTGGGCAGTTTCGCTTCTAGTGCGACTTTTCATGACAATAGAAGCATTCAGTCTCATTAGGGTTAGCAGAAGGAGTGACAAAACCTTTCTTGTTTTTTCTTGAAGAGGATCCTTCAAGGGTCTTACCCTTGGTACCCATAGAAGGGTTATTTCTCTTCTTCCCTTTGCCATGCCCGATTGCCAAGACATTGGCCGCAGCAGGAGTAGGAGTAGGAGTAGTAACAACCGACTTACCCTTTAGACCAGTTTCTGTGGTCTTCAAGAGTCCCTGAAGTTTGCTGAGGGTGAATTCTTCCTTGTTCATATGATATGTCATGCGAAATTGATCATAACACGATGGTAAGGAGTGCAAAATGATGTCTATTGCTAACTCCTCGGGGAAGTTCACATTCAGCTTCAGTAAACGATCTATATACCTTTGCATTTTCTGCATGTGGCCCGTGATGGGTTCACCATCCTTCATTCGGGTTGTTATCATGGAGGAGATTATTTCATATCGCTCTTGACGTGCACTTTGATGGTAACGGTCCATCAAATCCTGGTGCATCTTCAAAGGATAATAGTCCTCGTAGGACTTTTGGAGCTTGGCTGTCATGGTGGCCATCATGATGCATGCTACTTTTTGTAGCATCCCTTTCATGTACCTCATATTCAGCAAGCTCTTCAGGGGTAGCAGTTGGCTCGGATACCTTTAGCTCCTTGTCGAGAACATATTCTTTATTCTCATACCGAGTGACCATCCTGATGTTCCTGACCCAATTAGTAAAGTTTGATCCATCGAAGATGACTCTCCCACAAAGATTCATGAGAGAGAAAGAGCTAGTAGGGTAGAGCCAGAAGCATTGTTATTGGAAGACATCTGAAAGGAAGAGGGAATAGATTAGATTAGATTTACAGATAGTCCTTAATAAAACACCCAAATGTAGTATTAAGGCTAGGACCCAACACAATATTTTATAACTTAGAAGAGGGATGCCGTAATCTAAGCTATAGGATATTTGAAGGTAGGTGAATGACGATTTACTAATTTCCGCCATGAAAAAACAAAATTTTAATTAGATTTTAATTGGTTTAGAAACTCCTAGATTCTTTGAGATTCATTGAACTTTCTTCAATGGCATGTTTCAATCTCGAGTGTGCCCTTCAAGTTTTGTGACTGGGATGCCGAGGATCACAAAACAAGGTGTGAAGTAACCATGCAAATTACTTGGTACCCTTAATGTATTACCCCTCAATCGATGTGCCGGTTAACCACACACGCTCCATCGATACTATGATAAAAATTAAGTCACCCTTTACCTACCTTGTTAAGTTCAAGTTGGTGTGCCGGTTAACCACACACACTCCACTCACGACTTAAACAAAGTGTAAAGTGTAATTTCATGGATTAGCACCTTATTCACATTTTCCTAAAATAACTAAGATTGGGAATTCAATAAAGTTTAGTTACTTTACTACTATCATTATACTTTTAATGAGAATTTATAAGTCCTTGTCCTACCCGTTCGGCTAACGACCCTCCACCAGTCTAGCAAGCAGTGGGTGAGAGTGGACACCTAGTAAGTTGCCATTTTATAGGAAACAACCTTATACCCACCTTATAGACTAGCTTCGCGAATGAGGCGTACTAGCGGTAAGACGAATTTGATCTTATACATATATATATATATATATATATATATATATATATATATATATATATATATATATATATATATATATATATATACTATTATTAACTTATAAAATTATAAGTATAAGGGTTGAATTTTAACTTTTAAAATTCTAAGGGTTGGAACGAAAGTTTTAATATGACTTTACTTGTTCCAAAACTTGAGGGTAAGTTTTTGTAAACTTTCATAACTTTTCATTTCTTATAACTTATGAAGTTAATTGAGTATTAAAATTGAAGACTCTTCATTTTTATAACCCATGTGTTCTTTTAATGGTTTTAAAGCAAAGTGACTTTTGGTTTTCCATAACTTGAGGACAAGTTATGGACTCCATTAAAACACATTATGATCAAAAATTAAACTACCAAGTAGGTTACAAACAATTCATATGATCATCTAATCTTCATAAGTTGAAGAACATGAATACGAACATTTCAAGAATCATAAATTACTCATAAAACTTGTAATTTTTTATTATAGCCAATGTAAATGGATTAGCATAAACATTACACCATCTAAAACAAGTTTTATAACACCAAAACAGTTTAGGGTAATGTTTCTAGTCCATTTCCAGCAACAACACATGAGAAATTGCATTCTGCAAGCTAAACTCGTTGAGTTCCCTAAGGAACTCGTCGAGTTCATGTGTTAACTCATGAACTCGACGAGTTTTTGGGCAGAACTCGTCGAGTTTTATAGTCTGTACAGTTTTAGGTTTTTGAAAAACAAGTTTTGCATCAAGTATCATACAAACAAGCCTAGGCTCTGATACCACCGATGGGTTTTGAGGATTCTAACACTTCCTAAGTGTACATGCAACCCTAATAAACCTTGGATCTATGTTTGTCTAAGATACATGCAAATAATCATTTTTCCAAGGTTCATATCCTATCTAGCATGGCATGGGGAACTTGAATCAAATAAAGCTAGTAGAAATACTTATCTTGTAGTTGTAGTTTTAGAGCCTAGCACCAATAGTGTGGATGCCTCAAATGGAAATCACAAATCACCACAAACTTGGAACTTTGAGAGAATAGTCACAACTATCTTGAAATCGGCCCTCTTGCTTTACTCACCTCAACTAGTGTGATTTCAAGAACCAAAGCCTCATTTATATAGTGCGGTGAATTAGGGTTACATCCATGTAAACCCTAATACCCATGTCTCTTCATTTCCTTGATGTCCATGGGTTAAAGCTCCATGGAGTATCCATGGACTTTCCATGCAAGCCTAGCCCATTCCAAATAAGCATTAGCCCACACTATATAAATATAAGAGCCCATATTTACTTAGTAATACTTTTGATCTCTAAATTAATCCTAGATTAATTATAGATCAATACTAATTAAATAATACGATCTTATATTAATATATTAGAACTTATAATACATTAATAAATCATAACTTATACTATTCTCCAAAGATTATCCATAAATTGCTCGGGTGAAGTGAAACCCAAATAGACCAAGTCGGGTCGGGTCAAGTACATACCAAATATAGTTATGGACTTAGACATTATATCCAACACAAATAACAAGGCTACCTAGCCTATAAACCTCTCTGCGACACACACTAACCACCCACCAAATTCTGCTATTTAAGATCCAAATCCTTAACCCAACGGTCTCGACCAGGTCCCACCTATATTGGCAAAATCACATGAGCCTCGCCTACGGTCCCACCCCAACTAGGGCTACACAGGCCCAGCTCCACCTTGGACCCTAATTGTCCTAAAAAAAAGAGAAATGCTCCTCGGCAGTCCTGGACGGCGTGCCAAAGGAGTAACTGATTTCCCCTTTACACTTATGAGCATCGCCAATGTTTGTCTACTTCATCCTGGTGAATTCTACAATCCCAATGCAGTCTTACAATGCTTCAAATCGACCGTGGTTACCACCCATGGCCTTACCACCCTTTAACCATCACAACCCCATACACCTGAGTTGAAACCCACATCCAACCAGGTGCCCGGGTAATACTTCGAATTCCGAAACCCTCATCTGGCAAGAACATGCAACGAGGCTCTAACAAGACCCTCGATATGGATCCATCCATAAACCTACTATGCGTCACAAGAAGATGTCAACCAGCTGTTGGGAGTTCCTTGAACTCCCACTTACACCACCTCAATCTAAATGGCCACTTGGTTCGTCTCTATTCTTGACCACAATGTGAAACTTGTCCTAGTTCCACACTTGATAAAACTCGCGGAAATTTGATCTCCCCACTTGGATTCGACAAAGCTCTCTCATCCCATATGTCTGATGGATTCCCAAACCATCAAACCTCATATAACATGAACTGTCTATGCCATGCGCTTACCAAAACTAGTGTTCCATTACTAGCCAATCTCAACGATTGCACAACTCTTGGAATCCGGAAGAATACTCTTGAGACCTTAACAAGTCTGATGATCCAAATCATCTCCCATGATACCACACCTATTCCTTGAGTTCATATGCCTGCGACTAAGAACCATAACCCCTTCCATGCACTGGCAAACCTCCACTCTAATTGCAATCCTCAATAAATCACTAAACTCTAACCGACTTTAGTCAATGAAAGATACAATTCCCTTGACATGTTCAGTGATCAAACAATTCAGACAATTGACACCACTATCTTCCTGCTACCATTCCTTTCCTAGCAACGATAGTGCCTTGAACTCCAAAGTTCTCCCATAGGCAAACTGCCAATCATACTAGAACAGATGATAGAACCATTGAAGCCTGACTTCAGTGGAGAACTATCCCATTAACGAAAGATCCTCTAAGCAATACTCCCTAACTGATCCCGACAAAGACTAGGAACAACAACGGACCATATGGACCCCACTCCACGAGATACGACCATCTGAAGATTCATCAAAGACTCCTAGCATGCAGAATGGCATATGCTAATCCTTGATAATAAAATTTCCAACAATACCTGAGAATCGATCCGAGATATAATTATCCCAAACCAGCAAAATTCCAATGAAGAATAAATTACCGATATCAATCCTGAAGAGAACAGAAGATGACATCCTCTCAAAAGCACCCGAAGAAATCCTGACATCCCCTTTTGATTCCAGATAACAAGAATTAACCACAAGGTCCTCCTCCCTAAAGGATTCTGATAATTCACAAGTTTTGGACTCCAGACCAGTTCCCAATTGCCCTAATACAACCTCAACCTAAAGGCCCCGAGATGACATCCAAAAGCTCCAAAATATCTTCCTTGGACGAACCAAATATCACCAATGTCTAGACCGAAACACCACGGGTAATCTCTGATGAGATGAACTCCCACGACCGCGTATCGATCGACTCAATACCTGCTGCTGAGCCTGAACAAAAAATCTGAACCCCATTCCTGAGTGCTCCATACCACGTTGAGACAACACGCAACATATCCGAATATACCGAAGAGTCCTTATCCTAAAGGATTCCTACATTCTCCAAGACTCTCCCTGATTCGAGTGTGGATCTTGTGCTTTCAGTAGTATGGGACCAATAATACCTTCCACACCTATCAATACTTTCCTCAAGAATCCTATCGAATCCTCCAAGTCACCTCCTCAAATCCGTACACCAAAAACTCGCGACCCAATACAACGGAACCCACTGAAGCAATCCCAAGGCTTTCCTAGTTTCCCGATCTCATGCTGCGATCAACTGTTGAAAACTTTCCATAGTGTCAGTCACCTACCTCATTAATACAATCACACGCAACCAAGCTTAGATAACCCTTCGAGTAATACACTCGTCCCTACAACGGTTGAAATCAAACAAGAGTTGCGCAATAGAGTCAAATCCGTCACTTTGAGATTATCCAACCTTTGTTACATGTGACTTGGCATATTCACGTAGTAACTGAACCTCATCACCTAGGAGTTCCACAAAGCACAAAGGAAGCAACATTCGAGAAGTGTCACTCTAATCCCACATACTACAACTCATACTAGGAGTTCCCACTCCCGGTACTGACTGTCCATACATGCAAATCGAACCCAATATATCATCCTATGCTTCCTAGGCTACCAGGAATCACATAACATGCCAACTTATCACTAGCTAATCAGAACTAGCATGAAAATCTACAAGCTCATACAATAGGAAAACTTACACTTTGAAGGCCTAGCTTGATCCATACTACCATAAATCCATAATTGGGGTAAAAAGACTATTTTACCCCAACCTAGCTTGATCCAAGCATAAGGCCCAAACTTACTCTTTGAAGGCCCAAAAGCCAAGCAATCAACCAAGGCCTAACATATGGCCCAATTTTCCAAATTGGGCCCCAACACATTACATGGGCCTTACCCTAAAGCCCATCCAAATATCCTAGTCCATTCACTTGTTCTCAGATGTCCCAACAAGAACCCAAACACCTAAACCCAAAGAAAAGCCCAAAATAAAGCCCAAACAAAGTTAGGGTTCTCACATAAAATGACGATTAGGGTTAAGTAAAAACACTTAACCCATTAAGGACTTAATCCATTAAGTCCATCAATCTACTAGGTAAAACATAGAATATGGTCGGGCATAATTCATTATTCCAATCCAACAGTCCAAAACGCGGGTCCCAGCAAGTCCCAAACAAAAGTCTCCATGATTAGAGTTTTATAAACCCTAATTAGGGTTTCCAACCCAAACACATGCCACTTAGACCAATGGTTAAGTTTTAGGCTAATTAGAGTTTCACTAGGTCGGGCACCACCCACTGCCACCTCGGGCGGTGGTAGCCGACAACGGCAAACTGCGGCAACCACCGCCTCACAGTGGTGGTGGGAGGGGGTGGTTTTCCTTGATTTTTCTCTATCCAAGACCTCCCAAACAGCATCTCATCATAGAGGAGACGCACACAGACACAGCATACGACACACACAACCAACCACACGGCGACAAGCGGTTGTTGAAAATGATAGCCACAACCTCACGGTGGTGATGATGGGTTATATTCGATTCCCTGCCAGCAATACACACCAACACGCACACATATACTCAAACACGAGTTCAACACCGAATACGCACCCAAACACAACCACCCTTGCGGTGGCGTATGACAGTCATGAGATAGCGACTAAGGAATAGATGTCGGAGGGGCAACGACGACACAATGATGGAAGAAAGTGGAAAGGAAGAAGAGAACCGGAATAGCAACAAAGGCAGTCACGTCATCCGAAGATTGCTTCATCTTCATGCAAGTAGCACAGCGGCGAAAACATCTCCAGTCGCTCACAACCCACGCATCGACGTTCACAACTCCATTTTTGGTCTTCGGCGACTCTCCTGTCTGCTCACGATGTCACCGGCAACGGGCTGTGGCGGTCAATGTCCAACGACGAAGTAGCAGGTGGCGGATGAGAGTGTTCCAAAGATGGTGGCATCCGGAGGAAAAATGAGTTAGGGTTGCATCCTCAAAATGAGGGGGAGTGGGGCACCTAGTTTATCCCATGTCTCTTTCAAACTTATTTCACTTTTTTCCAAATTAGGTCCCTCGCCACAATATTTTTTTCAAACTTAGCCCACAAATTACCAAACAGCCCCTAGCATCCAAAAGTCATCACAATTTGAGTCAAAATGTTTCAATATTGATCCAGGAATTTTAAAAACAATATCATTTAAATTCTAATGGCTAACACTGATAAATTATTATGGATTTAGGGCTATTAATCAATTATTAATTTTTATCTATCTATTTATTTATTAAACGGAATATTACAATTGGTAAAAGTTCAATGGCAACATCAAAAGGCATCTAAATGGAGTTGGGAACTTGAGGCAGAGACACGGGAGCACTACACTGAGTTATTTTCAGCATCAGACTTTGAGGATGGAGTCTTCTTCAAGTGGTGGAAAATTGTAACATCCAGATCCCGAAGTAATTCAGTAATATTAAGCATTAAGGTTGCCACGACGTGGAGGAAGGCGCCACGACGTGATGCTTTAAGAAAACCACGAGCTTGTTTAAGGCCGCCACGACGTGGCAACATATGGCCATGACGTGGCAGCATATAACCAGAGTGTAGCTGCTAGCAAATGACAAAATCATATTTCCGAGTTGTGCTCCCTATTTAAAGGATTGGGGAGGCTAGGGTTTGATCACCCTCATCCTCCATAATCCTCTGAGAAAGTTTGAAAAACATAATCCTTCCCTCCTTTGTTTGAACCTTGTTTTGGTGCTTTTTGAAGCCATTGAAGAAATGAAGAAGAAGAAGTGAGACTAGAATCTACATGAAAGCTATCACCCTTGTTGTAGCAACCTATTGGACTCTTGTAAGTCCTCTAAAAATCGAACATTTATGCTTTATGTGAATAGATCTAGCTATTTTGTCTCTTAATCTTCATGTTCTTGATCATTGGGTGGTGGGATCTCATATAATTTGCAACTTTATGAATGTCCATGCCATTTTAGGCCTTTTGACACTTTGGATTTGGAGTAGTATTAAGTTTTAGCATCATGCATGGGAGATTTGGACAAAAACCCTCATTTCGACCTAATAAAGTCCAATACATGCATTGGACATGCATGTCTAGAAAGTAAGGATTTTTATGTTGTCATTTGATGCTTGATTCATTCTTGAAATGGGGTTCTAGTACTCTTCAAGGGAAAGTGCTTAATGGGTTAAGCCAAGTTATGATTTTGCCCTATTTAAATCTAAAAATGAGATCTCTATCTCTTAGAGGGTTTAAATGGATAAAGTTGGAAACTTTATCCACTTGGACCTTCGAATGGACCCGATTTGGGATTTGGAACCCTTAGGATCAAATAAATTGACTTAACCCATTAAGTTGTTGGGAGCCTAGTGCCTATGGGATGGCCTAGGTGCCACGGCCTAGAAACTCGGCTAAAGACGTTTGTTTTGTCGATTTGTGGCCAAGGAAGGCCATGATATGGTGATTAACTGCATTTGACTTTGACTTTGACTTTGACTTTGACTTTTAATTGTTGACCGTTGACTTTGACCAAGTTGATCGTTAATCGTTGACTTTGACCACGTTTGATCTAGGGCTATTTTGGGTATTTTGAGCAAAATTTTGACGCTGTGTTATTATTTGGTATAGGTGATCTATAGAGTTGGCTCTTAGAGCAACGTTCTATTCTGCTATCATTTCAGACTGTGAGGTGAGTTTTTCATCATTGTACTTATGGGTCGAAGGCACCAGTGTCGGCCCACTGGATTATATATCCTGGTATATCATATTGATGTTATGTTGAGTATGTGTTAGACTGGTATATTTGTATGATTACCTGTGTTCACTGAGTATGCGTTAGATTGGCAGATATAGATGATTACCTGTATTGTTGGTTATTGATTGTTATTGCTTATGTCGACATATTATGATTGTTTGGTTGAGGCGATCCTACTTTGTGCTGAAGGCCAAGATACCTAGGGTAGTCTGGATAGAATGAAGGTTTACAAGGCTGTCCAGTCATGCTGAAGGTCCATAAAGCGGTCTAGATAGGATGTAGGTCCTGCGAGGCGGGCCAGTCAGGCTGAAGGCTCATATATGCATGTTGTTATTTGTATCGGTTGTGTGTGGTAATTTGGGGCAACTTAATAAGCTTTGGCTTACAATTAATTTATATGTTTTAGGTACTTCAGATGACTGGGGAAAAGAAAAGGCATGATCGTACACATCCTTGGTGATATGCTTTGGAGATGTTACGATGCATTGATTTTGGGAACATTTGTACTTGATCTTAGATTTTTATGACTTGGGTTTGAATAAAAAAAATGATTTCTCTTTAGCTAAAGATGAAAAAATTTATTATGATTTTGGGATGTTACAATTGAAGGTCTTGTTCTTGGCTTTTGGTGAAACTTGAAGAAGAAGGAAGTTCATTCTAGTGCAAGGAAGGAAGGACCTAGCTTGGTTCCTTCATTTCCTTCATACTTTGGAGTAGTTGGAGGCATAAAGTTCACATATTGATCCTTGTTCTTCTTATTTCAAGTTTGGGCTGATTTAGATGTTGTGGTCCCTTCCATGAATCCTCTTGAAGTTTCAGGAACTCTAGAGCTTGTTGTGACTCTCAAATGATCCTTAGGTTTCTAAGAATGATAAATGAGTTATGTTTGGAGCTATTTTGGGTCATGAGCAAGTTAGGGTCATATTAAGGACTTAATGGACTTAGGGCTGTAGATCTAGCTTTGGATGGAGTCCTAATGGATAAAGTGTAAACTTTATCCATTAAGTTAGTGAAAGGAACTAGATATGAGGGTATGAGACTTGGTCTGAAGGAATTAAGCATTGAATGAAGATATTGGCTATCTGACCAAAAGTCACAATGTGACATAGGATTTGTCACGACGTGACATTGCCCATAATCATGATTATTCTATCTTTTCATCCTCACTAAGTGACCAAGGAATGGTCACGACATGACGTTGGCTTTGACTAAGTTGACCGTTATCCATGTGGACCTTTGACTAGTTTGACTTTGGGTTAAACTTGGAGGATTTGGGTGTTAATTAAGGATTTATTTATTTTGGATGTTAGTCATTTCGAGGGATTAATCGGTGCAAGGGGTTAAAGTGTAGCATCCTGTTTCAAGAAGTTCCTTATTTCGGGATTGTGGACACTAAATGGATCAAGCAAAAGCCTTGTGCTTGAAGGGAATGAGGTTTAGACCTTATTGAATGATGATAATGTTGGATAAGTGATGAAAGCCTTCAATTTGTACTTGGAAGAAAATTGGTAAAATTGGAAAAATAATATTTTGGGCTTCTTGCATGGATTATGGTTTTAATGAGACATATATTAAGTCTAAAGTAATTAGATAGGATTGTGGGGCTCGTCAATACCTTTCCTTTTATATAAAGAAATTCGAAAATGGAGTTAAAACGAAGATGTTATGGTTGTTTGAAGTTGGAGTGAAATTGGGTGAAAACTCGTTCTCACGAGGTGAGAAGTAATTCTTACGACGTGAGAGTCCTCACAAGGTGAGAATATATTCTCACAACATGAGAAATGTGAAGCCCAATGCCCACTAAGGTATTTAAAGGTAAGGATTTATGTTTTAGGGTATTTTCTTATCCTCCATCATATCTAGAACCTCCTAGGTGAAACTCTTGCCTCATTTTTCAAGATTTAATCCCCCTCCTCCTCTCTCATCTATTTTTAGATTTTTTGGTGGTTTTAGAGCAATGTATTCATGCAAGATTGATCCTTGAAGCTTGGCAATTGAGAGCTCAACTTTCATCTATCATCTAGACCTTTGTAAGTTATAAGTTCCATGCTTTATTACTTTCATCTGTGGATCTAAGTGCATTTGGTGTTTTGGTCCATTTTAATGAGTTTTGAGTGACAGTTAGGAATAAATTTTGCAACTTTATAACTCTCCAAGGTCCCAAGAATATTGTATGTTTCAGATCTAGACTCCAACACCTTTTGATCAGTTCATAATGTTTTCTTGGACCTCATGGACTAGGAAAGTTTTGATCTTTTGCCTTCCCTTTTAGCCATTTAAGTTATTTTGGCCATTTAGGCCATTTTGGTGTATTAAATTTTAGATCTTGAAAATTTGGGACTTTATTATGGATAAACTTAGAAATTTTATCCATCTAAACATCATGTTGATTTAGATCTGAAGGTTGGAGACTTGGAATTAATGGATTTAGCTGAGAATGATGCATTATTGGTCCCTTTGAGACTTAAAGCGTAGATCTTGGTTGTTTGGACCATCCTAATGGATAAAGTGTGAAACTTTATCCATTATGATGCTATTTCGGAACTAGATATGAGGTTATGGACCTTAATCTAAAGAGATTGAGCACTTAATGAAGATTTTTCCATTTTGACCTAAAGTCACGACATGGCATAGAAAGTCTCACGACGTGACGGTGTCCAAAATCATGATTGTTTGTCATAGCATTCTCACGACGTGACCTGACTCCATTGCCAAGGACAATTAACTTTTTGACTTGACTTTTGGTTAAACTTGGGTAGAACTGAGTATTTGACTAAGGGTTGGTCTCGGTTTGGTTTTAAGATGTTTAGGTTGGTTGTTCTGATGCTGAGGTAGTTGTTGGGCTTCTGTCAAGTGGTTCCAGTGAGTTTCTCCTCACTATACTCATGGGTCGAAGGAACCAAAGTCGGCCCACTAGGTTATGTATCCTGGTATATAAGATGATGCTATGTTGATTTTATGTTATATTGGTAGATATGTATGATGACATGTACTTGCTAGTTATATGTTTATCTGTTACATATGTTGACATAGTGTGGTTTGGTTGAGGTTATACCACTTTGTGCTGTAAGCCAACAAACCCGAGGAAATCTAATCTGGAGATTATGGGCCATAATTGCAATCCAACCGGGAGATTGTGGGCTAGGGTAATCCAAATAGGAGGTTGTGGACCCAATATGCAATTTTATGGTTTCAGGTACATAAGATGACCAGGGTAAGGTGAAGGCATGATTCTGCACTTCATCCTTGGATATTTTATTGATACATGATTTTGGAATACTCTGATTTATGATTATGGATTTTCAAAAACAATGTTTTGTGTGACTTATGGATTATAAAATGGTTTTGAAAATGAAATTTTTTACTATGATTTATGGGATGTTACATAGAGTGTTTTTGTGCTTCTACAGTCTTGCAAATCAGGTGAGTCTCTCAATATGACACGTATCCCATTGTATATCCTTTGCATGTTAGGATAGAGTTGTTGGTAGAGCACAAGTATGTTAGTGGTTGAGATAACTCATATTTATATATGTGTAGTATAGAACACTTAGTGTCATTGTATGCTATACTAGTATGGTTTTGCATGTTGATCTTATTGTACTATTTGGGATTATGTTGGTTAGGGTAACTGCGGTAGACAAGTTATTAGAATTATATATGATTGACCAACAAAGGACTTAATTGAGAGGTGATCAATAGTATGGTAACTAGGAAAGGCTATTTGCTAAGGGTATGGACATACTAGTACTTGCTACGTGCTTATGTTAGATGTTTATGTGATAGTGATAGTTTGGGTTCTATGTAGTTTAAGTTTGATAACTCGAGAAATCTTGGTCTAATACCTGATTGTGATGTTCTTGTTTGGTTGTTCGCTCTCGGGTGAGTCATCTGTTCGACTGTCTATCTGATCCATATCTACATACGTCTTTATAAATTGATAGGAAATATTGTGGTTGGATTACATCACTAGCAAAGATTGTGGTTGGATTACAACACTAATAGGGAAGATTGTGGTTGGATCACAACACCGATATGAAAGACTGTGGTTGGATCACAACACTGATAGGAAAGACTATGGTTGGATCATAACATTGATAGGGAAGATTATGGTTGGGTCACAACATTGATAGCAAAGACTATGGTTGAATCACAACAAATGTATGTGAGACTATGGTTCAGTCCCTGGCAATGGAGTCGAGGTTGGGCCCATATATCCCTAGGGTTGGGCCCAATATGAATGATATACATATATGTATAGGAGATTTGATTACTCGACACTAGAGCCGAGATATTTTGTGGACGTATTGTAAGTATGGTATATTGGGGAACTCGCTAAGCTTTATGCTTACAGTTTTGGATTAATCATTTTGCAGGTTGTTTATGAGAAGATATTGCCAAGACTATACACACACATGGATGATGTTCATTTTCACAATTTTGCAAACTTAACTATGATATTGTAAGTTTTTAATCAAATGGATGTTACTAGATGGTTTTTGAAATAAATGTTTTAACGGGTTATTATATTTTAAAATTTGAAAAATCTCTTTGCATGTTTTCCTTATAGAATATTAAGTTTTCTAATACCACAGTTAGCCATACTTTAGGGGTAGGTATTGATTTAATACTGTCATGAATCGTTTGTAGATTGTACGTAGGGATTGGACATAACATAGGGATTGCTGCAGAATTCATGAGTGCTTTGAAAATAGAGTTTAAGTATTGGTTAAGCCCGTGCTTAGAGAATACTTCATGGATTCAATCACGAGTAATTATAATATGATAACATCTTATATTCTTAAAACATAGATATATAAGTCAGATTTCATAAATCAATCGTGTATTGGTTTTCTACGATGCATCTGGTAACTAGGTGTTATAAACTGGAATTCCATGCATTATTTGGTGAGTGAAATTGATGATTATATAGTCAAAATTTATTCTTTCCTTTTGCCTTAACAGGAAAAGCGATATATTTGGTCCCCTCGGTGATTTGATGTTAACCAAGACTAAATTGACGTGTTCAATTAGTAGTCTAATGACGTCGTCACAAATCGGGAAATCATAAAACAAAATTCGGACAATAGATTGATTTAAATCCATGTATCATGTCTATAAGATATTCAGAAGAACAAAGGTATAGCTGATCACTTTTCTTAGGACCAACATCTAATCATAGTTTGATTGTGTCTTTGGAAAACACTCTTTACTGGTCATTTGGAGTTGTAATTGCAATTGTAGTTAGCAACTTATTTAAGTGCGAGACGTTTGGATTAAGGTGTCTAAGGTCCTAACTAAGTTGGTACAATGTTGAAGAATAAAAGTAAAGTCCTTTTGGGTTGCCCTCATAACCAAGAAATAGCTTGGATTGATTAGATTAGATATATATATATATATATATATATATATATATATATATATATATATATATATATATATATATATATATATATATATATATGATTTATTAATATATTATGTTACTGATATACTAATTAGAAATGGAAATAATTAATTAAGAATTAATCAAAATTAATTCTAATTTAATTATAATTAATAAAAGGTAAAAAGGTTGAGCTTTATTGTTGAATATTTGAACAATGGAGAGGATCTAGAATCCTCTTATGGTGGCTAGTTTTTGGGAGCCCTTGATAGGGTTTTGGAAGCCTCCGTTTGAAAACCAAGAAACTAGATAATTATCTGATTTGAAACATTACTATTATATGTTCAAATCTAGAGTTTCTAGGTTTTCCAGACAGTAGGGGCGGATGCTGCATTTCATAGTAGGGGTTGCACGGGAAGATTAGGGGTTGCACGATAGTAGAAAAAATAAAAAAATAAAAAAATTTCGAAAATTTTTCCACTGCGGCCGGAAAATTTAGGGGTTGCCGGTGCCACCCCGGAACCCCCTAAATCCGCCAGTGTCAGGCAGCTATAAAAGGAGCCTTTACCCCTTGGATCTTCGACTACCTCTTCATAAGAGTGAAATACAAAAATATCACCTCTCTCCTATCAATATTAGAGTTTCTTGTACTGTAGGTGTGAAACATTAGACGCTTGCACATTATTGGAGATAGGTTTTTCAAAAAGACAATAAGATTTTGATTAGCTTGTTTGGATCTACAAGAGGTATGTTTTCTAAAAATGAATTTTGAATTCAAAGAGTTTAGTTGTGTTCTTCATGAGTATGTTGTTATTAGATGTGAAAAAGACATAGATCCAATTTAGATTGCGTTTACCCTTAAGTGTTAAAAGATTTTTCGCATACACATTGTATTGGTAACCTAAATTATGCAATAGTGGTATCAGTGACATGATTTTCACATTAATTGTGCATAACAGATGAAATCAGAAAACACAAAAAATTTGTCAATCTGCTTCGTCACGTTGTGGCCAGTCCTATGTCACGATGTGAAATCTATTTGGAGTGCGATATCCGGATTTTCTTAACTTAATTCAAAAGATAGGATAATTACTATTTAATGTACATTATTGTAAATGTATAAAATCTAAATATATCATCTATATATTTGAGAATCCTAATTTGAATATAGAAGGAATATTAAATAAGATAATTATCCATTATATGATAATATAATTATCCTTATAAGATTAAGAAAACTAATTAAAATTATAATTAATAGATAACTCTTAAGTCATATTAAAATATTAATTATTAAATGTTAATTGAATTAATATGATTTGAACCTTGTATTTTCTGTCACACCCCCGAACCGTCAGAAATAACGGCGAAAACGTCCGGGGGCGGGCAACGTCATGCGTAGTATCACAATAATCGTATCATAGCAATCAAAGTAAACACAACCATTACATTACATTAAGAATATTTACATCTGTTGAAATCATAGTTTGTGTACATCAAAATATAACAAAAGATAAAGACGATACTCAAAAATGCTCCGTCTTCTCCAAAAGCTGGCGAGGGTACCTGTCTATTGTTGCCCTGAGAATACAAGCGGTTTTGAAAACGTATCAGGATAAAGCTGGTGAGTACATAAGCATGTTTTTGTATTGAAAACTAGTCACTGAATTTGTACAAATGGTTTCTTTTCATTATAAGTAAGATGTCGTTTGTATCGAAAACCATTGTTATCAAGTTCTGAAATTTGTGTGCATGCTTTCCAAGAAAATCCAATATTTTCTAACATGCTTGTTGGTTACTATACGAAAAGTATGATCTGTTCGAAAAGCCTGGCTACCACCAGTATGTAGTGTATGATATGTTTGAAAAGTCTGGCTACCACCAGTATGTATAGTAGTTTTAATACTCAAATAAAACCAATAGTAGGATCCCTGGAATACCCTCCAGTAAGTAGATATGTAGTTTCATTAATTAAAATAAAACTATTGAACAAATCCCGTAAACAAAGGTTAGTTTATACTTATTGTGAGTCGTATAACCATGATAAATGACTAATAACCTCCTTGACGTTTCTTCAGGCGTCGTACGATTACAAAATTTGCCACCCCAGGCGTGCCCGCCTACCTGTAGCTAACAGTTCAGGTGTGGGATTGTCAGTCTCGGATAGATCTATTCACAAATTTCACACTCTCCCTCCAGGAGACTCTTATTATACTAAAGGTGAGGATTTACTGGTACCCCGAAGGGCATAACAAAGATAGGTCTCACAATCCTATATTAACTAGTTTACGTGTGGTTCGGTTGTTCTCGAGTTTGAAATTGTTTGTAACGGTGTAGAATATAAATAATTATACAAAAAATAATTATTTAGTAAGATACTCTTGTTATCTAAATGTAGTAATGGATAAACTAAATTTTTCATAGTTTATATGTTTGACTTTGTACGTAGTTTGAACTTGTAAGACTGGTAATGAAATCCCCAAACTATACCTATTATAGTTTGAATGGTAACTTGTGATCATATACTGTTCTGAAAAACTATGCAATTATGTTTAGAAAAACATCCCTTATGCTCCGCAAATTACAAAAGGGATAACATATCTAAATGTTTGATGTAAAACCGTTGTAATTGCATAAGTTTTTAAGTTATGAAAACCTTTATGTTTGGCTTGTATTCCCCCTGAAAATGTTTTAAAATTAGTAAAAGCGTAGGGGTATGAACTCACAGTTTGACGTGGGATTCGAGTGTTAATCAATAGGAGTTGTTGGGCATCAGACAATGCTTTGGACACAAACGGATCCTACTTAACATATAAATGCACATATATGTGTTAGATGTGGACATAACACTATATGTTATGGAAGGAATTCACCTTAAGGACTAGGAAACACTTGAAACTAAGTGTTAGAATCACACGGGATTGAAAATAGGGAGTTTGTGGTCGTAATATGGAGTGTACAGTCATGGGTTTGCGGTTCAACAAGGTTTACGACCTAAGAGTTTACGGTCCATGGATTTACGGACCAAGGGTTTACGGCCATAAACACTTGGTGAAAGGTACGATTTTTGGTGTTTAAAGGTCCTTTCTAGCCTCTTGGAAGTGTTATAAGCCTTGTGCACAGCTCAAAGTAGGGTTTAAAGGCCAATAATCGACCAAAAATGGAGTTTATGGCCATTAAAGGGTGTACGGCCGTACACATGGGTTTACGGCCGTAAACCCATTTCGTGTTCATGATTTGGGTCAATTTCTAGGTGAAAAACCAATGATTTCTAGTAGATATCAAGCATAGATGGTAGTTACTTACTGTAAGAGGCTTGAAATGAGGTTTTTAGCCACCAAACACTAGTGTGTGTTCTTGGTGATAGATAAAATCTAGAAAAAGGATGAAATTCAATGGGATAAACATGGATTCAGCACTAGAAATGAGATATAAACACAAGCAAAGTGAAGAATAACTTACAACTTTGAGGATTCTTGAGCAATTTTGAAAACTGTAGAGAGAGAGAGAGAGTAGAGAGAGAAAGTCCTTAGAGTGCGTAAAGGTTGAAATGAAGGCCACTCATCCCTTATATAGGGGTGAGTTTACGGCCAGGGGTAGGGTGGGGGTGTACAGTCGTAAACTAGAGTTTGTGGTCATACACTCCTTTCGAAGGGGTGTTTGGCCTGGATTTTTATGCTTTGACTCGGAAAAGTTCGTTCTTGGACCCAAACCTCGATCGCATTGAGTTTGGAATATTTAATTAGACCCGAGAAGTTAAAGGAAAAATTTAATAAAAATTAAATTTTATTAACGGATTCGGGTTTAAATAACGGGATAAATTTCGGGTTGTCACATTTTCAAAAGTTTAAAATATACCCTATACATATGTATAAGAGTACCTATATGTATTATTAAAACATCCAGTCGAATCAATAGTAGGCCTTATTCACGAAGCCACACTCTAAGAGAGGTATAAGGAAACGACCTATTAAATGACCGTTGAATGGGTGTCCTTTTCACCCACCACTTCTTTGTGTGGTGGAGGGTCATTAGCCGAAAGGGTTTGATATGGAATAATCACATTAAAAGTATGATGTATGAAGGACTAGAACATTCTAAAATCGCACTCTAGTTATTTTGGAAAAAATGTGAAATTGTATTCTAGTCCACAAAAATGGAAATCATTTCTTTGCTAGTCGTTAGTGGAGCATGGGTGGTTAACCGATACACTAATGTGGGACTACATGTTCCCAACTACATGGACTGGTTGCAAAATTTGAAAATTACATTGAGATATGAGAACAAAGATTATGTTCTTGACACTCCATTTCATGAAATTGACAAATAATCTGTTACTCCTAAATAATTAGTTGAATATAACCAACACTTTGACAATGCAACAAAGGTTGCTTGCATTATGATTGCAACCATGAACCTGAGCTCCAGATACCTATGAGTACTAGTGTCCCTATCATATGAACCATTCTCTATCTAACATGTTTCTCAAGAAATCTAGACAAGAGAGCTACGGAGTCGTTTAGGCCCTTATGGCTTGCAAATTGAAAGATGGGGAATTTGTGTGCACTTATGTGCAGAAAATGCAGAGGCACGTAAAATGATTGGAGAAGCACAATGTGAACTTTGATAAGGAACTTGCCATTAACATGATGTTATACTCCTTTCCCAATAGTTATTATCGCTTCCTCCTGACATATCCTCTAAACAATAATGAGACCACGTTGATTGAGCTTCATAATCTATTGCAGACAACTGAAGCAAGAATGAATAAGTCTCATTCCAATAGTGTTGCAACTGCCCCAATCATGGACATCTAACAAGGAAAGGACAAGAAGAGAAATGTCCATTCCCAACCCAAGTGGAAAGAGAAAGCCCACATAGGAGAATCCAGTGGGTCAAAAGGAAGGGCCAAATTTGATACTTCTCCTGTTGCGGACCCAAAAGAGGTTGTGTGCTTTCATTGTGGGTGAAAAGGACATTGGAGAAGAACATTCCCCAAGTAACTCCAAGAAGTGAAAGAATCTAAGGGAAAGGTGTCTAGCTTTTCAATTACACACTCTATTCAAATCAGTAACAATTGTATTTCAAATCTATGGTCCTTAATACGGGATGTAGTTTCCATATTTGTTTTGATATGCAAGGGCTAAAGGAAAGTGAAGAGATCAAGCATGGGAAGTTGAACCTAATCATGGGAAATAGGCAAAAGTTGGTTGTTACCAAGATTGGGACTTATGAGCTCGTCTTTGATAGTGTTAGGGTTGATTTAAACAATTGTTGTTGGTCGCCAAAAATGGCGCGAAACATTATTTCATTTCATGCTTTATTTAGACAAGGATTTTATTATGTTTTTGATAATAATGATGGTACAATTTATGTTTATCGTGATGGTGCATTAATTTTCAAAGCTTATCCTTGTGATGGTGTGTATGAAACTATTTTTTTTGTATTAATGAATTAGATAATAATGTTTATAACATTGATTCTTATAATAGTTTAGACAAAACATGCTTATGGCATTATCGTCTTGGTTACATCAATAAGAAACACATCGCCCAACTCCAAAAGGATGGTGTGTTGGAACATTTTAACCTAAAATCAGATGATGAATGCAAGTCTTGTTTGTTGGGAAAGATGACCAAATCACCTTTCATGAGCACTAAAGAGCTGAATATTTATTGGCCCTCATCCATATTGATGTATGTAAACCATTCAGATCTATCACAAGGGATGTGAATCGCTACTATGTGATGCTTACTGATGATTATAGAAGGCATGGCTATATCTGCTTAATCAAGCATAAGTCGGAAACCTTTGAAAAGTTCAAAGAGTTTAAGCATGAGGTAGAGAATTAGTTGGGCAAGAAGATAAATATGCTTCGATCTGATAGAGGTGAAGAGTATCTTAGTACCAAGTTCAATGACTATATAAAGGAATGTGGTTTTTTTTCACAACTGA
Organism: Lactuca saligna; assembly: GCF_052625555.1. Classification (NCBI taxonomy): domain Eukaryota; kingdom Viridiplantae; phylum Streptophyta; class Magnoliopsida; order Asterales; family Asteraceae; genus Lactuca; species Lactuca saligna. The sequence goes on along the minus strand of NC_136421.1, from coordinate 147,576,947 downwards.
CACCTCCTAGGACACCACAACTTAATGGTGTAGCTGAGAGGCATAATTGAACCTTGCTATACATGGTTTGTTCCATGATGAGTTGAGCTTTACTCCCTATATCATTTTGGAGTTATCATTAGAAAGAACAGCATCTATTCTAAATCGTTTTCCTACCAAGAAGGTTGACAAAACACCTCATGAGATGTGGATAGCGAAACCTCCATCGCTCGTACATATCAAGGTCTGGGGTTGTGAGGTTCTTGTTAGGTGTGAGACCCAAGATAAACTAGAACCTAGAGCCGAAAAGTGTATTTTCATTGGTTACCCAAAAAATTGCTTTGCATACTTGTTCTACTGACCTAGTGAAAATGTGGTCTTTTTAGCTCTATGGGGAGTCTTTCGCGAGAGAGATCTCATTTCCAAAGAGGATAGTGGGAGTATAATTGATCTTGAAGAAATTTAAGAGTCATCCAATGAAGGAACCTTTGATGACACTAGCTCTCAACATGAGGCTAGTCCTGTTAACGCACCACCTTCGTTCTATGGTTTCCATATAATGGCAGATGTGGATATGTTTATCAGTGATGAAACATTGGTAAATTTGGATAACCCTACTAACTACAAGGAAGCGATGGCAGGCTTGAGACTACGAAATGGAAATATGTTATGGATAGCAAGATCTAATCCATGTATGATAACCAAGTGTGGACCTTGGTTGATCAAGCACCTGGTCGAAAGACTATAGGATGCAAATGGATCTTCAAGAAGAAGACAAGTTTGGATGGTAATGTACAGACCTTCAAGGCAAGGCTAATTAGAAATGGATTTACTCAAACCCAAGGCATTTAATATGGTGAGACCTTTACACCAGTTGCCAAGATTAAGTCAATTATGGTAATGCTTGCCATATCTGCTCATCATGACTATGAAGTATGTCAAATGGATGTCACAACTTCTTTCCTTAACAGGAAATTGGTTGAGAATGTTTACATGGCTCAACCAAAAGGTTTTGTGTATTCCAAATTCCCTAATAAGGTGTTCAAGCTTGAGAAGTCCATCTATGGACTGAAACAAGCATCTCATAGCTGGAATCTATGCTTCTATGAAAAGTTCAAAGAATTTGGATTTTCTAGAAGTAAGGATGAGTCTTGTGTGTATTTCAAAGTTAGTGGGGGTATAATGACTTTTATTGTCTTGTATGTGGATGAAATACTACTAATAGGAAACATTGTTCCAACTTTGCAAGAAGTTAAGTCTTTGCTTAGGAAATGCTTCACTATTAAGGATCTAGGAGAGGCTGCATACATTCTTGGGATAAGGATTTACAAAAATATGGATAATTATAAGAAATGGACAAAAATAGGCAGAAACTCTTACTAGGACTTAGCCAGAGTACATATTTAGATAAAATATTGAAACGTTTCAATATGGAGAATTCCAATAAATAGGGCTTAGCCATGAATCTCTCTGTAAAATTGAGCAAGGCTCATTGGCCCAGTAGTGATAAGGAAATAGATACCATGAGTCAAATCCCATATGCCTCGGCTATAGGATCGATCATGCATGTTAAGACTTCCACCCGACCTTGTAACACTTGGATATTTGTAAGTTTCTTATTTGGCCTTGTCATCAAAAAAAATTCAAAACGATCCCTTAGCTAGTATGCAGAGCGTACTGGAGTAGTACGCTTAGCTTACTAGCCTTACATGGACGCGAAGCTCATCCACGTACATTGGGCGTACATGGAGTATGCACGACGTATAAGTTCAGAACCAAAACCATAATTTTTAGGGTTCAAGTCCTATATAATCACCTTAAGTCCCAAGAGTTGGCCTCTTTATCAGCCTCCATTATCCTAAAACCCTAATAGCATCTTTGAGTGATCTTGACCTTTTTGGGGTGTATCCTTGGTTAGTTGGTGCCTTTGGTGGAATGAGGAGTTGGTAAAGAAGCTTTGTTGGAGCTTGAGCTTGTAGATCCAGATACTAGGAACCTTTCTCAGTTGCAAGAAGGTATAAAGTCTCAACCTTGATATTTGAGTGCTTAGATCTCTTCTTGTTATGGTCTTATGCTCCTTTTGTCCCCAAACTTTGGTCTTGGTGAGTATGGGTTACTCCATACCCTTTGAGTTGTCCTTTTAGACATCTTGATGAGTCTAGAATCATAAAAATGAGGCCTTGGACGTTATTTTTGCTCATTGCAGGAGTTATAGTGTCTTTACTAAATTAATAAGTTGGGATTTTTGGTGTAAAGATCTTAATAGCCCTGAAAAAACATAAAGTTGGAAACTTTATGGTTAAGGACACTATTTAAGACCTAGATCTGGCTTTAGACTTGAAGTCTTAAAGGATTAGGCCTTGATTAAGAGTTTTGGTTCAGTCAGAGTACATTACGCGTACTCCTAAGTATGTTACGTGTACTCATTTGGGACCCTGATCTTGTTTTGGTTGTATCATGGGTGTACTGATGAGTACGTTGGGCGTACTTAGCCTATTAACCGATTTGACTTTTGTCCCAATTTTGATCGTTGACATTTTGGACCAAGTGAACCTTGGTCAACTGTTTTCACTCAGGAAGGGCATTTTGGTCATTTGACTGATTTAGGGTTGTCTTTGGAGGTTTTGGTCCTTAGGGACCATTAGTTTGGTGCTTGTTGGGCCTAGTTAGTATGGGCCTTGGATGATTATTTTGGAATTTGGGCTTCTTGGGCCTTTGGATTGGGCCCAAGTTAGGGATAGAGTAAAGAGGTCTTCATACCTTAGTTTGGAATATTAATCAGACTCAGGATCCAATTATTGATTGGATGATTATTTTGTGATTGATAGCGTTGGGATTTTAGCAGGCCAATAGCCAGAGATTTATCTATGAGATCTGGCAGTGTGTGGTGAGTTTCCTCACCATGTTTAGCGGGTCTAAGGCACCAATGTCGGCCGATGATCAGTTATTCTAGGATACTAGATGTCTGTGTGACTCTTGTATGTGTATGTGCTTATGTGATTTATATGGGGCGGGCCCGTTACGCGAGTATAGGTAGGGCCCGTTATACTCAGTAGGTGAGGCCCTATATGTGATTTTGGTGGGGAGCCTTTATACTTATTGGATGGGGCCCATTATATGTTTATTTATGTATGGTATGTGGTATGTTTGGGGAACTCACTAAGCTTTGTGCTTACGGGTTTCTGTTTATGTTTCAGGTACTTTTGATTCCGAATGAAAGAGCCCGGGATGAGTGCAGAGCATACACCACCTCGTTCCACATTTTGTGATTTAATTTGATATGTTATGAAGATTGATACATTTTTTATATTTGGATTTTTATGATAATGTTTTTGGAATATTGGTTTTATTAATTTAAAGAAAATGAAATTTTTGGGTCTTATTTTTGGTACTTTACAAGTTGGTATCAGGACCTTGCTTTGAGGGATTCGGACATACTCTCAGGTGAGTCTGAACTCAAACTGAGGATTTGGTAAAGTTTTTCAAAAAGAAATGTCTTAAAGAGATAAAGAAGTTTTCTAATACAAGAAATGCAATTAACTGAGCTCAGGTAAGTTTTCCCAAAATACCCATACATGTTATCTGATAAGATTTGATATGTGAATTTGTGAATCGCATGCTAATATGCTCAATATTTTAATGATAGAATGCTAGGAGATATGCCTTAGTATTCCTATTGTATGAGCTTGTAGACTTGCATGCTAGTACTGACCAGTCGGTGATAGGATGGCCTGATTAGGTGATGCTTGAGTTTGAATACTTGATGTTTGAATGTTGCTTGCTTTGTGCTTTTTAGGAGTTATCATTAGCTTCAGCTAACTAGTAAACAAGTATGCTAAGTTACATATTATGGGAACTAAATACTTTTAGAGGGTTAGATTTGAACTCTATTGTATAGCTCCTGTTTAAGTTCAATCGTTGTAGTGTGAGACATCTCATTTGAAGAATTATCTAGTTTTAGTGATATGTAGTTGTATTCATGAGCTAGTTAAAGGAAGTTAGCGGGAGTTCCTTCTCCAGCTGATGGCGGATAGTGGTGTGTAGTTGCCCTAGGAAAACCTAGGATGGGATCTAGTACTGGGAGCCTTGTTATGAGGAGGGTTAATTTTATGGATAAAAAGTGACTTGGATGATTCAAGGAAATCTTTGAGGAAAGTACGGATAGATGTGGAAGGTAGTATGGGCCCGTACTACTGGAAGCAGAGGATCTGTACTCGAGTCAGGGAGAGTTGAGATGAAACCATGAAGCTTGTAGAATTTGTGATCCCTTGATATATTCGGATGCTTATTTTGATGGTTTATATGGTCTATTTTCAGTATGGTGACCCTGCAGGGCAAACCTGTTGGCAATTCTGGTGCTGGAGAGGGCTCGGGCTCAGGTTCAGGAGGTTGAAATGATGGTCATTGTTGGTATGGAGGTGGTTGTCTTGGTTGATAACCCATGCCTTCATTATGGTTCCACCCTTGATTGTCTCGGGGTTGATCATAACGTCTTTGATTATTCCCAAAGCAGTCTCCCATTGCATTTGCTTCTTCATATTCTTCTTCTTGCAATTGAGGACACATATCAGTCGGATGTCCCACTTGAGTGCAAATACCACAAAGACGTGGTGTGGATTGCACATCCTTTTCCTTAACAAGCATCATTACCACCTTAGTCAACTCAGATAGTTGAGCTTCAATTTGAGGAGTGTGCACCTCTTTTACACCTCGGGGTGCATCTGTGTACCAATCTTCATGTTGACTGGTATGCTTTGAATCATCCGCCATGTTTTTTATGAGATCTCGAATCTCAGTTGGGGTCTTATCGGTCAAAGATCATCCACTTGAAGCATTAAAAAGTCTTATTTCCCAAGGAGTCATGCCTTCAATGAAGTATTGGAGGATTTGATACACACTAATACAATGCTTTGGGCAACAGGCACAAAGATTTTTGAACCTCTCCCAATATGTATGAAAGGCTTCTCTCTTGTGTTGTTTGATCCCAATTATCTCTCTTCTTAGGGCTATAGATTTCATTTCTGGGAAGTATTTGTCTAAGAAGAGGCATGTAACGTCCACCCATGTGTTGACCATCCCCGGTGGAAGGTCATAAATCCAATATTTTGTTGAGTCTTGCACTGCAAAGGGGAATGACCTAAGCTTAATTTGGTCCTCTGTGACATTGTGTGGTTTCATGCCAACACACACAACATGAAACTCGGTGAGAAACTTGTGGGGATCTTCGTTTTCTAGGACTCTAAAGGTTGGGAGTAAGTGGATGAGTCCGAATTTTAGTTCAAGGTTTGTGGCTGCCGGATCTGTGATGCAAATAGGTTGTTAAGTAAACTCTTGCCTCTACCATTGGATAAGGGCTTGTTCAGGTGGATTTTCGCCCATGTTAAGTGTGGGATCTGGGATGTTATGGGTGGGTGAGGAAGGTGGGTGGTATTTATGGATGAGGATGGTTGAGATGATGGTGAGGGTTTTCTATTTCCGTTTCTGACACACGTGAGAGGGGTATGTCCTCCCAAATGTTGATGACCAGAGGGGTAGATGATGAAGAAGTTCCGGAACCTGGTTGCCTCTTACGAAGCTTGGCTTGCTTCCGTAACCTCTTCGCAATCTTCTCTATCTCTGTGTAAATTGGTAATGGTGAACCTGTATGAAAAGATCTTGGCATACATAATTAGTAATATCATGTCCCCGACAACGGTGCCAATTTGTTAGGCGTATCAAACCCAACAAATAAAGGGGTACAACAGATTCCAAATACACTGCTTTAATGCGCTAAAAAGTAGTACAAGGCAAGCAAGTTCGAACAACAAAGACACATGATAAAATTCTATACCTCTTTGTGCAAGGTACTTTGGTCACAAAGGGAAAAGGGTGGGGGGGGGTTGTTTGCGAAAGTAAAATAATAAAATAACAATCTACTTTAAAAGCATGTACAAAATGAAATAAACTTGTAAACAATTTGATTGAATGGTTCTAGTTCCAGTTCTCAATGTTGTTGTTCAACTTGATTATGACTTGATGTAATTCATGATTGCTATTCTAAGTTGGTACTTAAATATATTAACACGCTCTAATACCTCTCGCTTGTCAAATTATCTAACCAAAACATGCGCTTTGACTAGACCTAGCTTTACTAATTCAACCTAAACACGCTCTTAGATTGGATTGAAAAACTGCATTAAGTTTTGTACAAGCTTCCCAACAATGTTCATTTCATCTCATACGCTCGGAAGTGTGAAAACATGTGATATATGTTTTAGAATAAGAAAACTTAATGGTTGTTACCAATTATTAACTTAATAGAACGATTATGTGCCCTAAAAGTTAATTAACTACACAAAAATTCAATTCATGAAAGTGGCCAATCAAACACAAATCAAATTCAAGGATTCTAGTTTAAACAAAAACATAATCACTAGAATAGAATCAAGTATCAAACATCAAATCATATGCTTCAATTCAAGCAATCAACATGCTTTGAACAAGAACTAGAAACTAGGGTTTCTTAGCCACACATGGCCAAGAACAAATCAAACAAGAATAAACATGGAATTGAAATGTTTAATGCTTACTAAAATGAAATCAAAAGTGTTTGCAATGATTTGGTCTTCTCAAAAGCTCCAAGAAATCTCCCATGCTCGCTCAAAACTCCTCCAGAAATCATCCTTGCTTGATAAAATGACATGTTCCTTTGTTTTATTAAGGATCACGTGCTTGCCATAAGACCATGTGTTTTTAGCATGGTCATGCCTTTTTCCCATGTGTTTTGGCATGGCTATTTGTCTTGAACATGTGTTTTTGGAATGGCCTATGCTTTTCGCTAAAAGTCTAATAAGTTTTCACTGTTGGCTCCCTCTTCAGTCTAGCTTCACCATGAGTCATGTTGCTCAAATATAAGATGAGAAAGGAGAAACACGACCCGTGTTGGTGTAACATGAACCGTGAGTCAACGTAGTCCTTTGCTATGATGATAATGCAACAATGACCCGGCTTCTGTCTTCATGTTCTCTTGCATGGCATGACCAATACATTTTCTTTTCATACTCTAAAGCTTCATGCTCCGTGCTCTAAGCCTCTAGTTCCATGCTCCATGCTCCAAGCTCCACGCTCCATAATTCCTACAAAAATAAATAAAAAATAGTGAAGTACTAGGCATTCTTAATAAAATATGCGATTGCCCAAATAATTGACTAAATGCAAGAATTATGAAGTAGAATGCTATGAAAGGATGAAAATAAACATGCAAAATAGGTGCATAAAATGTACCTATCAGGCTACCCGATCCTTTGTATCGCTTGCGCTTAGCAAGATGTTTGCTAGAGCTCCGGGGGAGCTGGATTGTCTGTTAGATGTCGAGATTGCATATGATAGGTATGTTCTGGTTGCGAGGTTTCACCGGGGTTGTACCCTTCAGTTGTTCAGTGTGGAGTATTCGATTGATTTAGTTCCCATTCCTTTGCATGGAAACAAGGTCATTGTGGGTATGGATTCGCTGAGCCCTAATGGGGCGGTGATCGATTGTGAGTAGCAGTTATTCCATATTTGAACCCCATGTGGGGGAGAGTTAGTGGTTCATGGAGAGAGAGAGAGAGAGAGAGAGAGAGCTCAGAGTGGGTCGTTATTGTGCTCAGAAGCGAGGGCCAGATGCTATTTTCAGCAGGATTGATTAGGATTTTTCACCTATGTTATGGATATCCAAGATAAGGGTAAGGCAACTGTGGATGATGTGCCCGATTGTATGAGATTATACCAATGTGTTTCCTAAGGATTTTCCTGGGGTGCCTCCGGAGAAGTAGGTTGAGTTCAGGATTGATCTAGTTCCAGGTGTGGCTCCAATAGCCAAAGCACCATATCGATTGGCTCCTCCCGAGATACAGGAGTTATCTACACAGCTACAGGAGCTGTTAGACAAGGGATTCATTACACCGAGTAGTTCACCTTGGGTAGCACCGATCTTGTTCGTGAGGAAGAATGATGGGTCTCATCGCATGTACATCGACTATCGAGAGCTGAATAAGGTAACGGTGAAGAATCGTTATCCATTACCGAGGATTGATGATCTTTTTGACCAGCTTCATGGTGCATCTTGGTTTTCCAAGATTGAATTGCGATCGGGTTATCATCAGATGAGGGTTAGAGATGAGGATGTACATATGACAATTTTCCGGACTCGTTATGGTCATTACGAGTTCATGGTGGTGCCTTTTGAGCTCACTAATGCTCCAGCCACGTTCATGGATCTCATGAACTGCGTTCTGACGCTAGATAGGTCTTTAATTGTGTTTATCGATGATATCTTGGTCTATTCCAATACTCAGGAGTAGCATGAAGAGCACTTGAGGGAAGTGTTGGAGATGTTGAGGAGGGAGATACTTTTCGCAAAGTTCTCCAAGTATGACTTCTGGTTGTGCGAGGTATAGTTTCTGGGGCACCTTCTCAACCAGAATGGTATTCTAGTCGGTCCGACCAAGGTCGAGGTCGTGATGCAGTGGGAGGTTCCGAGGTCTCCATTCGAGATTTGGAGTTTTGTTGGTCTTCCTGGTTACTATCGGAGATTTATCCAGGATTTTTCCAAGATAGTTGTTCCTATAACTCGGTTGACAAAGAAGACAGTTACATTTTGCTGGGGGCCTGGCCAGCAGGCAACTTTTGAGACTTTGAGACAGCGGATGTGCGAGGCACCGATTCTGACCCTACCAGGGGATGTTGAGGATTTTGTGGTTGATTATGATCTGTCAATCATTGGTATGGGAGCAATATTGATGTAGAGGGGCCGCATGATCGCTTACACTTCAAGGCAGCTGGATCCTCATGAGGTGAATTATCCGACGCATGACTTGGAACTAGGGGATGTGGTTTTCGACCTCAAGAGGAGGTGAAATTACCTATATTGGAACACCTGATTCATGGTACAAATTTAATTATAATTTATTCATTTTTAAAGAGCTACTCGACGAGTTGGGAGCCCCAGACTCCTCGAGTAGAAACAAGATTAGACTTGGGATTTAAGTCGCCTACTCAACAAGTTGAGATGCCTCGACTCGATGAGTAGGGCTGTCATGATGAAACCCTAATTTCGGGGTTTTCCACCCTATTTAAGCATCTTAATCCCCACTTTATGGCATCATTTCTAGCCTCCAAGTCCCAAACCCTAATCCACGAAACCCTAGAGCCTTGTGTGAGTTTGTGAACCATTTTTTTAGTGAACTTTGTGTGATTTGAATCTTGTAGAAGAAGAAGGAGCTAGAGGATTCTAGGAGAAGATTGTATATCCAAAAGCAACATCTCATCCTCTTCATTTTCTGGTAAGCAAGCCTCAATCTTGCTTAGTAGCTTGTTAGATCACCATATTATCATTTTATGGGTTTTTTGGTCCAAGAAGCTTAGTCCTTGGGATATGGACATCCCAACTGATCTACCTTTAAGATATGGGGTCTAGAAGGGGTTTCATGGCATAAAGGTGCAAACTTTATGACCATGGAAGCCCCATGCAAGCTTTAAGGTGTTATTATGGCCGTTTAAGCCCCAAAAGGGGTTTCATGACACCAATGTCGACCCGTGTAGAGTAGCTAAGTGTGGACTGGCTCGTATCTTAGAATTGTTTATGATTAGTAGCTAAGTGTGGGTTGGGCCTGTATCTTAGACTTGTTTATGATTAGTAGCTAAGTGTGGGCAGGGCCCGTATCTTAGTATTATCTGAGTATGCTTATGAATTAGTAGATTATGGTATACTTTTTATATGTGTGATACTTATATGTATGTTTAGGTACCAGAGTGTGGGCGGGGGCCCGTATCCTCCGGATAGCAGAGTGTGGGCGACGCCTGTATCTCCTAGTTAGCAGAGTGTGGGCGAGGCTCGTATCTCTGAGATAGCTGAGTGTGGGCGAGGCCCGTAACTCATAGTTAGTCGAGTGTGGGCAGGGGCCCATATCTCCTTTAGTGTGGACAAGGCCTGTATCTCCTAGTTGTATGTTATATGATATGTGTATGGTATGTGGTAGTTTGAGGAGACTCACTAAGCTTCGTGCTTACATTTTTCAGTTTTGGTTTCAGGTACTTCTGGTAGCAAAGGGAAGAGCTCGGGATGACTGCATTGCACACACCACATCGTTTTAGCCTGGGAGGATTTACTATGATGTTTTGATATATGATTTCGATACAGTGTTTTGATATAATGTTTTGAGATATTACCACTTATATTTTCATGTGATGATTGGATTACTATGATTTTATAATGATTTAAAACAGAATTTTTAGATCGTGTTTTTGGGATGTTTCAAGTTGGTATCAAAGCCTTGGTTTGAGGGATTCGGGCACACTCTCGGGTGTGTCTGGTCTCAAACAGAGGACTTGGTATGCAAATTTTCAAAAGAAAATCATTTTTATGAAAAGAATTTTTTAGAGAAAAGAATTTTGAAAAGAGAGAAAGAACTTTGAAAAGAGAAAAGGGTGTGGTGCATTAATTCAGTCGAGCTCAAGTAAGTACTCCCAAAGTACCTATACAAGTTATGTTATGATATGTTTATGAGAAGTGCATTCTAGATTAGGGATACGGATCTAGCAAGGATGCCTTATGTACAAGTTATATGTATATTAGTTTTATGAACTTCATGCTAGTATAGATTAGTTAGTGATGGCTTGAATGTGATATGCTTGATTATGTTTACTCAATGCTCGAATGTTGCTTGCTTTGTGCTTTTAGGAGTTCTAGTTATCATTTAATAACTAGTAAAAGAATATGTTAAGTTACATATTGCAAAGACTAAATAATTTCAGAAGGTTAGTTCTAGCTCTATTTCACAGCTCTTGTCTGAGTCCAACCATTGTAGGGTAGGATCTTTCATTCAAAGAATTATCTAGTCTTAGTGATATGTAATGGTATTCGCGAGCTAGTTAGGGGGAGATAACATGGACTTTTTATGCAGATGATAGCGAAGAGTGGGTTGGTGATTACCCTAGGGCAAGCCTAGGATGAGATTAACGTGAGAACAACAATAGTAGTAGAAGGGACTTGGTGGAGTCAAGGCAGTTCTTGAGGAAAATATGGATATATGTGGAAGGTAGTATGGGCCCGTACTACTGTAAGCAAAGGATCCGTACTCTAATCAAGGAAGGTTGAGATGAATCCAGGGAACTTTTAGTATGTGAGATCCCTTGAGTTATGATGTGCATACTGATGTTTGTTATGGTGTATTTTCAGTATGGTGACGCTACGCACTAGACCAATCGGCACTTCGGGAGTCGGTGATGGATCAGGATCGGGCAGCTCGATGAGTAGACAAGAGAGTTCATTTCGACTGAGATCACGCGCAATATTTTAGACTAGACACCCATAATCTTCGGTACGATCAAGGAAGGCATCATGGATCTTTTGGATGAGATACTGAGTGCTTTCCGCACCGAGGTGGCGGCCATGATGGGGTTGCGCACACTTACGTTCAAGGAGTTTCGAGCTTGTGGAGCTCCAGACTATCATGGGGCTCAGGACCCCATTGCTAGCAGCAGATGGTTTGCGGATGTCGCCAATGCTTTCCATACGAGCCGATGTCCCGAGGGGGACAAGGTCCAACTTGTATCCTATCTTCTGAAGGATAGGGCACGTGGATGGTGGGAGGAGGTCGGACATACCATTGGTGATGATGCAACTCTTGATGCTATAACTTGGAGTGATATTTCGGCCAGGTTTAGGGCCGAGTTTGCACCTATGATTGAGGTGCAACAGCTTGCCATGGAGTTCCAGGATCTCTAGCAGATGACTGAGACGATGATCGAGATCACTGTTATGTTCAAGGAGAGGACCCTTCTCGTTCCGTAGTACATGGAAGACGAGGAGATGAAAAAGGCCCAATATCATGAGATGTTGCGGAGTGACATTCGGAAGTTTGTGAGCCGATCCAGCTGCAAGACATTGAAGGATATGATAGCGAGAGCTAGGGAGAGGGAGATTGATTTGGAGATTGAGAGGAAGAGGAAACCATATGTTGCGTCTAGTGTAGAGGGTTCGGGCAAGAAGCCCAAGGTAGATTCCCAAGGGAAGGGCCAACAGGGACGAGGCCACTATAGTAGGACACATGACGGGGCATGCAGGGTAGGTAGTTTGGGCTACTTTAAGTGTGGCCGAACTAGACAATTTAGCAAGGATTGTGCTGCTACCACCACCCACTACAGTATCTGATCTGATTTGCTTTCAATGCAATCAGAGGGCCACAAGAAGGCCCAATGTCCGAGTTTAGCAGCACCAGCAAGACAAGTAGTGGCACCTGCTCCTGCTACATTGAGGATTACCGACGGCCGCCAAGGCTAGACGGATGCATCAGTAGCGAAGAGTAAAGCCTTCCAGTTGATAGTTGAGGAGGCACGAGCAGCTCCCGACGTGGTGACGGGTATGTATATTCTCCTTATCTCTTTACTTATATTGATTATTGCTTATGTTTATATGTTTCATTACAGGATCGTTCCTTGTGAATGGTATATCTGCTATGGTATTGTTTGATTTGGGTTTACCCGATATTTTGTATCACTCGCGCTCAGCAAGCGATTTGTAGGAGCCCCGAGGGAGCTGGATTTCCCACTTGACATGGAGATATCCAATGATAGGACCATCTGGGTTGCGAGGGTTCACTGAGGATGTACACTACAGTTGTTTGATGAGAAGTTTTCTGTGGATCTAGTCCCCATTCCCCTGCAAGGGAATAAGGTTATAGTAGGTATGGACTGGTTAACCCCTAATGGGGTAGTGATTGACTGCGAGCAGCAACTAATGGGGGTTCAGACTGCTAGTGGGGAGGGTTAGTGATCTAGGGCGAGAGGCCGAAACATGGACCAACTTTATGTTCAATAGTGAGGGCTAGGCGCTACCTTCACCAGGGTTGCGTAGGGTATGTCGCCTATGTTATGGATACTCAGGATTAGGGTAAGGCGATAGTGGATGATGTACCGGTCGTGCGAGAGTACCCGAATGTCTTCCTTGAGGATTTTCCTGGGATACCTTCGGAGAGATAGGTTGAGTTTAGGATTGACCTAGTGCTTGGTACGGCTCTGATAGCCAAGGCACCATACCAGTTGGCTTGTCCCGAGATGCAGGAGTTATCTACACAGCTGCAATAGCTTCTAGACAAGGGTTTTATCAGGTCGAGTAGTTTGCCATGGGGAGCCCCGATCTTGTTTGTGAAGAAGGACGGGTCACATTGCATGTGTATAGACTATCGGGAGCTGAATAAGATAACGTTGAAGAACCGTTATACCCTCCTGAGGATTGATGATTTGTTTGACCAGCTACATGACGCAAATTGGTTCTCCAAGATTAATCTGCGATCAGGTTATCACCAGATGCGAGTTAGGGACGAGGATGTGCAGAAGACAACTTTTAGCACTCGTTATGGTCACTATGAGTTTGTGGTGATGCCGTTTGGGCTTACCAATGCTCAATTCTCATTCATGGATCTCATGAACCACGTGTACAGACTGATACTGGACTAGTCTATGATAGTTTTCATTGATGACATCTTGGTTTATTCCAAGACTCAGGGGCAGCACGAGGAGCACTTGAGGGAGGTGATGGAGACACTAAGGAGGGAGTGAATTTTTGCAAAGTTCTCCAAGTATGAGTTCTGGTTGCGCGAGGTGCAGTTTCTGGGGCACCTTATCAACCAGAAGCGTATTCTTGTCGATCCGGCCAAAATAGAGGTCGTGATGCAGTGGGAGGTTCCGAGGTCTCCAACTAAGATTAGGATTTTTCTTGTTCTAGCGGGTTATTGGAGATTCATCCATGACTTCTCCAAGACGTTTTTCCTTTGACCAGACTGAATAAGAAGTCAGTGACATTCCGCTGGAGGCCTGAGCAGCAGGGAGCCTCCGAAACTTTCATACAACGGTTATGCAAGGCACCGATTCTGACTTTTCCATAGGGCATCGATGACTTCGTGGTTTACTGTGACACTTCGATCATGGATATGGGTATGATATTAATGCAACGTAGTCATGTGATAGCTTACGATTCGAGGCAGTTGAAGCCTCACAAGGCTAACTATCGGACGCATGACTTAGAGCTGGCGGCTATGGTTTTCACCCTCAAGATTTGGCAGCATTACCTCTATGGGGTCCGTTCTACCATTTACATGAACCACAAGAGTTAGAGGTACCTCATGGATCAGCCAAATCTGAACATGAGGCAGCGTCGGTGGTTAGATGTGGTGAAGGATTACGACTACGAGATCCTTTAGCACCCGGGCAAGGCCAATATGGTGGTCGATGCTCTAAGCCGCAAGGCAGTGGCAGCTCCGATTCAAGATATATGTCTGAGGATGACAGTGATTACCCCATTACTAGAGCAGATTCGGGAGGCGCAGGTCGAGCGCCTAAAGGAGGAGCATCAGAAGTGTGAGCGGATCATAAGCCAGGTGGCCTCAGTTGATTATGATAGTTGTGGGTTCTTGACCCTGCATGGGAGGGTCTGGGTTCCATACTGGGGTGGAGTACGACAAGTTCTGATGTATGAGACCCATAAGTCTGTTGGCATAGTGTTTAAGGCTGCAACTATATTTGGTAAGTACATGACCCGATTGAGCATGGTCCTTTTGGGTTGCCTTCACCATAGCAACTTGACATGATGATTTATAATGAGAGAAGAAATATTATTTATATATTATGAGTATAATATAAGGAATAATAATATTGTTATTTGATTAATATAAGCCATAAATTAATTATGAATTAATTTGGTGACTTAAAGAGATTAATTAAATAAAGGGGCATAAACTGTCAATTGTATGATAGTTGTATTATGAGCAGTGACTCCTTATGGATAAGGGGGTGGATGATTTTAGGGTTTGGAAGAGCCTATAAATTGTCCAAGGCTTATCATTAAGGATATTGGATTGCTTAGGGCCTAAGTTATCCAATTAGGGTTTTAAGGGTGAAACCCTAGGAGGCTCACTAGTATAAATACACCCATAGGGTTGAGGAAATCAGCACTCTTGCACTTGAAGAAACCTTGTCCGATTTCTCACCCTTCTATCTCTCTCTATTATCATCCTCTTGCTAGTTGGTGTTTGTAAGCCATTAGAGGAGTGACAATTGTGACTCTAAGCTCCAAGGACAAGAAGATTCAAGCAAGCAATTCAAGGTATTCCATTAGATCTGATTTCTTATGTTATAATTGAATATTTATACTAGATCTATCAATAGAAGTCTTGGATACATTGCATGTTCAATTAGAGAAACCTAGATCCAAGCATTAGGGTTTGTATGTACACATAGGAAAGTTCTTATGGCTCAAACCCATCAGTGGTATCAGAGCCTTGATTGGTTTCTATTGAATTGATGCATTGGTTGATTGCTTGTTGATTGCAAAATTCAATTTTTGTCCATCTGCCTGATGAACTCGGCGAGTTCCATAGTGGACTCGGCGAGTCCATTGTGGTACTCGGCGAGTTCGAGCGTCAGAAGGAGCTAGTTTCGGGATTTCTTGTTGTTTATCTTATGGAAACTTGCCTTTATCTTAATGGGTCAATATAAATCCGATTTTAACATACATTTGAGTATATCCTTGACCTAATTCAATATATTTACCAATTAATTGAATAATAATTTCCTTATATGATATTAATTGATTATTTTAATTAAATTGGTAAATTGTTTTGCAAGAAATATTTACATAAATCAAATATGGATAATTATGAGATTAATTGCTTAATTTAAATTATTTGTTATTTGATCCCTTGTGTTTTGAAAAGTTAAAAACTAATCCTCTAGTTTTGAAATTTAGTTTTGTGATTAAAAGTTTAATTTGGACACTTTAAATTTCAAACCCAAGAATTTTACAAGTTTAAAATTCAACCCTAAACTATTATATGATTACAAGCTTAATATATATATATATATATATATATATATATATATATATATATATATATATATATATATATATATGTAGGTATGTATGTATAATTAAAATGCTAGTCTTACCGTTAGTAGGCCTCATTCACGACGCTGATCTATAAGGTGGGTATAAGGTTGTTGCCTATAAAATCGTGCTTAATGGGTGTACACTCACACCCACCGCTTGCTTGATTGGTGGAGGGTCGTTAGCCGAACGGGTAGGATAGGGCAACTCTATCTTGTCATTAAAAGTATAATACAAAGTAACTACATGTTTTTCAAATTCCCAATCCTAGTTACTTTAGGAAAAGTGAATTGATGCAATCCCATGAAATTACACTTTGCACCCTTGCTAAGAAGTTAGTGGAGCGTGTGTGGTTTACCGGCACACTAATTGGTTCTAAGCAAAGTTGGCAAAGGGTGATTCATTGTTTATCATAGTTTGGTGGAGCGTGTGTGGTTTACCGGCACATTGAATAGGTGATTGTAACAATGAAGGCACCGTGTAGATTTGTATGGTTATTCACACCCACTTTGTGATCCTCGGCATCCCAGTCACAAACGAGAGGGGCATATCGAGATTTAAAATGCCATTGAAAAGTTCAATGAATCTCATCGAAACCTAGGAATTCTCAATGCGTTTAAAACTTAAAGGTAATGTTTTCATGGTGGAGAATTAATGACTCGTCATTCACTTACCTTCAAATTGTTTGCATGTTGGATTACGGCATCCCTTTTCTAATATGTAAATAATGTTGTTGGATCCTAGCCCTAATTTTTCATATTGGGTGATAATTAAGGATTCAATTCTAATCAAACTTTGTCCTTTTCTATTTGTAGAGGTCAAACGCAAACAACGCTGCTGCTAGCTCACTCACGTTAATGAACCTTTGCCAAAAGGTGACTTTTGATGGTACGAACTTTAGCGAATGGATAAGATACATTCGCACGATTGCTCGCTAAGAGGACAAGGAGTATGCCCTTGACGAGAAGCTTGAAAACGTCAATCCAGAAATCGCTACTCCGGCTGAAATGACTGTCTTTGAGACTCATGAGCGTGATGCAACGAAAGTTCATTGCATCATGATAGCCACAATGAACCCCGAATTCCAAAATTCCTATAAGGACATGTGTCCGTACGAAATGCATCAAGACTTATTGGAGAGATACCATTAAAACGCGAGGCAGAAACGTTACCAGAACTTCACTAACATGATCACTACTAAACTGGGAAATGTAGAATCTCTAACCGAGCACTTGCAAAATATGCAAAGGTATGTCGATCGTCTTCGCAAGCTGAATGTCGACTTTGGGGAAGAGTTAGCTATCGACATGGTCCTTCACTCTTTCCCTCCGTGTTACAACCAATTTAGGATGACCTACCACATGAACAAGGAAGAGGTCACCCTAAGCAAGCTCCAAGGGCTCCTAAGGGTTGCTGAGAGTAACCTTAAGGACAAGTCTGTTGCACCGAGTCCCAATCCACCCACTGCTCCTGTTTTGGCTATAGGGCAGGGAAGGGGTAAGAAGAGGAAAGCTCTGTCAAAGAGCCACCGAAAGGGAAAGTCCCGAGATGGTTCCTCCTCTAGTGGGACCAAGGTTGATCCTGCTAAACCCAACCCTAACCCGAAGGAGGCAGAGTGCCACCATTGCCACAAAATAGGGCATTGGAAGAGAAGCTGCCAGGAATATCTGCAAGCCATCAAGGATGGAAAGATCAAGCCATCTTTTGCAGGTATTTACACAATTAAATCTAATGATTCATCTCATGATATTTCTTAGGTTCTTGATACCGGGTGCGATTACCACATTTGTTGTGAATTGTAGGGACTAAGTAGAAATAGGGATGTGGAGCGCGGAAGAATAAATCTAATCATGGGGAACAGAAGATCGTCGCCTGTGACCAAGATTGGAGTGTATTCTTTAGTGCTTAGTAATGGATTAAGTTTAGATTTAAATAATTGTTGCTACTCGCCATATATGGCAAGAAACATCATTTCATTTCATGGTTTGTTTAAACAAGGATATAGATTTTCTTTTAATAATGAGAATGGTTCAATTTATGCTTATCTAAATGGTGTCTTATATTTTGAAGCAATGCCATGTAATGGAATTTATGAAACTGTTATGATTGTAGATAACCTAGGAAATGATGTTTTATGCATGGATTCTTCCAATAGTTTGGATAGAGCATTCTTGTGGCATTGTCGTCTTGGACATGTCAACAAGAAGCGCATAGCCCAACTCCAAAAGGATGGAGTGTTGGAGTCATTCGACCTTAGGGAAGATGACACATGCGAATCTTGTTTGCTTGGAAAGATGACCAAATCACCCTTCACTGGTACTTGTGAGAGGGTTGAGGGTTTGTTGGATCTCATACATACCGATGTATGTGGACCCTTTAGATCCACCACAAAGGATGCAAACCGCTTCTATGTGACTTTCACCGATGATTATAGTAGATATGGGTATATTTACTTAATCAAGCACAAGTCAGAAACGTTTGAAAAGTTCAAAGATATCAAACATGAAGTGGAGAATCAATTGGGTAGGAAAATCAAGATGCTTCGATCCGATCGAGGAGGAGAGTACCTAAGTCTTGAATTCCACGACTATCTCAAAGAATGCAAAATAGTTTCGCAATTGACGCTACCTAGGACACCGTAGTTGAATGGTGTGGCAGAAAGGCGTAATCGAACCTTGTTAGACATGGTTCGTTCTATGATGAGTCATGCTTCACTACCTATCTCATTCTTGGGGTATGCCTTAGAGACTGCCGCCCATATCCTTAACCGAGTCCCTACAAAGAAGGTTGCCAAAACACCTCACGAGATGTGGATAGGGAAAGCTCCCTCGTTGGAACATATCAAGGTTTGGGGCTGCGAGGCTTTCGTAAGACGAGATACTCACGACAAGCTCAAACCTCGAAGTGAGCGATGTGTTTTCATCAGCTACCCGCAGAAATCCTTTGGATATCTCTTCTATAGACCGAATCACAATATTGTCTTCATTACGAGGAGAAGGGTTTTTGGAGAGCGAGAACTCATAAGCCAAGGAGACAATGGGAGGCAGATCGAACTTGAAGAGATTCAAGAATCGAGTGATGAAGGAACCTCTACAGCTGGCACTCAACCCGAGGAGGAAACTCCGGTTGAACCAATTGACGAGTCCTTACCTCTTAGATGTTCCGAAAGAGTTAGAGTTCAACCCCAGTTTTATGGTTTTCATATTACTACCGAAGGGGACACATATATTAGTGATGGTACACTAATAAATCTAGATGAACCTAATAGCTATAAGGAAGCCATGGCAGGCCCGGAATCTGCAAAATGGAAAGAGGCAATGGACAGCGAGATCCAATCCATGTATGACAACCAAGTTTGGAATTTGGTTGATAATGTGCCCGGACGTAAGACCGTTGGGTGCAAATGGATCTTCAAGAAGAAGACCGACGTGGATGGGAATGTACCCACATATAAGGCGTGATTGGTTGCGAAGGGCTTTACTCAAACTCCCGGAGTTGACTATGATGAGACCTTCTCACCAGTTGCGAAGATAAAGTCTATTAGAGTGATGCTAGCTATTGTTGCATTTCATGATTATGAGATTTGGCAAATGGATGTCAAGACTGCTTTCCTTAACAGGAAGTTGGTTGAGGATGTTTACATGGCTCAGCCAGAGGGTTTTGTTGTTCCAAAGCATCCCAATAGAGTGTGTAATCTTGAGAAGTCCATTTATAGACTTAAGCAAGCGTCTCGCAGATGAAATCTTTGCTTCGATGAAAAAGTCAGAGAGTTTGGATTTGTACGAAGCGAAGATGAGTCATGTGTATATGTCAAATCCAGTGGGAGTATAGTCAGCTTCCTCGTTCTATATGTCGATGACATACTTCTCATAGGAAGTGGCGTCCCGATACTGCAGGAGGTTAAGTCCTAGCTCGGGAAGTGCTTCGCTATGAAGGACCTCGGAGAGGCTTCCTATATTTTGGGAATAAGGATAGTGAGAGAAAGAAGTAGGAGACTAATAGGACTTAGTCAGAACACTTACTTAGATAAAGTACTAAAACATTTTAGTACGGAAAATTCGAAGAAGGGAGAATTACCGATACAAAGTAATGCCAAGTTAAGTAAGACTCAAAGTCCGAGTACCGAAGCCGAGATAGCAGAGATGATCCGAGTACCTTACACTTCCGCAGTTGGCTCAATCATGTATGTTATGACTTGTACTCGCCCTGATGTAGCCTTTTCTTTGAGCATGGTCAGTAGATATCAAGGGAACCCTGGCAGAGCCCATTGGACTGCAGTCAAGAATATCCTTAAGTACCTTCGGAGGACCAAGGAATGATTTTTAGTCCTCGGGGGGAGTGATGACTTAAAGGTGCGAGGGTATAGTGACACCAGTTTCCAGACCAACAGGGACAACTACCGTTCGCAGTCGGGCTGGGTCTTTACCCTTAATGGAGGAGCAGTAACTTGGAAAAGTTCCAAGTAGGAAACCGTAGCTGATTCAACGTGCGAATAAGAGTACATTGCAGCGAGTGAAGCATCGAAGGAGGCAATATGGTTGAAGAACTTCATTGGTGATCTTGGAGTTATACCTGCCATAAAGGAGCTTATGGAAAAATTTTGTGATAATGAAGGAGTGGTTGCCTTGACCAAGGAACCGAGGGATCATGGTAGATCTCAACATATCGACAGAAAATATCACTCTATTAGACATCGAGTTGAAGAAGGACACCTCGTGGTTAAGAGGATATCATCTGAAGATGACCCAGCATATCCGCTTACGAAGGGACTGAGTAGGGTTAAGCATTTGCAACATGCTAGGAGTATTGGGCTGAAGGATGATATTAGTTTAGACTAGATAGTTTTAGAAACTTGTAATATATAAATATAATTGACATTTGATGATTAAATAAAGGAGTATTATTTATAAGTAAAGTTACTGTCTTATGTTTAAATATTGTTTCACTTTGCATGTTTTGACTTCCTGAGTAATTGAGTTATTAAGAATAATTGAATTATTCAAATGATCCAAAATCGTTCATATGTTGGAAGTAGATATGAAAGAAGATTGTCATGAATTGGTATGTAGATTGTCTAAATGGTGTTAGACATAGCAAAGGTTTGCTACAACGTTCATGAGTGCTTATGAACTAGTTTTGAGCATTGGAACAAACCCGCATTTGTTGGAATCACATTAAGATATATTGTAAGTGATTGCAAAATGATAATATCATATGGTCTTAAAACCTAGATATATGGTTTGTTATTTGTTAATTGGTTGTACATTGATAATGCGAAACCGCATCAGTAAATTAATGTTATAAAATGCATTGTTGTGTATAATTGATTAATGAATAAGTAAATGCATATAAGTCGAAGTTTATCTGTTACTTTTATCATGAGAGGGTAAAAGCGATATCTCGACCGCTCGATGATTTGATTTGACTTATGTGTCGGGCCCGGTCAGAACTAAATTGATGTGTTAGATTAAGTTCTATGTCAAATAAATCTAAGATCGAGAAACCAACTGTTGGACAATTGGTTCCATAGAATTGTCTGCATAATATCTTAACAGAGGACTATACGATCCCTTATCTAAAGGACAGGACTGATAAGATCAGAGTTTGACAGCATCTTTGAGAGCTACGATTGCTAATTGGTTTGTATTTATAGTTACTAGACTTATCCAAGTGGGAAATTGTTAGAATAGTGTCTAAGGCTGCAACTATATTTGGTAAGTACTTGACCCGATTGAGCATGGTCCTTTTGGGTTCCCTTCACCATAGCAACTTGACAGGATGATTTATAATGAGAGAAGAAATATTATTTATATATTATGAGTATAATATAAGGAATAATAATATTGTTATTTGATTAATATAAGTCATAAATTAATTATGAATTAATTTGGTGACTTAAAGAGATCAATTAAATAAAGGGGCATAAACTGTCAATTGTATGATAGTTGTATTATGAGCAGTGACTCCTTATGGATAAGGGGGTGGACGATTTTAGGGTTTGGAAGAGCCTAGAAATTGTCCAAGGCTTATCATTAAGGATATTGGATTGCTTAGGGCCTAAGTTATCCAATTAGGGTTTTAAGGGTGAAACCCTAGGAGGCTCACTAGTATAAATACACCCGTAGGGTTGAGGAAATCGACAATCTTGCACTTGAAGAAACCCTGGCCGATTTCTCACCCTTCTATCTCTCTCTATTATCATCCTTTTGCTAGTTGGTGTTTGTAAGCCATTAGAGGAGTGACAATTGTGACTCTAAGCTCCAAGGACAAGAAGATTCAAGCAAGCAATTCAAGGTATTCCTTTAGATCTAATTTCTTATGTTATAATTGAATGTTTATACTAGATCTATCAATAGAAGTCTTTGATACATTGCATTTTCAATTAGAGAAACCTAGATCCAAGCATTAGGGTTTGTATGTGCACATAGGAAAGTTCTTATGGCTCAAACCCATCAAAGTCAAGGTTCTCCATCCATCCCGGGGTGATGAGATGTATCAGGATCTTCACCCTGATTAATGGTGGCCCTGCATGAAGCAGGATGTAGTGTGGTATATGGAGAGGTTCTTGACCTACAGGAAGGTCAAGGTTGAGCACCAGTGACCCCACAGCAAAATGCAACCGTTGGATTTTCCCATGCAGAAATGGGAGGATATCACCATGGATTTCAGCACCAAGCTTCCTAGGATCGCAAGTGGGGTAGATTTGATATGGGTCATTGTGGATCGGTTGACCAAGAGTGCTCATTTTATTCCGATCCAGGAGAGTATATTGGCTGAGAAGCTGGCTGAGATTTATGTGCGTAGGATAGTAGCACGACATGGAGTGCCTGTCTCGGTGGTGTCAGACCGAGATGTCTGTTTCACTTCTAGATTTTGAAAGCGGTTTCATGATGAGATGCGTACTCATCTCCACTTCAGCGCCGCTTTCCACCCTCGGACGGAAGGACAGAGCGAGAGGATGATACAGACTCTCGAGGACATGTTATGCACATGAATCTTGGATTTCAGTACCAGTTGGGATACGTATCTTCCGTTAGCAGAATTTTCGTATAACAACAGTTACCACACCAACATAGACCGACCTCTCTTTGAGATGCTCTATGGGAGGAAATGTAGGACCCCAATCTGTTTGGGCGAGGTCATTCACAGAGTCACGGGGAGTACCGAGGTAGTACTCAAGACTACACAGAGTATCCAGTAGGTATGGAGCAGGCTCCAGACTACTCAGAGTCGAAAGAAGAGCTATACCGACAAGCGGCATTCAGACCTAGAGTTTCAGGTGGATGATATGGTCCTCCTGAAGGTGCCATCCAGATCAGGAAGTGGGGAAAGCTGAGCCCCATGTACATCGGCCCTTTAAGGGTTATGGACCAGGTGGGCAAGGTGGCGTACCAATTGGATCTTCTAGCAGAGCTCAACCAGATCCACAAAACTTTGCATGTTTCTCAGTTGTGGAAGCGCTTAGTGTATGACACAGCAGTGGTGCCTCTAGAGCAATTTCCATGTTTGGATCTTCCATATGAGCTCAATCAGATTCTTGATTGGAAGACAAAAACTTGAGGAACAAGGTTGTTGAATTGGTAAAGGTTTAGTGGCAACATCATAAGGGTTTATAGTGGACTTAGGAGCCGGAGGATGAGATGAGGGAGCATTATCCAAAGTTATTTGGAGCAATAGACTTTGAGAACGAAGTCTGATTCAAGTGGGGAATAATTTCAACACTTGGATATTGGTAAGTTTCTTATTTGACCTTGTTGTCAAAATTTTTGCAAAACGGTCCCTTAGTTAGTATGCGGGGTGTACTGGAGTGGTACGCTTAGCATAATAGCCTTGCATGGATGCGGAGCTCATTCACGTACGTTGTACGTACGTGGAGTACACACGACGTACGTGATCAGACATAAAACCCTAATTTTTTGGGTTCAATCCATATATAATCACCTTAAGTCCCAAGATTTGGCCTCTTTATCAGCCTCCATTGTCCTAAAACCCTACTCTCGAACCCTAATAGCATCTTTGAGTGTTCTTGACCATTTTGGGCCTTTAGATTGGGTCAAGTTAGGGATAGGGTAAAGAGGTCTTCTTACCTTAGTTTATACTATTAGTCAGATTCGGGATCCGATTATTGATTGGATGATTATTTTGTGATTGATAGCGTAGGGATTTTTAGCGGGCCAGCGGCCAGAGATTTATTTCTGAGATCCGTTCCTCCCTATGTTTAGCGGGTCTAAGGCACCTATGTCGGCCCATAATCAGGTATGCTAGGATACTATATGTTTGTGTGACTCTTGTCTGTGTATATGCTTATGTGATTTATGTGTTGGGCGGGGCCCATTATATGAGTTTGAGAGGGGCCGTTATACTAAGTAGGTGGGGCCCGATATGCAAGTTTGGGTGGGGTTCGTTATACTCGTTGGGCAGGGTCCATTATGCGAGTGTGGGCGGGGCCTGTTACACTCTTTGGGTGGGGCCCATTATATGTTTATTTATGTATGGTATGTGGTATGTTTGGGGAATTCACTAAGCTTTGTGCTTATAGTTTTCAGTTTATGTTGAAGGTACTTCTAGTTCTAAAAGGAAGAGCCCGGGATGATTGTAGAGCACACACCACCTCGTTCCGTATTTTGTGATTTACTTTGATATGTTATGACGATTGATACATTTGTTATATTTGGATTTTTATTATGATGTTTAATATTGGTTTTATTAATTTAAAGAAAATAAATTTTTTTGGGTCTTATTTTTGGGATGTTACAGACCTAATGTGGCTTATGCTTTGATCATGGTTAGTAGATATAAAGGGAATCCTGGTATAGCTCATTGGACTAGAGTGAAAATATTCTTAAGTATTTGCGAAAAATAAAAGATACGATCTTGGTTTTTGGTGGAAAAGATAAACTTAAAATGAGTGGATATAGTGACGCCAGTTTTCAAACAGATCAAGATAATGGTTACTCTCAATCTGTTGGGTTTCTCTATTGAATGGTGGAGCAGTAACTTGGAAGAGTTCCAAGCAGCAAACGATGGTTGATTCTACTTGTGAATCAGAGTACATCGCATCAAGTGAGGCGGTAAAGGAGGCCATGTGGTTGAGGAATTTTATTAGAGATCTTGGAGTTGTTCCATCAATCCAAGAACCAATAACGATTTTCTACAATAACCAGGGTGTGGTGGCTTTCACTAAAGAAACTAAGGATCATGGTAGATCTAGGCACATTGGGAGAAAGTACCACTACATCATACATAAAGTTGAAGAAGGAGCACTCCTTGTGAATCTTGTCACATCAGAAGAGAATCCTGATGATCCTCTCAGAAAGGGTTTAAGTATTAATTAAACTCGTGCTTAGAGATTACCTCGTGGATTCAATCACAAGTAATTCTAAGACGATAATATCTTCTATTCTTAAAATAGAGATATATAAGTCATATATTATTAATCAGTTGTGTACTGGTTTACTCCAACGCATCTCGTAACTGGGTGTTATAAAGTGTAATTTCATGCATGATTTGGTGAGTGAAATTAATGATTATATAGTCAAAGTTTATTCTTTCTTTTTCCTTAACAAAAAAAGAGAGATATTTGGGCCCCTCGGTGATTTGATGTTGACATTATAATGTTGGGCCCAACCATGACTAAATTAATGTGTTCAATTAGTATTCTAATGATGTCATCACAAATGGAGAAATCAGGAAACATAATATTGCATAATGAGATTGATTTAACTCCATGTCTCGTGTCCATACGATATCAGGAAGAACAAAGGGATAGTTGATCACTTATCTTAGGACCAACGTCTAATTAGAGTCTGACAGTGTCTTTGGAAAATACTATTTACTGATTATTCAGATTTGTACTTGTAATTATAGTTAGCGATTTATCCAAGTGAGAGATTGTTGGATTAAGGTGTCTAAGGTCCTAACTAAATTGGTACAATGTTGAAGAATAAAATTCAAGTCCTTTTGGGTTGCTCTTATAACCAAGAAATAGCTTGGATTGATTAGAAGAGAGAGATATATGATTTATTAATATATTATATGATTAATATATTAATTAATAATGAATCAGAGTTAGTTTATAATTAATTTTTGGTTAATTAAAATTAATAAAAGGCATAAGGGCTGAGTTGTAGTTGTTCAATAGTTGATAAGGTTCTGGAAGCCTCCATTTGATAACCAGGAAACTAGATAATTACCTGATTTGAAATATTATTATTAAATGTTCAAATCTAGGGTTTTTAGGGTTTTCTAGACAGCTATAAAAGGAGCCTTAACCCCTTGGATTTCTGACTAACCCTTCCTAAGAGTGAAATCCGAAAATCTCACTTTTCTCCCCTATCTCGTCTCAATCTTAGACTTTATTGTGTTGTGTGTGTGAAACATTAGAGGCTTGCATATTGTTGGAGCTAGGGTTTCCAAAGAGACAAGAATATTTTGATTAGCTTGTATGGATCTACAAATGGTTTGTTTTTTAAACGTCAAATCTAGTCTACTCTTACCTATACTACTCATTAACTCCACCTATATCCACGGCGGAACTTGAATCCTCAACCTCAATGAGGGAGGGCAACACCAGATACCGTTTGGCTAGAAGCCCTTTGGTAAATGGTATGCTTTCAAAACATGAATTTCAAATTCATAGGGTTTTGGTTGTGTTCTTCATAAGTATGTTGCTATTAAATGTGAATATATATATATATATATATATATATATATATATATATATATATCCAATTTAAGTTGCATATACCCTTAAGTGTTAAGAGATTTTTCGCATGTACATTGTATTAGTAAACTAAATTCCCCAATAATAGTAACAATTAAACTGAAACGTGATCATCTTTTTCTTCTGACTCTAAATATACAAGCATACACATTTTTTTTTGAAATGTAAAGAAAGTAGGACCTATTACTTTTTTTATCTTCACATTCTCTCTAATTCATTTACGTGATTTGTGTGTGGGTGTGTTTACTAAAATGATTGATCCTTCTTATAGTAATAAAATATATACATAAGTAGAAATACAAAAAGATATTAGAAATTTATAACTAATATGAAAAGACCTAGGTTTTAAATCTATATGATTTGAAATAACAATTTATCTTTAAACATATTAATTTTAATGACCTTTATAGAATAGAATAGAAATAAATAGATAAAGATAAATATAAATATATAGATATAGATATAGATATAGATATAGATATGATATAGACTTTCTATACTAAATATGATCTTACAGTTTAAATTTTAACGGAAGAAAATCATATTTTTTGACAAAATCATCCTTGGATGTCTCCATACAACAAAGGAATGTAAATTACAAATTTATAAATAAAATTATTTTGATTATAATCACTTTTTTTTTTTTTTTTTTGGTATAATAGTTTTGGAAATACAAATACATAAGTTCTTTTATTTATTATTATTTTTAATTACAAAATCATTATCATTAATTAAATAATAATTATTAATTAGTGCACTTTGAACTGAGAGAGGAAAACACCCTCGTGGCGGGGTTGCTACGCAAGAGAAAAATGCCAAAACTGTGGTTTTTCATTTTTGTTTGTTTATTTCTCTATCTTAATATGATTAAGAAAAATGTAAGCAAGGGATCGGATAAGCACTATTATATTTTTGAATTTATGAAAAATTATTAATTATATATTCACATAAAACGATCTTGAAGTTCTATAATTATATTAATGATATATTTCATTTCACTTTTAATGCCATCGAATAAATTATATATACTTAGAAAGAACACTAACCACTTTTATATTTTCTTTTTTGTTTTTTTCTTAAACAACACTTCTTTATATATATATATATATATATATATATATATATATATATATATATATATATATATATATATATATATATATATATATATATATATATATATATATATATATATATATATATATATATATACTACTTATAAAAGAAATCTAACTATTTCTATAAATAGATTGAATATAATAATATTATTTTTTAAGACGTTCAAACTATTAAGCTTGAAGTACAACCCATTTATAATATAATAATATTAAAACTTTAACCTTATCCTTTATCCCCTAAAAATCTCGTATCAAATTAATAGAAAAATTAATTTGCAAATTGAACCCGTCAATCTCAACACTTCAGCCATTTGAAGCGGTCAATGTCAACAATTTATAGAGAATCTTTTTTCTCACATTGGTAACAAGCCATCTCATAATATTTATCTTCGTAATCCCTTCAAAGTAAGAAATATACGCACACTCTCTCGAAGAACCCTAACCAGTAACCAAGACAGTATAACCACCACCACCACAGCCGCTCTGCCTCCTTCCGCCTTCAACCAACCACTATCACGACTACCGTCATTCCTTTCACCCACGGCATGAACTTTCTTTTGGAACATAACATTTTTCTTTAAAAAAATATCGTTGAAAGAAGCTATTTGTCCCCGCTGCTGTGCGCGGGTAACGGCTAGTATATATATATATATATATATATATATATATATATATATATATATATATATATATATATATATATATATATATATATATATATATGGAAAAGTGAATATACCCTTAAGGGTATATAAACTTAGGTACCCAAAGTCACCATACTATGTTGTTTGTATCATATGTATACATTATAATTGTCCAATGTTCTTATAATTCAACTTCTAACTTGATTTACTTCTAAGATTTTTATAAATTTCACATTTATCTTCCTCTTACATAATTTTCATTTTCAACTCTAATATATATAACCTAATAGGTGTTCGGCAAAAAAGTGATATAAGAGAAAAACAATCGTGAAATTTCGAAAATCTTCAAAGTAAATCAAGTTAAGGTTGAAGTTTAATAACATTATAATGAATATATCAAACAAAACAACTAATTATAGTGGGTTTGGGTATATAAGCTTATATACCCTTAAGGGTATATTCACTTTTCCCATATATATATATATATATATATATATATATATATATATATATATATATATATATATATATATATATATATATATATATATATATATATATATATATATATATATAGGGCGTGTTTGGCACGAAGCTTTTGGAAGCGTTTGAGAGCTTCTAGTTTTTAGCTTTTGATAAAACACTCTATTTTAAACAAATAAAACTTCTTTTGACTGTACGAGCGTTTAACTTTTAGTTTAACAAAACGCTCTGATTCTAAAAGCTACTTCATGTAGCGTTTAGCAAAACGCTCCTGAGCTTTTGAAATCAATTTATGTAATTACCCTTAAAAATATATTTATATATTTATTTATTTTTAATCAATTGTCATTATTTAATTTTATATATTTCAAAAGTTTCCAGCTACTTTTTGCCAAACATTTATATAACAAATAAAAGTTACAGCTTCCCGCTATCAGCTACTTGCTGTACGCTACCAGCTACCCGCTTCCAGCTAACAACTACTTTTGCCAAACACGCCCATACTGTTCATCGTGTACACGAGTCGTCTTCTCCCTTGCTACCGTCACTTTGATTACTATACTCCTTCCACGTAACAATCCACCGCCTCAGATGTCTGCATCTTCACATATTTCTCCTTCAATCTTCGTCTTCTTTCATATGCATCATTTGTTTTTCACAATTGACACCCAAAAACCTCTCACCATCAACGCTCTATATGCCGCTGCTCACCCTCGCTGATAACCAACACCTCCATCTATTTCTCAACATCGCCTGATTAGGGCTTTGTGCTCCTTAATCCTCTATCTAACTCTTTCCATTGCGATTGAAAGTAACGATTCCTATTTCCTTCCTTTGATGATTTCCGATTTTGATGGTTCCTTACTCATTTGTCACTCTTTTATTCCTCTTGGAATTACGTGAAGCGAACACATACAACCCAAATGGTATCTTCCTATCTAATCATATGCGGGTATTTGGATCCCTTGCATCAACAATTAATGAAATTGAAAAGGTAGAAACTTTTAATTATGTTCAAATGGATGACTATTGTAATTAGGAATCTTTTGATGAATTGAAGTCTGCATATTTTGGGGTTTTAGGATTTTGAACCTCAATTGTAGCACCTCCTGTGATATATCCTTCTCACCAGAAGTTTAGTGAACAACACCTCTCCCGCATTCCGCAATACCCACCTCCAGCTCCGCCCTGCCTCTCAGTCAATGAAACTCACCTCCATCGCACGCGTTTGCAGCTTCATCTTTTGTAAGTTTGCCACTTCCCTCTCGCAACTTCACTGGTCTTCAATATCAATAAATCACAGGGGCAAAACTGGAATATTATAGAAAAGTTAGAAAACAATTTGAGGAAAATGGATGCTCCCACAAGAAACTTGCTCCATCTACACCAAGTTTTTCTCCACCCTCTTCTAGTGTTATCGATATTAGTGATGAAGATGTAAGTGATAATCAAATCCCAAAAGTTATGTGACTTTAATTATAAAAATTAAAAAAATTTAAAAAAAATCTAGAAATTAACACTTATTTTATTTTAAAAATATCATAAAATGACAAGTGTCAAAACTTATGAGAGATTGACATGTAGCAAAATCGATCTTAATTTATTATATATATATATATATATATATATATATATATATATATATATATATATATATATATATATATATATATATATATATATATATATATATATATATGGCTAATGTGAAAATGCAAATAATTTGCGAAAACGAGGAAAACCAATGAGATTGTGTCACTTCAACCTTATATTTTGGAAAAAAAAATCATCCAACTTTGAACTACATGATAATAATCGATGATAGATGAGAAATTGTTTCATATTAGTAAAACATATTTTTTGACATATTTAATATGAAAACTTGAATTTAAAAATGGTTAAGGATGTGAAAAAAACGTTTGTTAAAACCACATTTAAATCTATATTACCATAACATACTTCAATGTAAATTTATTATCTTTAATTTATTACTAATAAAATTAATTTCTAAATTACATGTGTTTGATTTTTATAAGATAAAACATGTTTTTGTATTTTCGCAAGACTAAATTGCAAAAATGGTCCTTATGGTATGCAAATTTTTGGGGTTTTAGTCCAAACCCCGAGTTTTTTGGATTCATGGTCATTTTGAGCTAGTTTCGTTGCGTTTTTGGTCCCTTAGCAAATTGAAAAGACTAAAATGCCCTTCTGATACATTTTTTATGATATTTTCTATTTAATTTAAATTTTTATTAATAATAATTATGGGACTTCTCTCTCTCTCTCTCTCTCTCTCTCTCTCTCTCTCTCTCCTATACACCTTTCTTTAAACCCAGTTGAACCCATACCTTCATAAGTTCGTCTTCAATAACATGAGTTAACTGGTAATGAACAAAAGACGAGCTTTGATTCTTCCGGTGCTTCTCTCTCTATGTGACAAAAGAACTAAAAATTGGTTGACCGGAGAAGCATTTTACTTGTCGGAGATTGAACACTGTGGATTTAAATCCACCCACACCATCGATCCCTCTACTTCACTTACCCATTCATCGTATTCACAACCTCCTCACACCACCAGACCCACACACAATTCGGCCCTGGAAAATGCAATTCTTCCTAAAAGACAGTAAAAGATAACCCAGGAGGATGCTATTTGATTTTGATTTTGGTTTGTTACACCTAAAACCTGCGATAGGGTTTAAAACTATTGATTTGGGGATGAAAGAGTTGCCGATTTCTGGGTTTTCTCTTCAAGAACAACAGGAGAAATCGATTGAGAAGTTGAAGAACAACACACGATCCCCACCCCCATTCTTCCCTAGCCGAACCATTCACCTTCATCGCTCCTTGCTTCACCCCACACCTTCAGCTTCTTCTCTGATTTAGTTATGCACCTTTGCCTCATCGCCGGTCTCTGTTATCGCCTGAAGTCAGCTATCCACAGGAAAAGGGAACGATACCCCTAAATTATCCCCATCTAATCATCCTTCGATCGATTGCTGCTGAACCAAACCTCCCACCATTGGCGTTTCCATTTCCCACCTCCTTTGATAACTCCATGGGATGGTGTTTTTGCTCATTATTGATTAATTAAGTATTCACAGGAAAGCCAACACAGGAAGAGGTAGAAAAAGACAATGGTTTGGGTGTTGGTCAAAATCATTTTGTTCCAGATTTATGGGTCCAAATCGATTTTGTTCTAGTTTCTCGAATACATACACATTGAACCTTGAAGAAATCGATTTGCAATTCCAGATTGATAGATAAGAATCGAATTTATTCCTTTTTCTTGAATAAGAAATCATCAAAAGCCCTATTCTCATATTATGGTTAACCTGAGGTCACTATGCATAACAAAGAAGATGATAGGGGAGGGAAACCTGTAATTGATTCAGAAGGCTACACCAGGTGGGTGTCTATCAATTGTGAAAAAAATTATGGAGACTATCGATCGATTTTGAGAAGAAGAGATGTTCCAATTCTTAACGTGGGTGATATAGTGAGATGTGTAATGGATTTTGGGATTTAAGGCTCGTTTGTTTAGAGAGAGAGAGAGAGAGAGAGAGAGAGAGAGAGAGAGAGAGAGAGAGAGAGAGAGAGAGAGTATTCTTAATTTTTTTTAATTATAAAATAGATAAAAAATGAAAGAAAACTGAAAAAGAAATACATCAAGGGTATTTTAGTCTTTTCAGTTTTTCGAGGGACCAAAACTACAAGCAAACCAGCTCATAAGGACCATCAATCCAAAAAAGTCAAGGTTTGGACTAAAACCCTAAAAAAATGCATACCACAGGGACCATTTTTGCAATTTTGTCTTTTCGCAATTTATTTATATTTTCGAACCTACTTGTATGTATATATATATATATATATATATATATATATATATATATATATATATATATATATATATATATATATATATATATATATATATATATATATATATATATAGACACACAAAACTAACTGGAAACTTTTAGTCATATAAAAGTATTTGTAAAAAATAATTGTTTTAAAAGTATAAATTTTATAAAAAATAAAGGTAAAAAATTTCTGCTACCAAACTTAAAGTTTATAAAAGCTCTGAAAAGCTTCATGCCAAATACTTATAATATACTACTATTTTTTTTATGTAGTATTGTAATTTACCTCTAAATTCACCAAAAATATTTATTTTAAAAAATACACCACAAATATTCATTTAAAAAAATTGAATAGATAATAAATTAAATTATATAAAAATACGTGTGCAAATTGGCATTAAAATCAATATTAATGGTGGAGTAACAGGTATTCTTCGCGCCACGTTCATTGATGAGTTTAAACTGGCGGACCATCCGAAGATAGTGACAAAATCATTATTCTATTCCCATACATTTTTTTATTATATTTTAAATCAAACAACAATCAAGTCCTTTATGACGTCATCTGTTGAAATTCAATGCTTCCTCTCCATACCTGTTATCATAATAACCTTGCCGATAATTACCTCACTCTCTAAATTGGGGTTTCGATGTTATTTTCGGGAGAAACCCACTTCAATTTGTGAATAAGTTCATCCAGGTGATGGTGTGTCAGCCATGGTTGTTGACGACTCATCTTCTTCACCTAGCTTCCGTGAGCTTGACGATGTCTTCTTACAGGTAATCTTTGTTTTACCTTTTTTCGCCCACCAAGTGTTTGTGTAATTGCCTTTCACTAGGAGAGTAGTTTCTGATGTAGCGAAAGTTACTATTTGATTAATGAGGTCAAATCTAGCAGTTCTTAGATGCAAAATTGATGTATATTTCCTTGCAATTTTAACACCAACCACATTTCTAAGTGTTTTAATCCTTATCTGTTTTCATATGTTTAGTCTCAAGCAAGAATATGGCTTGCAGAAGTGCTGCACACACGATTTGATGAAGAAATAAGCATATGTGATCTACTTTCTGACGGCGAGCTGCTGTAAGTCATCACTTTGAGTAAATTACACTTTTGGTCCCTGTGCTATATTGATTTTTTTCGATGTGCTCGAAAAACATTATCTTTTTTGCATTTTCTGTCACTATTTTACTCTAACATAACCTTTTTAGTATAAATCCATATAAAATTATGTGACTTCACATGCATGACTTATGAGTAGAGTTTGTTTATGATTATAATAACCTCATTTAACTTGACAGATTTGAAGTTTCAAAACAATTATGGAATATGTTGCTTGTTAAATATATGGAGCTCAAAAATATTAAAGCGCGTATGTTTATACCAGTTGATACAAGGAAAAGCAGTGGGAGATATAGACCTTACTCAAACGTTGATTCATTTTTGAAGGCAAGCTCCTTAAAACCCGTAGTAGTCTTCAATTTCTATATTTTTCAACATTCTCCTTGGAAAAAGGAAAACTATTTTGATTAGGATGAGGAGGGCATTTATGTCTTTTATATTTTTGTTTGTTGCAGGTATGCAAAGTTATGGGATTGAGTGGTGTGGATCTTTTTTCCCCATCTGATGTTGTGGAGAAGAGGGACACTAGGAAAGTATGTATATGTATAAGATCTCTATCAAAGAAAGCTAGGTCTAAGCAATTAGATGTGAGTAATATATCTCACATATTCTCTCCAAATTGTTGCTTACTTACATGAAATATTTTCCCCTTTCAAAATATGATGTGTCACAAAATACTACCAAGATGATCATTGAAAAGTTGGAAAGATTTTTGATATAATACATGATTATACAATTATACACTTTCTTGATATTTAGGTTCCCGATTTTGATATTGTCACGAAAACAGTAGCCATGTCCACAGAAGCTATTAGATGCATCAGAAGAAGTTTGGAATCATTCACATCCAGTGATACTCATGGAAGAAGTAAACATGCAAGATTGAAATTTAGGCAGGTATTCTACTTTCTAACAACAACTTACCAAATGGCTGTTTAAACCTAAAAAAAAAAAAGAATTGAACTTATCTGTTTCAGAATAAGGTTAAATGCAAGAAATAGAAAGGACTTTATATGATTTGTTTATTTCCATTTTACAAAAAATCATTTTTTGAAGGTCAAAAAAACTATAATGGTTTAAATATTCAATCACTATGTGTAGAAAAATTCCGTTGTATCGCATCAACAAGAGGATGAATTATCATGTCTTGAAGAATCCGATGAGGCAAAAAGCAGTTTTTCCGACACTCCATACGCAGATTTTCAATATTTAGATTCGGGAGATTCACCGGATATAATCGATAAATACACACCGACTCATGACGAGTTTGACTTTGACTTTGACTTTGACTTCGATGCAAATTCCGAGCCAGATGATCATACTACTTCGATTCCGTCCACTCTCGACGCGAAGGTGTCGGTTTCGTGTAATCTCGAGTCTCGGTTTGAAGAAGCAACAGTACGAAATTTGGAATTTTCTGCTAGGGCTTTTTCATCGTGCTGGGATGATGCGAAATCGGATTGTTCAGTGGATCGAGATATTGAAGCAGGGAATCGAATTTGTGGGACCCACGAAGATTCGTTGGTGTTGATGAAGGATGATATCACAAATGTTGCAGAAAGTATTCAAGAACAAGGGGATGATGACAATGCGAAGAAAGAAGATAACCAATTATGCACTAAAGGAAA
The DNA here is from genome assembly GCF_052625555.1 of Lactuca saligna. Lineage (NCBI taxonomy): Eukaryota > Viridiplantae > Streptophyta > Magnoliopsida > Asterales > Asteraceae > Lactuca > Lactuca saligna. The sequence goes on along the minus strand of NC_136421.1, from coordinate 147,541,482 downwards.
CATCGGCATTCATTTCTATTCTGAAGATGAAACGAAAGCTGATAGCAAGGTATATTTACATTTCTTTACTGATAACAACAATGTACTTTATTTTTTTAATTGAACTGTAAAAACGAACATAAAAGTTAAAACCATTCATGTTTAAGGAAAGATTCTAAGCGAATAGTTATCTTTAACCTTTTCAATGTTGCACAGGATGAAAGAAACGACGATGGTAGCAACTGTTTGGCAGAAGCAAATGAAAAGAAAATAGTCAACACAGAGAAAAAGTCAACCTATATTGCACCACTGCTGAAAACCGTTGCTAAAGGCACAGCCGTTATTGGCATTTTGTTTTTGCTTCACCTCAGGTTTATTCTCAATCATTGTACTGCGTTTAATGTGCATTGGACTGAGACTGGAACTGGAACTGATGTCATGTCAAGTCAAGTCACTGGGGCTAAAAAATGAAGTTACCTTTTGTCCCATTAAAAAAAGTTGGACGAAAATCTGTACAAAAGACATGAATACCCTCACTAAAAATAGCCCTAGAAGTCTTGTCCAGTCCTCTCTCACACGCTATAATTGTTTTTCTACTTGATTTTTTAAATGACTATGAACTTACATAACAGGATTAGGAGTGATGGAAATACAAACAACAAATCCAATATAGTAGGGTTCTCAAGAAGGAAAGGAGAAAAGGGAAACAAGATATATCCGGTTGACAAGTTCAAATTTGGGGATTAGATTGTCGAAAGTCTTTATATTATAAACAGAAAGGGCATACACCAGTCATGGGTGTCCCCACCAATGGGTCCCATACACAACATACGAAATGTTAAACATAAGAAAGCCTTCGGATGCATCAAGATGGGGGGCATATATATAGCATATACTACATTAAATACAAAATGGAATCACATTAAGGTATTGTATCTTGGAGTTAAAGATTTTTTAAATGTATATCTCATGACAAAAAGTGTACATGTGAAAAATGTAGAATGTTTTGCTGTGTTAGACCTTAGGTTTCGATTATCTTGAAATTTGGTATTAATAGAATCTTGATATTATCGTTTGGGAGTGTTTGGCAAATGCATTTTATAATGAAATCGATGATAAAAGAAAAAATTGTATGCTATAAGAACATCTTCAATGGTTAACCTTACAAAGAATTGTTATTTTTGCACATCATCTTTCTACTAACTTTTAATTATTAAAAAAACTTTTGTCAAATACTATCTCTAATGATTAATCTTTTCAAAAGCCTTTTCCTAAAATTAACTAATTTACTAACATATGTCAAATTTTCGGGTATTTTTCATGTAAATTTTTCTAAAAAACTTTTCGTATATGGTCAGGTATTTATCATTATACTAACAAATGTTGTATTTATCCTTTACAGACACATAATACCAAAAAAACAACTTTTCCAAGTATTTTTTCCGAAATAATAAAAGATGATAAACTTCTCACACATATATAGTGAGGGAAAAGTTCAATAGAGAACAATTATTAATCAAGGAACCAATCCAAAGCGTCGTAATTTAAAGCGATCAATGGCAAAAAGAAGGGTTGTAAATTTTATAATTGACGCACATGTACCAAATTATAACAAAACCCACTTCCTTTTTTTCATTAGAAAAATTTTTAGGCCAAGTTTTTTATCGAAAAAAAAACCGAATATACCGTTGTTCACGATTTTTCGTTCTCTTTCAATAGAGATCCATGACGATATATAAAAAACGAACTTTTTTTTTTCGAAAAAAAATCCACTTAATTTTCTTAGTTTTTTCAATATTTAAGTTTATTTTTAATAAAAAAAACTAATTATAACAAAAATATTAATTTTTTGTATTCTATTAATAAACATCAACACCGATTTAAAAAAAAAAACCTCGAATAGTGTAAACTCACACTGTGAATCAAACTATAAATATTTTAAATTTTAACATTCACAATATGAAAAATCTTGAACAGTTCAAATTCACATTGTGAATCTGAATTACTATTATACACACTGTGAATCTAAAAAGGTTCAATAAAAAAAAAAACCTCGATCAGTGTAGATTCACACTGTGAATCTAAACTGTAAATATTTCAATTTTTAACATTCACAATGTGAAAAAGCTCCGATCAGTTCAAATTCATACTGTGAATCAGACTTATTATTATGCACACTGTGAATCTGATAAGGTTCCTAATGTATGTCTAAATAGGTTTACAATATGAATCTGAACAGGTTTACAATGTGAATCTAAACTGAAATATCGTTTTTTTAACTTGAATATAAATCTATGTTTAAAAAGTATAAAAATATGAATTTTGATATATTTATTAATTTTTTTTTCTATAAAAAAAAAATAGACCTTAATTTTTTTCATCAAAGAAAAAGAAGTGGGTTTTTTTCGAGGAAAAAAAAGTTCGTTTTTTATATATCATTATGGATTTCTATGGAAAGATGACGAAAAATCGTAAACAACGGTACATTCGTTTTTTTTTTTTTTTTTTTCTCAATAAAAGACATGACCTAAAAACAATTAAAACGAAAAAAAGTGGTGGGTTTTTTTTTGTAAAGGGTGAATTTTTTGATATAATCCATTGTGTGTGCATTCAATGTAAAAGTGTACATCTATTTCCTTTGCCGTTGATTGTTATGATTTCCGACACTCACGATTGGTTCCTTGATTCCTTGGTTAACTATGTTTCAATAGAGAACCATAATTAACCAAGAAACCAATCATGAGCGTCGGAAATCATAACGATCAACGGTCAAGTAAATAGATATACACTTTTACATTGGACGCACACACACCAGATTATACCAAACAATCCACCCTTTACAAAAAACCCGAATATACCGTTGTTCACGATTTTTTGTCCTCTTTCCATAAAGATCCACGATGATATATAAAAAACAAACTTTTTTTTTTTTTTCGAAAAAAACTCACTTTTTTTTCTTTAATGAAAAAGGTTAAGGTTTATTTTTTTATAGAAAAAATTAATAAATATATCAAAATTCATATTTTTTGTACCTTTTAAACATAGATTCATATTCATGTTAAAAAAAAAACGATATTTCAATTTAGATTTATATTGTAAACCTGTTCAGATTCACATTGTGAACCTCCTCAGATTCACAGTGTGTATAATAATAAATCAAATTCACAGTGTGAATCTGAACTGATTGGAGCTTTTTTACATTGTGAATGTTAAAATTTGAAATATTTACAGTTTAGATTCACATTGTGAATCTACACTGATCGAGTTTTTTTTTTTTTTTTTTTTTTTTTTTTTTTTTGGTGTGTGTGTGAACCTTCTCAGATTCATAGTGTGCATAATAGTAATGCTGATTCACAATGTGAATCTGAACTGTTCGAGATTTTTCATATTGTAAATGTTAAAAATTAAAATATTTACAGTTTAGATTCACAGTGTGAATCTACACTGCTCGAGGATTTTTTTTTAATCGATGTTGATGTTTATTAATAGAGTACAAAAGATTAATATTTTTGGTATAACTTTTTGTTTTTATAAAAAAAATCTTAAATATTGAAATAAATAAGAAAATTAAGTGGTTTTTTTTTTCAAAAAAAAGTTCGCTTTTTATATATCATTATAGATCTCTATGGAAAGAGGATAAAAAATTGTGAACAACGGTATATTTGGATTTTTTTTTTGATAAAAAACTTGGTCTAAAAAAATTTTAAATGAAAAAAAGAAGTGAGTTTTGTTATAATCCGGTACATGTACGTTGTGATTATCAATATTGTAAAAAATTCAAATTTAATTACAACTTTTATTTTAAGTAAGAAACATTACTAAGTTTCTGTTTTTTTTAAACGGCAAATATAATAAACTACTTCTAAATTATTTCACATATGTTCAGTGCGAGGCTTGAACCCTGAACCTCAAGGAAATGTAACACTGGATACCGTTAGGTTAGAAACTCTTTTGTACTAAGTTTCTCGTTAAAAAGCCGGTTTTGAAACAATCAAGCAGCAAAAAAATTATTATAATTATAGACAAAATTATTTATAGCTATTTATTGTATCTACATTATTATTGAAATATTAATGGTATAAAATACTTTACTCCTCCCCTAAAAATAACTATAGTCCATCCTTACCTAGAACCAACTTTACGAAAAAATAAATTCAATTTATGTCCGCCTACAACCAACCAACTTTACAAGCATTGAATTCGATATACAATTTATAGTATACAACCAAATATTTATAAATTATTAAAAATAAATTCAATTTATATCGTCTGCAACCAAATGTTTATAAATTCTTATGTAAGGTTCGAAGTATGTAGTGAGGTGTCGAAGTATACTTAGGCTTGTGTTGTGTCAAGGTCGATGGTCATGTATTTTGTCACACCCCCAAACCAAGGATGCGGAAACGTCCGGGGGTGACGGACTTCATGTATGGTATTACAACGAGTATAATAGTACTCAAAGTAAATACAACCAATCATAAATATAATCAGAAAATAATTACATGGTTTCAAGTATTACATATTTCAATGATTGATCACGACATGATATAAAAATAGTTGTTCAACGCCGTAGCGTTCCATCCTCAAAAGCTTGTGGTTACTTGGTTTCGTTGATTTCTTGAGAATACAAGTAGTTTTGAAAAAAGTGTCAACAATTAAGTTGATGAGTTCATAAGCTTTTTAGATAAAGAGTTTGGATACCGTTCTTTGTAATGTATTGTGTGTTACCAAGAAAAATCCAATATTTTCCTTACAAAAATGATGTGTAGTCTTAAATACCAAGACCGAAAGTGTATAGTAATATATGTACTTATTGATATAAAAAGTGATTTTAAATTGACATAAACCCTTTTGATTTATAAAAATCCCCTTAACTTTATGTGTTGTTAACCCCTTATGTGAGTCGCTATAACCATACTATGATTAACCGGTACTTTGTAATGTACCCATTTTTGTATAAACCCGGTACTTTGTATTCGTACCCTATTTATATGAAGACCCAGTACTTTGTAATGTACCCCTTTTTGTATAAACTCGGTACTTTGTATTCGTACCCCATTTATAAAATATCCGATATTTTGTAATGTACCCCTTTTTGTATAAACTCAATACTTTGTATTCGTACCCCATTTATAAGAATATCCGGTACTTTTATAATGTACCCCTTTTTGTATGAACCCGGTACTTTGTATTTGTACCCTATGTATAAGAATATCCGGTACTTTGTAATGTACCCCTTTTTGTATAAACCCGATACTTTGTATTCGTACCCCATTTATATGAACTGGAAACCTTTTGTAATGAGTAGGAATGTGGATCAAACATAAACTAGTTCTATTCTAGTTTATCCTAATTGTTGGTAATGTATATGAAATTGTTTCTATGTAAGTGAAACATAAACTATTTCTATAATAGCTTATCAAAAGTGATTTGTTATGTTCAAAATCCTTTTTGTAACTGATGTAACCTTTATGCTAAGGTAAAAGAGATGTAATATAAACACATGTATTTGTATATAAAAGTACACACCTTGATCAACAAGTTACAAGGTGTAAATGAGTTATTAACAATTTGATAGTTTTATCTTTTCTATTCCTGTTCTTGAAATAATTATAGAAAAATCATACGGAGTCAAAAACTAAATCCGTAAATTCTGTGAGTTTAGAAATTGTGTCTAGTTTATTCATAATTTTTATTATGATTTTTAGTAACCTCTAACTTGTGTGAAAATGTCCATATTCACAGACTGGTCCGAATTCGTAGCTATAGTGATAGACAGTTTTGTAAAAATCACCATAAATTGTATAAAAATCGTATTGAGATGTTCAAGTAGTCATTTTAAAGGTCTAAACCTGAACTATTTTCATATAAAACATTTTAAAAAGATATTGAGTTTAAGATAGTCAAAACAGTCCGTGAATGAACATTAACTTTTCTGTTTAAAGATGATGTTTGAGTTTAGTTGTGTTCTTGGTGTTTTAACTTGTATTCCCCCCCCCCCCCCTAAAACTTAAGAAAACATGAAAAGATAGGGGTATGAACTCACCTTGTGTGATTTCAATAGATGGATGTTGAAGGAGAGAAGTGTTCAACTCAAGAACACTTGAAGGATTGCTTGAAGATTCGAGAATCTAACACAAAGATGATGGAGTTTGCGTAAGAAATCAATGATTTGAGTAGGAGGATGCGAAAAAATCATAGGAATGATGAATATACTTACCAAATGGAGAAGGAAAGTCTTGGAAAGTTCCTTGGAAATCTCAAACTTGAGAGAGGAGAGTTGAGAGAAAAGAGTTTGATTTTGTGGTGGAATGAGAGGAAATGAGTGAAGTGAGGAGAGAGGTGGGTTTTTCCCTGCCTCTAAAATGTGGTTATGGCTAGAGTATGATAAAAAAAAGTACAATGAAGTGACTAGGGATGGTGGGGAGGTGTGGCTGGTCATTGAGTGGGTGTGGGGGGTTGCTTGTGTCATAAACTAAAGAAAAGTCAACACTCCACCTCTTGTACTTCACCCACTCTTATTGGATAAGATTTACCCCCAAAAACGTGGTTTATTAATAAATATAGGGCCTTATATGTTAAAATAAAGTTTTGGGTGAAAATCCCGCGTTAAAATGATGAAAAACGGGCTTAAAATGAAGTCGTAGTCGAAAACCGGGAAAAATTGAGCTTCCTGCGAGACCTCTCGGTCCTGGCCGAGGTTCGGTCCCTTCTAGTCACGGGCCGAAGGCGAAGTGGAGCGAAGGTATGAGAGTTCGGCCTGAAGGTGGCTTTGGTTCTTCATGCGAGGTTCGGGCTCGAAGGCTTCGGGTTCGGTCCTGAGGCTTCGGGTTCGGACCTGAGGTTTCGTTTCTCAGCAGTTCGGTCCTTAAGAGGACCTTTGGCCCTAAGAAGGTTCGCCCCTTTAAGAGGGGTTTTGGATCCTTAAGTCTATTTCACTCATTTTTACCCCGTTTCAAGCCTTTTTTGACCCGGTTAAGGGTCGAGATGACCCTAATGCTTTCAAAAAGTTACAGGAACTTTTGAGAGAGATTTGGGAGAGATTTCCAATATAGAGAGAGAGATAGAGTGAAAACGATCGAGAGAGGTTTCGTTTGTGACATTTTTGAGTGTCTGACTTCACAATGCAAGGTCCGTAAATCCCGTTTAGCCATGTTTAAGGGTCCTACACATTCCCGATGAGTATGCAACATTGTTTTATTGGTTTGGTTCATTACTTACCATAGTTTTAGTTTAAGGAAATCTAGATACACGAACTTTTCAATTGATGATTTCTCATTAGAATAACGAGTTGTACAGTAGCTACGTAACATAAAATCTAGTATATAAGGGTTAGTTAAGTTGACCGGTTTGATTTGTTGACTTTGTTTGACCTTGACTTGACCAGAATTTGACGGTTGTCACAGCAGCCCCCTCCCTGTTAGAAGGAATTTTGTCCCGAAATTGGCATTTTGATGGGGACTTCAAGAGTTTGGGAAAAGTTGTGGATACTTTCGTTTCATTTGATCCTCGCGTTCCCATGTAAATTCGGGTCCTCGTTTAGCGTTCCAACGAACATTCGCAATTGGAATACGACTTTGTTTTGTTCCATTGATTTCTCGATCCATGATTTCAACCGGTTTCTTTATGAAGTGGAGACTCTCGTTGATTTTGATTTTGTTGAGTGGTATCACGAGGGTCTCGTCGGATGGACATTTCTTTTAAGTTCGATACGTGGAAGGTAGGATGTACGTAATTAAGTTCTTGTGGCAGTCGAAGTTTGTATGCCAGTAGCCAATCCTGGCAAAGATTTCAAATGGACCGATATATCTTGGATTTAGTTCCTATGTTTACCAAAACGTGTCGTTCTTTTCCATGGTGTGACCTTCAGTAGTACATGGTCACCAACCTGGAATTCCAAGGGTTTGAGTCGCTTATTTGTGTAGCTCTCTTGTCGATCTCGAGACGCTTTCAGTCTTTCTTGAAATTGTACAATCTTTTCCATTGTCTCTCTTATGATTTCAGGGTCAGTGAGGGTGTTGTTAGGGACTTTCCCCCTACCTAGCTGGGTGTCCCCCACTTCTGCCCAACACAGGGGTGATAGACACTTGCGATTATAAAGAGCTTCGAAGGGAGCACCTTTGATGCTAGTGTGATAGTTGTTATTGTGTGAAAATTTAATAAGTGGTAAGTGGGCATTCCCACGCTTTACCAAAGTCAATCACCCAAGCTATTAACATGTCTTCCAATGTTTGAACAGTTCCTCTTGCTTTGTCCTTCAGTTTGTTGGTGGTAGGCCATACCCAATTCTAGCCCAGTCCCTGCAAGGGTTGCCAGAGTCGCGAAATCAATCTATTATCTCTGTCATAGATGATGGATATTGACACCCCATGTAGTCGTGTAATCTCTTTGATGTACGTTCTAGTTTATTCCTCCATCTTGTCGGTTTCTTGGATTGGTAGGGAGTGTGTGGATTCGGCCAGTCTGTCAGCGATTAACCAAATGGTATCGAGACCACCCATTGTATTAGGTAACTTGGTCATGAAGTCCATGGTTCGCCACTCCCACTTCCTTTCGGGTATCACTGGTTGTTGTAAGAAATGCGAAGACTTCCGTTATTCTACCTTGTCATTGGCACAAGTTAGATATTTTTCCCTCTATGCAGCGATGTTGGCTTTCATGTTCGGCCACCAGTAATGTTTCTTAAGGTTCAAATACATCTTGTTTGGACCTAGTTGGACTCCTAATTCGAGGTCATGCGTGACCTAGCTGACTCCGTACGTCTTTAGCGGTCTTAAGTCATAAGTAATAACTTCTCCTCGGAGTGTTGCATAGGGCCTGTCGTAGTGTTCCTCAATTGATTAGCTTGGTTAGGAGCATATGGGTTTGCTTTATGCGACTAGACTTATTCGGATGGTAGATCGATTACTCGCACTCCTGAGTAGTCTTGTCTCGAAGTTCCTGGTGGGACTCGTACCTGGTCCACCTATCTCTAACTCGTGCATAATGGTCGTATGTAATTAGTGTTGGTAAGATAGTTGGATGGGTGACTCTGCCCCAAGTCCACAACCAGACAAGGAACAAGAAATAGGGCGGAAGCACACATCCGATGCTCGTAGAATCTTAATTACATATTATCCTCACATATACCCATAGCAATGATAGGCTAACCGTATTCGTCCCAAGCTCCCATGCTTGATCTTAACCTGTTATACGAGTGATATCCTCGAGGAGTTTACTAGGAATAAATTGAAAGGTTACAGAAGGTATAACACACCTTCGGAGAGTGCTTCGTGGTTTCACAACGAAGGATGACCCGAGGGTCAGAATTAGATTTAAGGTTAATGAGAGACCAGGGCTTTGATATCCAACTGGTTAGGTGGAGGTCTTCTTGTAACATATGCAATTGATAAGGTGATGATCCAAACCATTCCATATCAAATGAAGACACCGGGTTTTCCCGATGACACCTGTATTAAGTCGTATGTAATTTGACATTGATGAAATCGATGAGTGAGTGGCTCTATCCGATTACCATCACCAGACATGGAACAGGAATTAGGAAGGAATTATTCACTTTAATTTTGTAGTATTTTGATTATAATTCATCCTGATGTATACATCAATTCATCACAGCTTACTGGTAATGATCCTAAGGTCATATATGAGTGTCTTTGATGTGATTGATTGAAAGAATATTTTAACTACTTTTTGAAAAACGGTAATTTTAGCAAACATACCAAATTCATTACAAACATATGGTACTTAAACGTTTTTGTTTGTTGGAAACACTACAAAAGTCCTAATAATACTCCTCGTTACTCTTGTTGGTTCGGTTGTCACACTTCTCATGCTCCTCCTTCATTCCTCTCAGTTAGAGAGTCTCTCTGGAAGTGCTTGTGCGAACTTCGCGGTGCTCTTCCACTTGTGGTTTACAATTTTGTTTAGGGATGCAAATCGACAAAAAAAATCTGTGATACTTTGAAAGAAAAGTATCAGGGAAGCAAGAAGACGAAGAAGATCTCAATGAAGCAGTGTCTACTTGAACTCGATGAATTCAAACAAAAGGATCGTGAAACCATCGAACTCTACTACGATCGCTTGAGTGAATTGATATTCAAGTGTAATCGTTATGGAGTTACACCATCAACTCTTGAATACAATCTTACTTTCTTGATGGGACTTTGAAAGGAATGGAGAAACATCAACTTAATGATCAAGACACAATAAAGCTTTGATGGCTACTCATTGAGAGATCTTTACAATGTACTAAAAGCTCATGAGATCGAAATCAATGAAATAGCTTAATAGGGAAAGATGAATCTGGGAAGTCCTCTTGCTTTGATGTCGAAGGTGTCTGCAAAAGAGTCTAAGATCGAAGTGGCTGAGAAGGCCGACCTAAAGATGAAGGTTTTCTTGTGAATCCGGAGGATGAGGTTGTGGCGTATTATTTCAACAAAAAAGTGAAGAAGTTCTTTAAGAAGCCTTTCAATCCGACATATAAAAACAATAATGATTTCAAGGGAAACACCTCATCTGGGAAAGGAGTTAGAGTAGAGTTGAAGGAAAAGAAGAAAAAGAGTAAGACTGTTGTTGAAAAGGTTGAAAATAAGCTAAAGGGAGATTTTGGGTTTGACTGCAATTACTGTAATGGTGCGAACCATCTGGCTGTTGATTGCATGTTGAGAAAGAGAGGGGGGAAGAAGGAGCATGTTAAGGATTAGGCATATTATGTCGAGAGATTGGAAGAACTGAGAGCGAAGACGAAAGGAATGTCACTCATTGCTAAGGGAAGTGTTGATGGGGATGGAACATACCAGATTTGGTCATCTGGTTCCGACGATGAGGAAATGAGGAACCCCATACTTGAAATAATGTATGTAAGGTTCGAAGAGCTCAGTTCTGAAGAGGAGAATGTGACTGGGAAATTCTTCGTGTCAATAGGAGTGGAAAAATCGCCTATGACATCGAAGGTACGTACTCTTCTTGAATCTTTTAACATTCCTTGCAGTTCTTATCTTAATTTTCTATCTGACTTTGATGATACTCTTTCTTATGTTAATGACATGCTTATTTCTCTTAGTAGCGAAGCTGAAAAATAAAAAACTTTGTTGCTAGATACTCAGAAACATTTGGAGTCTAAGAGAATTCGAATAGATAGTCTAGAGCTACAACTGAATAATATCACTCTAGATAGGGCTTTTGTTAGGGAAAAAAATGTTATGCTGATGAAACAAAGAAACATTTACTATAACGGTGCGAAACGATTGTATGCTAAACTAACTGCACTTCATCACTCCTCTGAAATTAGCAAAGAACAACATAGGAATTTATTGCCTTTCTTGGTTTACAAAAGAGAGAAAATAGATACAACTTCCTATGATTGTGAGAAAAAGATATCAGAATTTGACAAAGTCCCCAATGATTCTTATGCTTATGGGATTGTTAGAATTGATGAATGTTTTGATGCTAATGATTTAGTGAGTATTGTGAATGAGACTCTTACTAAAACTGAACAAATCAAAATTTTGAATTTGACTGAGACTTCAACTTTAGACTCTCAAATTTTTTTTAATGAAATCGAAGATGATTTTGACAATATTAGTGAAATTGAAGAAAAGGAAACTATTGGCTATTCTCAATTATTTATCATAAATGTCACTTCGATCTCCAAGGGTATAGAAAATTTTCATGTTTTCAATGGAGAAGTTAGCACTGAACAACCCTCTACATCGAAAGTTCATGATTATAATCATGTGGTTGTCGAAGATTGTGAGACTGATAGTGATGAAGATGATGTTTGTCACACTCCCGAACCAGACGATGGAAACGTCTGGGGGCTCATGTGACTAACAATTGAATTATCATCACAATGAATATACATGAAACATAACACATTCATCCCCAACATTACATACAACAACTAGCATTGTTCACATCAAGTGCATTGTTATAAGTTACATAGTTTCAAGCTTTTAAAAGTACGATAGATGATGTTACACAAAATAAATTCATACATTCTTGCAAATCCTTCCTGCTTAACGGTTACCTGAGAATACAAGTTATTTTGAAAACAGTCAACATATATAATGTTGGTGAGTTCATAAGTATGGTTGAATAAAAGCCTTTGTATCTTTCGGAAAAACCCAGAAAATCCGATATTTTCTGTAAATTGTCTGAAAATGATGTGAAAATCAAGTATAAATGCATGTGTAAATTTCATGGTTATAACTTGTATGAGTGTAGTATAGATTCATTGTATTGTGAATAAATGGTAAATGTGTATGAATAATTCCCCCAGAAAATCCGATATTTTCTGTTTTATAACAACGTCTAGATTCTTGTCTTGTTAAATAAGTCGTTTTGCGTTGACACAATTGAAGAGTTTATCTTCGAAAGGTTAAATTTTTGGTATTGAATCCCTATATGAGCCATTATAACCATGCATGATAATGACTAGGTTGCCCGTCTTGGCATTTTTCCAAATGCCGGTATTGCTCAAGATTTTGTCGCCCTAGACTGGCCTAGTCTAGCTATAGTGAACAACTAAGGCGTGGGGGGTCAACCCGTATATATCTGTACACAAACTCCTGCTTTCCTACTAGAAAACTCTGATTATAACTACAGGCTATGATTGTACACTCAAAGGTGCCAACCGACATGTCTCACTAGATTCTCAACCCCTTTTTGTACTATGTTTAATGTTTATATATATATGGAATGTTTTTGTATTCGAAAGGTACATATATAAGTATACGAAGTTTAATGATTACGCAAAGGTATAGTTACAGTCTATTAGCATGTGAAATTTCCATTCCAAGCCCTATTAGCATGTAATTAGACCACAAAGGCCCAATAACATGTAAGAAGGTAATTTAGGCCCAATAGACATGTAAATGGGCCACAAGAGCCTAATAAACATGTAATCCATAACTTAGGCCCAAATTAACATGTAAGTGGGTCGCAAGGCCTAATAAACACGTCATGGAAAACATTGGGCTCAATATACACTTAAATGAGCCCTTAGGGCCCAATGGCCAAGTAACGTGAATATTAGGTCCAATAAATAGTTATCGACGTATTTCGTTCATTTGTTTTGTTCCGTTGTTTGTTTTAGCTTGAGGTTTACTAGATTGATGATAAGAAGCTTTCTTTTTGTAAAAATGACATTTTTGGCCAATAATCCTACAAATTTTCAATTAAGGCCCAAAGTTTCGTAAAAATGACATTTTAGTCCATAATTTATAAAAATTTGCAATTTTATCCCAAATGTTTAGAAATTCACAAATTGAATCCAAAATTTTATGTTTTGACATTTATGGCCTAGTTTTGTAGAAAATTTCATTTTCAGCCTCTTATTTGTAAAAGTTGTCACTTTCGGCCCAATCTTTGATAAAAGTTACATTTTTGGTCCAATTTTGGAATAAATGGTATTTTTACCCCAAAATTTGGTTTATTTACATTTATGATTCAAATTTTGGCCAATTTAAATTTTTAATCCCCAAAACCTCATTTTTTTTTTGGCAATTTTGGGCCCAAAACCGTGAGGCCCCAAAAAATTGGCCCATTAAACTAAATTTACATTTTTGGCCCTTTGGAAAGTATGTTTGTCATAAAAATCCCGTTTTATACAAGTAGGACATGTTTGGTCCCTATAAAACATAAATGTCACTTTTGCCCTTGTCTTTTGTTTTCTTGACAATTTTTGACCTTTAACAAAGTTTTTGTTGAAATTTTTTGTATGCTAAACATGTAATCACTTTTGGCTTGATAATGTGATGTATATAATGTCATAGTTCATAGATCTTTGTTCAATATGACTAAAATTTTGAGATTTGCTAAGATCTAACACAGTTTTACCAATAAACTAAGAATTCACACAAAACATGCATATAATACATAGATCTAAACATTTTTACTTGCATTCTCCCCCAAAAATCATATGAGAACCGAAAACAAGGGGGTATGATGTGACAACCCTAAATTTCTATCTTGTACAAACCATTCACTTCAATCAAAGACAGACTTGTTTCCGCTAACTTTTAGCCCTATTTGGAGTGTTTTTTAGCATTTTGAGCCTACGTACACCAAAGGAATAGTTGATAGGAAGTGTCTATTGAGGTTATAACCAAACAATCAAGCTTTAAACTTCATCATGTGGAGTTTATGGCCACAGCATGTGTGTTTACGGCCGTAAACACATGGTGGTCGTAAACTCATGTTATATACATGATATTCCATCATTTCTTCCTCATTCGTCATATTTTCAAGGCTAGAATCCAATTCTCTCTCAACTATCATCAAGAACATTCATCAAAATCTTCAATTTAGTAAGTAATCTTTCCATTTTCGACTTGATATCCTTCCATATCTAGTGAATAATACATGATTTCATCTATGAAATCTCTTCTTTGGGTTAGATCTTCAAGTGTTCTTCATTTCACCAAGAACACGCTAGTGTTTTTTGACCTTAATTACACTATGAAGCTTCTATATAGTAAGTACTCTTCCATTAGCTTGTTATATACTTGAATCACATATTAAACACCTTGAAAACAACATGAAATCAAGATAAAAAGGGTTTTTACGGCCAAGAGCATGTCCCTTGGCCGTAAACCCTAATTAGTGGTGCGATGGTGCCACCACTCCTTCCTCAGCCTTGGATTTGAGTCTAGAACACTTCAAGGAAGACCATAGGACCTTAAAACACAAAATGGTACAAGATACCATGAGTTTAGGGCCGTAAACTCATTGGGCGGTAAACCCATGGGCCGTAAACGCATTGGGGTTTTAGCATTGGGCCGTAAACTCTTATGTGAGGCCCTACACCCCTTAGATAAAACCCTTTGTTCTTCTAGCACTTGAATTGAAGTGTTTTCCATGTCCTAGGGTGTCTTTACTTGCATAATTAGTTGTTTAAACACTAATTATATACATATATGTATCATTATATGATAAATAGGATCTGTGTGTGTGCTCAAGTCTTCACTTGGCACTTAGCACCCTATACCACTCGTTCGTCCAATCTACTCACTATAGGTGAGTTTATATCTCTTAATATACCTTTTAAATTATTTTAAATGCTTTTATGGGGGGATACAAGTTGAAACATTATAGTTATTATATCAATCACATGTGATTAATAACTATCAAACAAATGGATTTACTATACTTTTAACTATTTTATAAAAAAAATACTTCAAAATGTTTATCAAACTCTTTTACATGCTACACTCTTTATCAAACTTGTTATTATATGCCAAACCTTTTCTTTTAACTCTTTCAAACTTATATATTGTCAAAACTGTGTCTAATAGATATATAGTTATATAAGTAAGGTTGGAAGGACTTAGGATAGATAACTCACTTTATTTCATGTTCCTTGTTTGGTTGTGGACTTAGAGTACCCTATTGTTTGTCCGAGTGTCGTTTGATCCATAGTTATATATTATGTATATATGTATAGACATAAAAGCTTTTATCTCAGTTTAATACCTTTGGGCAACAAAGGTGTACAAACATGTCCATTTATACAAACAAATCTACTAGTAAACTATATTAGGTATAATTTAGGATGTCACTACTCACTATTTCTAGTTCCATGAAACATACAAAGAGTCAGTTCATACATGAGTCAATACATACTATAAAGAGAAACAAATAGAGAATACTATAACAAGAAACAATACATACTATAAAGAGAAACAGATAGAGAATATTATAACGAGAAACAATACATACTATAAAGAGAAATAGATAGAGAATACTATAACGAGAAATAGTACGTACTATACACTATACAAGAGAACATACTATGAAGAGAAACAAAGAGAACATACTACATACTGATTGAGAGAACATACACTACACTAGTACATACAATACATATACAAGTATACTATAACATAAATGTGAGTCACTACTTCGGGGCATGGCATCACTGCTATGGCTCGTTTTGTAACTTGAGTCTCCTGGAAGGAGAGCATGAATTTGTGTATAGATCTATACAGGACTGACCGTCCTACACCTTGCTACTAGCTACAGTGGGACCTGCAGGTCTACGGGTGACGAATGTCATACCATTTCGACGTCTTCGAGCGTCATGTTTTACTAGTCGATCAAGTATGGTTACAATTAAATCAAATTATACCTTAATTAACAATTGGTTTAAGGTAGTTAGTATAACTGTAGTTACTATAATACAACACTACAACACTTTATTATTTTCCCATTGCATTCACATTGTGATCTTCTTACATAATCGATAATGTATAAACTATATTTTGTTAATGATAGTCAAACTTGGGGAAAATATGCACTTCTACAAATAACAAACATACAGAACATTGATGCCTTGGTAGAAGGCTACTTTTAGTAGAAAATATAGGATTTTCTAGGAGATACAAACATTTACTACAAACTTATACATCAATCACTTACAACCATTTTCATACAAACAATGACACTAAAATGCTTATGAAGTCACCAGCTTTAAAGATGACAAACTCTTTCAAAATAACTTGTATTCTCAGGTCATCAGTAGACAGGTACTGATGCCAGCTTTTGAGAAGATGGAGCACATTCAAGACTCGTCTCTTATTTCGATTCATATTTTTGGTGTATTATAAACTATATACAGAACACACTTATATTAAATTATATTATTAATGCAATGGATGGTGTTGTTGCTTGTTTACTATTATCCTTTGTTGTGATATTGTACATGACATCCTCCGCCCCAGATGGTTTCCGCCGTTCCGGTTTTGGGGTATGATAAATTGGTATCAGAGCATTGTTTATAGTGAATCGAGTATATCAACCCATAAAAGATATAGAAACTATAAACACAATGGGGTTAAAATACTCTGACCAAGAGTTTATACTTTTAAATAATAAAATATTTAACCAAGTATACCTACCTGTATTCATACTAAAATCAGTGTCACTAGGACAGAACAAACGTATTACGTTTGTTGAACAACACAATTAGGCTTAGAGACATATAGTCAAATCTGGGAGTGATATAGCCTAATCAACTATATTTTTCCGAGGAGTGACTAGCATGTGCCTAAGAATGGTTGTGAGGTTGCAACAAGTCTAAAAACTTACCAACACTACTACAATGATAACATTAGAACAAAACATGAATCTAAAATATTATAGGAGTATTTTGTATTAATATAATTACTTATTTGAGAACTAAAAAGGTCTTTACTAGTAGGTCAATAGTTGCTAAGTGGATATGCTAAGGTTATATATGAGTAAGGTGTCATAGACTTAGAATCTGTGATCTTTGCTTCACTTCATGTTCCTTGTTTGGTTGTGGATTTGGAGTTAGGGTTAGTTATTTGAAGGTCTATCCTGTTTTGGTTTCATATAACTGGTATGCACTATGCAAGTATTGAAGTTACTGGTAAGGATCATCTTATAATTATCTTAATTAGTACATCTATTTATATAAGATTCTTATACCCATTTCTCGCGTAGATATCATGGTTGGATTCCATCCCCACAGCGACCCGTACTTTCCTAATCAAGGTAACGGAGGATGGCTTGATGCAGAGCCAGAAAAGAATCATCCAATCCCTCTGGATGACGACTTTGCAGAGAACTTCTCGGAGGATTTTGACTCTGAACCCGAAGTCAAAAACCAACCCCAAGAGGCTCCAATACGAAACCTTAACCCCCGACCAGCATTTCAAGGTCCCACACCTCTGTGGGAAACAATCTTGAACATATGGAGCCACGAACAGGGTTAACCCTTACCTTACAATGAAGATAAAATCTTCTATAATTTGAGCGTGGGAGGCTCAGTGGACAGAGTCCTGCCTGTTCTGGTCTGCAGGATTGCTCGTAATGATGAGTAGGGTAGAGCAGCCATCAACCAAATCATGGAAGTTGATGCCGATGCGGGAGTCAATACCGTTTGCATTCGCCATCTGGAGTCTGCTTATGAAACGACTTAGAATCAGAATGCATCCCTGCAGAGAAATCTTACTACAACCGAAGCTGAAGTCAGGGAACTTCAAGCTCGACAAACAATGTCTGAAAGGCGCATGAGAGACATGGAGTGCCGTCTGTCGGAATCAAGGACTCATTCTAGTGGTTCTCATCGTAGATAGAGCCTACTCAAATTTCTCTTTTGAATATAACTTAACCTATGTAAAAACTCTAGTTTAATTTTCCTAACTATGTGAAGACTTTGAATCTATTAAGTCTTGTTAGATCGTAGCTCTATCAAAATTTTCCTATCTTGGTCTGATGTAAGACCTACTTCTAGGTCATTTTTCCCAAACTTGTTACATCTGTAATACCAGTATTATTGACAGATATCTAATCTCATGGAAATTATTATCCAAATGTTGTCATCTTTTTAGTGCTAGATCTACATTCAATCATACTTCCATTGTGTTGTTGGGATATGGAGAGTTAGTCCATGAGTCACTCTAATCATTCTCTCTATTGAATTCTTACCAATATCTTCATCTTTGTGATCTTATAGCTACAAGATGCCTCCTCATCAATCAACGAGACGCACTACTCCAATAAATATGAGTCAAACTCTAACACCTCATCCTCCATACGACCCAATAATTATCCAAGCTGCTGTGAATGCGGCTATTACGGCAGCTCTGGCACAATTCACCACTACTAGTACTAGTGGGAGTGGGACTTATGTGCCTCCCACTATTGTCGAAACTGCAGTACGTGCTAGGGAGTACTCGTACAAGGACTTCACCAGCTACAAACCCAGGGCCTTCAATGGAATAGGCAGAAGCATCGCCCTCTCGCAATGGTTCGAGAAGACAGAATCTATCTTTGAGATCTGTTCCTATCCGAAAGGGAGAAAGGTAAAACTTGCCGCATGCACCTTCGCGGACCGAGCTCTGACATGGTGGAATAGCCATGTCAAGTCACTATCTCTTATAGTGGAAAATGTTATAGGCTAGGAAGCTCCTCAGGAGCTCATGATCGAAGAATATTGCCTGAGGGGCGAAGTTCAGAAGCTGGAGCAGGAGCTCTGGAGCCTATCTATGAAGGGCTCCAACATAGTTTCTTACACTGCCAGGTTCAGCGATCTGGTAGCGCAATGTCTGGGAATGGTCCCTTCTGAAGAAAACAAGGTGGAAAGGTATATCTAGGGGTTGGCGCCTCCATTTCAGGGGAATGTACTCGCTTCAAACCCCGCTAACTTCAATAGTGCCAAGCGATTGGCACAACGGCTCATTGACCATGGGGTCAGTACCCCGTCAACAAAAACAACCTTAGCCATCTTAGAACCCTCCAAAGCCGCTGACAATAAGCGGAAGTTTTGGGATGACAAGAAGAAGAAAAAAGCTGCCAAAAAGCAGTAGGTCGTGACGCTTCATGCTGCGATAGCACCTGCCGCTGCTACTCCGGTGAAGCAGTACGCTGGAAACTTGCCGAAGTGCAACAAATGGAACTTCCACCACAATAGACGCTGCCGAGAAATGCAGAGTTCTAACTGCGACAAGAAGGGACACGCCGCCCGTTTCTACAAAGCTCTAGCAAGGCCAATCAACCAAGTCTCCGGCACCGGTGTGGGCCAGTCTTGCTACGGTTGTGGCGAGGTGGGCCACTAAAAAAGGAACTGCCCTAAGGTAGGGAATGCCGATGGAGTTGGGAGAGTTTTGGCCATAGGCCACAAGGAAGCGGTTTCCGACCCTACAGTGGTCACGGGTACGTTTCTCCTCGATAACTATTATGTATGTATATTGTTTGATAGTGGAGCGGATAGGAGTTTCGTGAACCAAAAATTTGCTCCCTTACTTAAGCAAAAACCACGAGCACTTAAAGAACCGTTCACTATAGAAATGGCTAACGAAAAAACTAAGAGCACTAGAAATATATACGTAGGATGTACTCTAACTCTAGATAGCCATTTATTTCCAATCGACCTCATGCTGGTCTCAATTAAAAGTTTCGACGTCATTATCGGCATGGATTGGTTGAGTCTGCATCGCACCGACATCATATGTTACGAAAAAGTTGTTCGTCTTAACCCTCCATCTAGTGAAACTCTAGTTATCTATGGCGACAAACCCAGCACGAACCTTCGTATCATCTCAAGTATTCAAGCCTAGAAGTACTTGCATAAGGAATATCGCACATTCCTTGCCCATGTTGTCGATACGAGCCAAGAAACGAAAGACCTAAAGAACATTCCAGTAGTACGCGACTTTTCCGACATCTTTCCAGAAGAACTACCATGATTACCTCCACAACGACAAGTCGAGTTCAAAATTGACTTAGTACCAGGAGCTACCCCTTAGCCAAATCGCCCTATCGTCTAGCACCAGCTGAGATGCAGGAACTATCTTGTCAACTTAATGAACTCCTCAGTAAGGGATTTATTTGACCAAGCTTCTCATCGTGGGGAGCACTGGTCTTATTCGTGAAGAAGAAAGACGGATCGTTCCGTATGTACATCGAATACAGAGAGCTCAAAAAACTTACGGTCACGAATCGTTACCCTCTTCCTCACATAGACGATTTTTTCAACCAACTGCAAGGGGCGAACTACTTTTCGAAGATAGATCTGAGATCCGGGTATCACCAGTCACGAGTGCTTGAGGAGGATGTCCTGAAGACACCCTTCCGAACTCTTTATGGACACTACGAGTTTGTAGTGATGCCATTTAGATTGAGTAACGTGCCCGCCGTATTCATAGACTTGATGAATAGGGTTTGCCGTCCTTACTTGGATCAGTTTGTCATTGTTTTCATCGATGACATACTTATCTACTCTTGAAGTAAGGAGGAGCATAGTCATCATCTACAGCAAGTCTTAAAAACATTGCAATCAGAGAAACTTTATGCGAAGTTCTCTAAATGCGAATTTTGGATCCGTAGAGTTGAATTCTTAGGACACGTGGTTAGAGAAGAAGGAATCCACATGGACCCTTCGAAAATTAAAGTTATTGAGAACTGGTCAGCCCCAAAGACGCCTACTGAAATTCTTCAATTTCTAGGCCTAGCTGGCTACTATCTTAGATTCATACAGAACTTCTTGTGAATTGCAAAACCTCTTACGACATTGACCCAGAAAGGCGTGACCTTTGACTTGGAAGAGAAGCAATAAAAAGCATTTCAAACGCTGAAGCGAGCCTTTTGCACCGCACCGATACTATCCCTCCCTGAAGGGATAGAAGACTTCGTAGTATATCGAGATGCATCCAACCAGGGGCTCGACTGTGCTCTGATGCAACGAGGTCATGTCATCGCCTATGCCTCACGACAGCTGAAGACACACGAGGTCAACTACACCACACATGATCTTGAGTTAGGAGCAGTTGTGCTTGCTCTGAAGATCTGGAAACACTACCTGTATGGTATGAAAATCATTATCTTTACAGAAAACAAAAGTTTACAACACATATTCGACCAGAAGGAGCTCAACATGAGACAATGAAGGTGGGTCGAGCTACTCAGTGATTACGAATGTGAAATTCGTTATCGTCCCGCCAAGGACAATGTAGTAGCTGACGCCCTGAGTCAGAAAGAATACACTGGTCGTAGAGTCAAATCATTGACTATGTCCATCCATTCGCACTTGTCCACACAAATTAAGGAGGCTCAACTAGAAGCTTTGAAACCTGAAAATGTGGCAAGTGAATCCTTAAGAGGGATCAATAAGAACTTGGAAGTCAAGGGTGGCAAAGCCTTATATCTCATGGACCGGATCTGGACAATGAAACACGGTGGATTCAGAGACTTGGTCATGACCTAAGCGCACAACGCTCGATATTCCATCCACCAAGGTTCAGATAAGATGTATCTAGATCTTAAAAAGTTATACTGGTGGCCTAACATGAAAGTAGAGATTGCTACCTTTATGAGTAAATGCCTTACTTGCACCAAGGTAAAGGTTGAATACTAGACATCGTCAGGTTTACTACAGCAACCGGAGATACCCGAATGGAAGTGGGAGTGGATCACCATGTACTTCTAACCAAGTTGCCCAAGAGAACGGGTGGTCTTGATACCATTTGGGTGGTCGTTGATAGGTTAACAAAGTCCACACACTTCCTGCCCGTCAAAGAAACTCACAAGATGGAAAAGGTCACCAGAACGTACATTAGGGAAGTAGTATGACTGCACGATGTTCCCATATCCATTATCTATGATAGAGATAGTAGATTCACTTCGAGGTTCTGGCAGTCGCTACAAAGTTCCCTAGGAACGAGGCTGGACATGAGTACATCCTACCATCCATAGACCGATAGACAAAGTGAGAGAGCTATCCAAACCTTGGAAGATATGTTGCGAGCCTGTGTGATCGAATTTGGGAAGGCCTGGGATACTCATTTACCCCTTGTCGAGTTTTCCTACAACAACAATTATATCACGAGCATAAAGGTTGCTCCATTTGAAGCCCTCTATGGTCCAAAGTGCAGATCTCCTCTTAGCTGGGCTGAGGTAGGTGACACCCAGTTAGCTAAAGGACGAGTTCTTGACACCACTCTCACAGGTCCAGAGATCCTTCGGGAAATGACAGAGTAGATCGTTCAGATTCGTGAACGATTGAAAGCCTCTAGAGATCGACAGAAAAGCTACGCAGACAAACGAAGGAAACCTTTGGAATTCTAGGTGGGAAACCGAGTTCTATTGAAGGTCTCACCCTGGAAGGGCTTGATACGCTTTAGAAAGCTTGGGAAGCTAAATCCAAGATATGTAGGGCCTTTCGAGATTCTCGCTAGAATCGACCCTGTAACTTACAAACTCAATCTACATCATGAACTTAGTAACGTACATTCTACTTTCCATGTATTGAACTTGAAAAAGTTTCTGTCCGACAAGACTCTTGTAATCCCCCTCAACGAGATTGAGATCAACGAGAGCCTCAACTGCGTGGAAGAACCTGTAGAGACCATAGATCGAGAGGTCAAGCGAACGAAGCAAAGTCGTATCACGATAATGAAGGTTCGCTGGAACACCAAGCGAGGACCTGAATTCACTCGGGAGCACGAGGATCAAATGAAAGTGAAATATCCTCATCTTTTCGCTTAGTTATCTGTAACTACTTAGTTGCTTAAACTCTAATTTTGGGACGAAATTCCCTCTAACGGGGGGATGATGTGACAACCCAAATTTCTATCTTGTACAAACCATTCACTTCAATTAAAGACAAACTTGTTTCTGCTAACTTTTATCCCTATTTGGAGTCATTTTGAGCATTTTGAGCCTAAGTACACCATAGGAATGGGTGATAGGAAGTGTGTATTGAGGTTATAACCTAACAATCAAGCTTTAAACTTTATCATGTGGAGTTTACGACCACACCATGTGATTTTATGGCCATAAACACATGGTGGCCGTAAACTCATGTTATATATATATATATATATATATATATATATATATATATATATATTCCGTCATTTCTTCCTCATTCTTCATCTTTTCAAGGCTAGAATCCAATTCTCTCTCAACTATCATCAAGAACATTCATCAAAATCTTCAATCTTTTTTTTTGAACCGACGAAAATCTTCAATCTAGTAAGTAATCTTTCCATTTTCGACTTGATATCCTTCCATGTCTAGTGAATATACATGATTTCATCTATGAAATCTCTTCTTTTGGTTAGATCTTCAAGTGTTCTTCATTTCACCAAGAGCACCAAGAACACACTAGTGTTTTTGGACCTTAATCACCCTATCAAGCTTCTATATAGTAAGTACTCTTCCCTTAGCTTGTTATATACTTGAATCACATATTAAACACCTTGATAACAACATGAAATCAAGATAAAAAGGGTGTTTATGGCCAAGAGCATGTCCCTTGGCCGTAAACCCTAATTAGTGGTGCGATGGTGCCACCACTCCTTCCTAAGCCTTGGATTTGAGTCTAGAACACTTCAAGGAAGACCATAGGACCTTAAAACACAAAATGGTACAAGATACCATGAGCTTAGGGCCGTAAACTCATTGGGCGGTAAACCCATGGCCCGTACACTCATGGGGGTTTTAGCATTGGGCTGTAAACTCTTATGTGAAACGACCCAGAAATACGACCCAAAAAAAATTTCGTTTTTAATACCATCAAAACTATAATCAGAGTATCATATAAATAAACCATGCGTGATATGCCCCAAAATATAATAAAGTACTGTGCGGAAACTGTAACATACTATATCCAAAAACAACAACTAAATCAAATCCAAACTAAAGCTGAAACGGCGGTGTGTGCGATGCCGTCACCCAGAGCTCCTCCCTTTGCTTGCGGAAGTACCTGAAACCAAAACTGAAATTTGTAAGCACGAAGCTTAGTGAGCTCCCCCAACTTACCACATACCATACAACAACATATAAACACATATTGGGCCTTGCCCACTGCATCGGGCCGGGGCCCGGAAACTGCATCGGACCGAAGTCCGGAACTGACTGGGACCCTGTCCCCTGCATCGGACCAAAGTCCGGAACTAACTGCATCGGACCGGAGTCCGGAACTGACTGCATCGGACCGAAGTCCGGAACTGGCTGCATCGGACCGAAGTCCGGAACTGACTGCATCGGACCGAAGTCCGGAACTGACTGGGACCGTGTCCCCTGCATCGGACCGAAGCCCGGAACTGACTGAGCATAGCATAGCATATCATAACAAACATATTGCATACTGCATCGGGCCGCAACCCGGAACGTAAAACACATAACACATAGCACATGAATTATGTCTGAACCACGAAGGCATCAAACATACTAACTACTACATCGGACCGAAGTCCGGAAACTACTATTAACTGGACGGGCCGGCATTGTGGCCTTAGACCCGCCCCTACGGGAAGGAAACTCACCTCGTAAGCTAGCGGATGAGTGTGGCTCGGAAAGCTAACGGCTGCTGCTCCTGAATCTCCTCGGCTACAAATCCATAAACACACTCAATCAATCACTAGCACTACACTCAGGGTAAAATGACTCTTTTACCCTTGGTCAAAGTTGACTTACTCAGGGCTGACTCGCCGAGTCGGGATACCCGACTCGCCGAGTCCTAGACTCTCCGCTCAACTCTTACATGCTGTTACTCGTCGAGTGTGGCATCGAATCGACGAGTACCCTCTGGATCCAAGAACTCAGATGATCTTCATCCGACTCGCCGAGTCAGATGAACAGACTCGACGAGTTGTTCTTGATCCTCAAGAAGATTGCCTTGGACTCGCCGAGTTGTATGAACAAACTCGCCGAGTCCCTCCATCACTGAGTCTACTCTTAACTCGCTGAGTCCACTCCCTAACTCACCCCGTCCACTCGACACTGAAGAAACTGAGGAACTCGGGACTCGCGACCTGACTCGTCGAGTCGTTCTTCCGACTCGCCGAGTCGCCGCCATGCAACATATTTCTACTCGATTTCTCTTGAATCCAACACATGCAAATGATAGATCTAGGTCCATTAAGCTGTTTTACCACGTAAAGTTTCCAACTTTACGTGCACAACCACATGAATGAGGGAATTAAGACTAAAATATGCACAATAAGGGTAGATCCATGGCTAATAAGCAATGTAACTCCAAAAAGACAGTAGATCTGGACTCTACAACACCCCAACACTCAGATCCAAAGGTATTTCGGCTTAATAACACATTCAAGCAAGCATAAAGCTTGGAACAAGCATCAAATAGCCCTTAAAAGAGTTCTAATGGAAGTTTAAACATGAAACCAGAAGAGAACTCCGAAAATACCTCAATAAGTTCACACTTGATCTTGGATCTTGGCACTAGAACTCGTTTCCTTGCTTCCTTCTTCTTCTCCTTCTTCACCCCTTCACAAAATGGAACAAGATCACTTATAAGCTCACAAGAGGAAGGTTTAGGGTTTCTCACAGTGCTCTCAGGGGGAAAGTGACGAGATGGAGGCTATAATGGGGTTTAAATAGTGAGCAAACCCGGGGAGTTAGGGTTTCACCCAGACGGACGGACTCGCCGAGTCGCCGGCTCCCGCGTGCACAAGATGCGCGACCCGACTAGGCGAGTCAGGCTAGAACTCGCCGAGTCCCTCTTGAAAACTTAGCCCAAATCAAATTAATTAACATACCGGAAACGGGTCGTTACAAATCTCCCCCACTTGTTTCAGGCTTCGTCCTCGAAGTCTGCTACGGCTGGATCTGCGAATAACTCCGGGTAGTGCGTTCTCATTTCTTCTTCAGCCTCCCATGTCCATTCAGACCCCTTCCGATGCTGCCACTGCACCTTTACCAGCTGAATTACCTTGTTCCTCAAGGTCTTGGTCTTCCGTTCCAAAATTGCTATCGGCTTCTCGATATAATTCAAGCCGCTATCGACCTGGATATCCTCCAAGGGAACGACCGTTGTCTCGTCCACTAAACACTTCCTCAACTGCGACACGTGGAAGGTGTTGTGTATCAAACTGAGCTCCTCAGGAAGATCTAACCGGTAAGCAACCCGACCCACCCGGGCCAAAACCCTGAAAGGACCAATAAATCTGGGGCCCAATTTGCCCCTTTTCCGGAACCTGATGACACCTTTCCAAGGTGAGACTTTCAGAAGAACCATGTCTCCCACCTGGAACTCCAAGTCTGAACGCCTCTTGTCGGCGTAGCTCTTCTGCCGACTCTGCGCAGTCTGCAGTCTACTACGGACCTGCTGGATCAGTTCCGTCGTCTTGAGCACCACCTCGGTGCTCCCCATGACCCGCTGACCGACCTCGCCCCAACAAATCGGGGTCCTGCACTTCCTGCCATATAACATCTCAAAAGGAGGTCGATCAATGCTTGCATGATAGCTGTTGTTATATGAGAATTCCGCTAAGGGAAGATACGTATCCCAACAGCCCCCAAAATCCAGAACACATGCCCTAAGCATGTCCTCGAGAGTCTGAATCGTCCTCTCGCTCTACCCGTCAGTCTGAGGATGGAAAGCGGTGCTGAAATGGAGACGAGTACCCATCTCGTCGTGAAATCGCTTCCAGAATCTGGACGTGAAGCGAACATCTCGGTCCGACACTACCGATACCGGCACTCCATGACGTGCCACAATCTCTCGCACATAGATATCGGCTAACCTTTCCGCCGATATACTCTCCTGGATCGGGATAAAATGGGCACTCTTCGTCAACCGATCCACCACTACCCATATCGAATCTACTCCACGTGCGGTCCTGGGAAGTTTGGTGATAAAATCCATGGTGATGTCCTCCCATTTCCACACGGGAATATCCAATGGCTGCATCTTGCCGTGAGGTCTCTGGTGCTCCGCCTTGACCTTCCGGTAGGTCAAGCACCTCTCAACGTACCAAGTGACGTCCCGCTTCATGCAGGGCCACCAATAATCAGGTCGAAGATCTCGATACATCTTCGTCGCCCCTGGATGGATAGAAAATCGAGACTTATGAGCCTCGTCCATCAATACCTGCCGTACCCCGCCCCAGTACGGTACCCACACCCTACCATGAAGCGTCATCAAACCCCGACTGTCGTAGTCGAACGAAGCTACTCGACCCACTATCCTCTCGCACTTCTGCCTCTCCTCCTTGAGACCCTCCATCTGAGCCTCCTTGATCCGCTCCAACAAAGGAGTGATTACCGTCATCCTCATACACAAATCCCTGATAGGGGCCGCCGACACCTTACGGCTCAGGGCATCGGCCACCACGTTGGCCTTCCCTGGATGATACAGAATCTCACAGTCATAGTCCTTCAGCACGTCCAACCATCTCCTCTGTCTCATATTCAAACTCGGCTGATCCATAAGGTATCGTAAACTCTTGTGGTCCGTGTAGATAGTACAGCGGACCCCATACAGGTAATGCCTCCAAATCTTGAGGGCAAATACAACTGCCCCCAGCTCCAAGTCGTGGGTAGGATAATTAGCCTCGTGAGGCTTCAACTGTCTCGAGGCATAAGCCACCACATGGCCTCGCTGCATCAACACTGCTCCCATACCTGTGATCGAAGCATCACAATAGACCACGAAATCCTCAACACCCTCTGGCAAGGTAAGGATCGGAGCCTCGCACAATCTCTGCCTGAGAGTCTCGAACGCCGCCTGCTGCTCAGGCCCCCAACGAAAAACTACCGACTTCTTGGTTAGTCGGGTGAGCGGCACTGCTATCTTGGAGAAATCCTGAATAAACCTCCGATAATACCCTGCCAATCCTAGGAAGCTCCGAATCTCAGATGGAGACCTCGGGACCTCCCACTGCATCACGGCCTCAATCTTGGCCGGGTCAACCAAAATACCCTTCTGATTAACGAGATGCCCAAGAAACTGCACCTCGCGTAACCAGAACTCGCACTTGGAGAACTTAGCGAACAGTCTCTCCCTCCTCAAAGTCTCCAACACCTCCCGCAGGTGCTCCTCGTGCTGTCCCTGCATCTTGGAATACACCAAGATGTCATCGATGAACACTATCACTGACCGATCCAGCATCGGTCTGCACACGCGGTTCATGAGATCCATGAACGCGGCTGGGGCATTGGTGAGCCCAAATGGCATCACCACAAACTCATAATGACCGTACCGGGTCCTGAAAGCAGTCTTCTGTACATCCTCATCCCTGACCCTCATCTGGTGGTAACCGGAGCGTAGGTCGATCTTGGAGAACCAAGACGCTCCCTGGAGCTGATCAAACAAGTCATCTATCCTCGGAAGTGGGTAACGGTTCTTCACCGTTACCTCGTTCAACTCCCGGTAATCAATACACATCCGATGCGACCCGTCTTTCTTCCTCACAAATAAGATCGGCGCTCCCCAAGGCGAACTACTCGGTCGAATGAAACCCTTGTCTAACAGCTCCTGAAGCTGTGTAGACAACTCCTGCATCTCAGGGGGAGCAAGTCGATATGGTGCTTTGGCTATCGGAGCCGCACCAGGAACCAGGTCGATCCTGAACTCAACCTGCCTCTCCGGAGGTATCCCCGGCAAATCCTCGGGAAACACATCCGGGTAATCTCGAACAATAGGAACATCATCGATCGTCGTCTTGCCCTTATCCCGGGCATCCAAGACGTAGGCTACATAACCGGCGCAACCCTGCTGAACGTAGCGCCTCGCCCTAGCGGCAGAGCAGAAGGTCAATCCTCGCTGGGGCCTCTCGCCTTGAACCACTATCTCTCCCCCACTGGAAGTGCGAACCCTCACTAGCTGAAGCTCACAATCAATCACCGCCCCATTGGGGCTTAGCCAATCCATTCCCACAATAACTTTATTCCCGCGCAGGGGAATCGGAACCAAATCCACTGAAAACTGCTCCTCAAATATCTGAAGGGAACACCCTCTATATACTTTGTCGACCCTCACGGTCCTATCATCTGCTATCTCAACCTCTAATGGACAATCCAGTTCCCCCGGAGCTCTGCTAAATCTCTTGCTAAGCGCAAGCGATACAAATGATCGGGTGGCCCCCGAGTCAAACAATACCAAAGCAGGGATGCCGTTCACCGAGAACGACCCTAAATAAAGCGTACCATCAAATAATATTCAAACGATATATTAATAATTAAAAGATGAAAGAAATATACATACCCGTCACCACATCTGGAGTCGCTCGCGCCTCCTCTGCTGTCATCTGAAATGCCCTGCTCTTCGCCACCGGCGCATCAGCTCGGCCCTGACGGCCATCCGTGATCCTCAAAGTAGCAGGGGCGGGTGCATGCACCTTCCCTGCTGCAGCTAAACTGGGACACTGGGACCTTTTGTGTCCCCTCTGATTGCACTGAAAGCAAATCAGATCCGATGCTGTAACCGTAGTGGCAGGGGCCGTACAGTCCCTACTCATATGCCCGGTCCGACCGCACTTGTAGCAGCCGGAACTCCCTGCCTTGCACGCCCCCTCGTGCAACCTCCCACACTTGCCACATCGACCGTGGCTCTGCTGACCCCTGGACCTGTGATCTGAAACCTTGGGCTTTTTGCCCACACTGCCTGCACCCGAAACCGCCTCCGGTTTCCTCTTCCTCTCCATCTCGAGATCAATCTCCCTCTCTCTGGCTCTAGCAATCATGTCGTCCAGTGTTTTGCAACTGGACCGGCTCACAAACATACGAATGTCGCTCCGCAACATCTCGTGATAACGAGCCTTCTTCATCTCCTCATCTGCTGCATACTGAGGAACAAGAAGGGCCCGCTCCCTGAACTTGGCGGTGATCTCCGCCACTGTCTCGGTAGTCTGGGTAAGATCCTGGAACTCCCTGGCTAACTGTTGCACCTCAATGACCGGTGCGAACTCTGCTCTGAACCTGGTAGAGAAATCAGCCCAGGTCATGGCATCCAATGCCGCATCATCCCCGATGGTATGTCCTACCTCCTCCCACCAGTCACGTGCCCTGTCCTTCAGGAGACAGGACGCCAATCTGACCTTGTCCTCCTCGAGACATCTGCTAGTGCGGAATGCGTTGGCCACATCCGCCAACCACCTGGTACTCGCTATGGGGTCCCGTGCCCCGTGATAGTCAGGAGCCCCGCATGCCCTGAACTCCCTGAAAGTGAGTGTGCGCGACCCCATCACGGCCGCCATCTCAGTACGGAAGGTACTCAGTCTCTCATTCATCATCTCCAAAATGCCCTCCTTGATCGAACCGAAGATCACAGGAGTCTGCTCAAGTATGATGCGAGTAATCTCAGAAGAAAGGAACTCTCTGGTCTGCTCATCCATCTGTCCGACCTCCGGGTCGGATCCCGATCCTGATCCTCCTCCGGCATCTGAACTGCCGGCTGCTGGCCTCGGACGCAAAACTACCATTCTGAAACATATCATAACAACATCAGAACATTGAAATATTTCAAGGGATCATGGTACGACTACTAGCTTCCTGGTTTAATCTTGGCCTTCCTTGATTCGAGTACGGATCCTCTGCTTCCAGTAGTATGGGCCCCTACTACCTTCCACATCTATCCGTACTTTCCTCAAGAACTGCCTCGACTTCCCCAAGTCACTTCTACCGCTGCTATTCTCTGCTACTCTCACCCTAGGCTTGCCCTAGAGAAAACTCGAGCTCAATACGACTGGTCCTCAGCTGCTGTAGGTCTCCTTGCACTGCCAGTTAGCCATCACCTGAACACCATCACATGTGATGAGGATCGGATAATCCTTCAAGTAAAAGATCCGTCCCTACAACGGTTGGACTCAAACAAGAGCTGCGCAGTAGGGCCAGTTCCAGCACTCTGGGATTATTCAAACCTGATTACATGTGGTGTGACGTGTCCACCTAATGGCTAACTCCCATTACTCGGAATCCCACTAAGCACAAAGCAAGCAGCATTCGGACAAGGGAAACAGACTCACGCAAGCTATTCTTATAACAAGAAACTGCACTAGCACAGGATGCTAAGCTCATACTATCAGGCATAACCTAAACAGGCTATCCTACTGCTGTCTACTCAATTCTAGCATGCAATATTCATAGAGCTGTAACACATAAGCAGGCACATAAGGCATTCACCTACACCCTTAGTCCTATTCTAGCATGTTGTTCTACTAAACTGAAATTGAACAAATAACTTGTATGGGTAATTTGGGAGTACTTACTTGAGCTCGGTTGACCGCATGCACACACCTCTATCTTAAAACAATTCTTTTCCTTCTAAGTGTTTTCAAAATTCTTTTGTAAAAACATTTTATTAAAAATCTTTTATTTCCCCTTAGTTTGAGTTCAGATACACCCGAGA
This sequence comes from Lactuca saligna, assembly GCF_052625555.1. Taxonomy (NCBI): domain Eukaryota; kingdom Viridiplantae; phylum Streptophyta; class Magnoliopsida; order Asterales; family Asteraceae; genus Lactuca; species Lactuca saligna. The sequence continues at coordinate 147,509,882 of NC_136421.1, read as the reverse complement.
GTGTATCCGAATCCCTCAAACCAGGGCTCTGATACCAACTTGAAACGACCCAGAAATACGACCCAAAAAAAATTTCGTTTTTAATACCATCAAAACTATAATCAGAGTATCATATAAATAAACCATGCGTGATATGCCCCAAAATATAATAAAGTACTGTGCGGAAACTGTAACATACTATATCCAAAAACAACAACTAAATCAAATCCAGACTAAAGCTGAAACGGTGGTGTGTGCGATGCCGTCACCCAGAGCTCCTCCCTTTGCTTGCGGAAGTACCTGAAACCAAAACTGAAATTTGTAAGCACGAAGCTTAGTGAGCTCCCCCAACTTACCACATACCATACAACAACATATAAACACATATTGGGCCTTGCCCACTGCATCGGGCCGGGGCCCGGAAACTGCATCGGACCGAAGTCCGGAACTGACTGGGACCCTGTCCCCTGCATCGGACCAAAGTCCGGAACTAACTGCATCGGACCGGAGTCCGGAACTAACTGCATCGGACCGGAGTCCGGAACTGACTGCATCGGACCGAAGTCCGGAACTGGCTGCATCGGACCGAAGTCCGGAACTGACTGCATCGGACCGAAGTCCGGAACTGACTGGGACCGTGTCCCCTGCATCGGACCGAAGCCCGGAACTGACTGAGCATAGCATAGCATATCATAACAAACATATTGCATACTGCATCGGGCCGCAACCCGGAACGTAAAACACATAACACATAGCACATGAATTATGTCTGAACCACGAAGGCATCAAACATACTAACTACTACATCGGACCGAAGTCCGGAAACTACTATTAACTGGATGGGCCGGCATTGTGGCCTTAGACCCGCCCCTACGGGAAGGAAACTCACCTCGTAAGCTAGCGGATGAGTGTGGCTCGGAAAGCTAACGGCTGCTGCTCCTGAATCTCCTCGGCTACAAATCCATAAACACACTCAATCAATCACTAGCACTACACTCAGGGTAAAATAACTCTTTTACCCTTGGTCAAAGTTGACTTACTCAGGGCTGACTCGCCGAGTCGGGATACCCAACTCGCCGAGTCCTAGACTCTCCGCTCAACTCTTACATGCTGTTACTCGTCGAGTGTGGCATCGACTCGACGAGTACCCTCTGGATCCAAGAACTCAGATGATCTTCATCCGACTCGCCGAGTCAGATGAACAGACTCGACGAGTTGTTCTTGATCCTCAAGAAGATTGCCTTGGACTCGCCGAGTTGTATGAACAAACTCGCCGAGTCCCTCCATCACTGAGTCTACTCTTAACTCGCTGAGTCCACTCCCTAACTCACCCCGTCCACTCGACACTGAAGAAACTGAGGAACTCGGGACTCGCGACCTGACTCGTCGAGTCGTTCTTCCGACTCGCCGAGTCGCCGCCATGCAACATATTTCTACTCGATTTCTCTTGAATCCAACACATGCAAATGATAGATCTAGGTCCATTAAGCTATTTTACCACGTAATGTTTCCAACTTTACGTGCACAACCACATGAATGAGGGAAATAAGACTAAAATATGCACAATAAGGGTAGATCCATGGCTAATAAGCAATGTAACTCCAAAAAGACAGTAGATCTGGACTCTACAACACCCCAACACTCAGATCCAAAGGTATTTCGGCTTAATAACACATTCAAGCAAGCATAAAGCTTGGAACAAGCATCAAATAGCCCTTAAAAGAGTTCTAATGGAAGTTTAAACATGAAACCAGAAGAGAACTCCGAAAATACCTCAATAAGTTCACACTTGATCTTGGATCTTGGCACTAGAACTCGTTTCCTTGCTTCCTTCTTCTTCTCCTTCTTCACCCCTTCACAAAATGGAACAAGATCACTTATAAGCTCACAAGAGGAAGGTTTAGGGTTTCTCACAGTGCTCTCAGGGGGAAAGTGACGAGATGGAGGCTATAATGGGGTTTAAATAGTGAGCAAACCCGGGGAGTTAGGGTTTCACCCAGACGGACGGACTCGCCGAGTCGCCGGCTCCCGCGTGCACAAGATGCGCGACCCGACTCGGCGAGTCAGGCTAGAACTCGCCGAGTCCCTCTTGAAAACTTAGCCCAAATCAAATTAATTAACATACCGGAAACGGGTCGTTACAAATCTCCCCCACTTGTTTCAGGCTTCGTCCTCGAAGTCTGCTACGGCTGGATCTGCGAATAACTCCGGGTAGTGCGTTCTCATTTCTTCTTCAGCCTCCCATGTCCATTCAGACCCCTTCCGATGCTGCCACTGCACCTTTACCAGCTGAATTACCTTGTTCCTCAAGGTCTTGGTCTTCCGTTCCAAAATTGCTATCGGCTTCTCGATATAATTCAAGCCGCTATCGACCTGGATATCCTCCAAGGGAACGACCGTTGTCTCGTCCACTAAACACTTCCTCAACTGCGACACGTGGAAGGTGTTGTGTATCAAACTGAGCTCCTCAGGAAGATCTAACCGGTAAGCAACCCGACCCACCCGGGCCAAAACCCTGAAAGGACCAATAAATCTGGGGCCCAATTTGCCCCTTTTCCGGAACCTGATGACACCTTTCCAAGGTGAGACTTTCAGAAGAACCATGTCTCCCACCTGGAACTCCAAGTCTGAACGCCTCTTGTCGGCGTAGCTCTTCTGCCGACTCTGCGCAGTCTGCAGTCTACTACGGACCTGCTGGATCAGTTCCGTCGTCTTGAGCACCACCTCGGTGCTCCCCATGACCCGCTGACCGACCTCGCCCCAACAAATCGGGGTCCTGCACTTCCTGCCATATAACATCTCAAAAGGAGGTCGATCAATGCTTGCATGATAGCTGTTGTTATATGAGAATTCCGCTAAGGGAAGATACGTATCCCAACAGCCCCCAAAATCCAGAACACATGCCCTAAGCATGTCCTCGAGAGTCTGAATCGTCCTCTCGCTCTGCCCGTCAGTCTGAGGATGGAAAGCGGTGCTGAAATGGAGACGAGTACCCATCTCGTCGTGAAACCGCTTCCAGAATCTGGACGTGAAGCGAACATCTCGGTCCGACACTACCGATACCGGCACTCCATGACGTGCCACAATCTCTCGCACATAGATATCGGCTAACCTTTCCGCCGATATACTCTCCTGGATCGGGATAAAATGGGCACTCTTCGTCAACCGATCCACCACTACCCATATCGAATCTACTCCACGTGCGGTCCTGGGAAGTTTGGTGATAAAATCCATGGTGATGTCCTCCCATTTCCACACGGGAATATCCAATGGCTGCATCTTGCCGTGAGGTCTCTGGTGCTCCGCCTTGACCTTCCGGCAGGTCAAGCACCTCTCAACGTACCAAGCGACGTCCCGCTTCATGCAGGGCCACCAATAATCAGGTCGAAGATCTCGATACATCTTCGTCGCCCCTGGATGGATAGAAAATCGAGACTTATGAGCCTCGTCCATCAATACCTGCCGTACCCCACCCCAGTACGGTACCCACACCCTACCATGAAGCGTCATCAAACCCCGACTGTCGTAGTCGAACGAAGCTACTCGACCCACTATCCTCTCGCACTTCTGCCTCTCCTCCTTGAGACCCTCCATCTGAGCCTCCTTGATCCGCTCCAACAAAGGAGTGATTACCGTCATCCTCATACACAAATCCCTGATAGGGGCCGCCGACACCTTACGGCTCAGGGCATCGGCCACCACGTTGGCCTTCCCTGGATGATACAGAATCTCACAGTCATAGTCCTTCAGCACGTCCAACCATCTCCTCTGTCTCATATTCAAACTCGGCTGATCCATAAGGTATCGTAAACTCTTGTGGTCCGTGTAGATAGTACAGCGGACCCCATACAGGTAATGCCTCCAAATCTTGAGGGCAAATACAACTGCCCCCAGCTCCAAGTCGTGGGTAGGATAATTAGCCTCGTGAGGCTTCAACTGTCTCGAGGCATAAGCCACCACATGGCCTCGCTGCATCAACACTGCTCCCATACCTGTGATCGAAGCATCACAATAGACCACGAAATCCTCAACACCCTCTGGCAAGGTAAGGATCGGAGCCTCGCACAATCTCTGCCTGAGAGTCTCGAACGCCGCCTGCTGCTCAGGCCCCCAACGAAAAACTACCGACTTCTTGGTTAGTCGGGTGAGCGGCACTGCTATCTTGGAGAAATCCTGAATAAACCTCCGATAATACCCTGCCAATCCTAGGAAGCTCCGAATCTCAGATGGAGACCTCGGGACCTCCCACTGCATCACGGCCTCAATCTTGGCCGGGTCAACCAAAATACCCTTCTGATTAACGAGATGCCCAAGAAACTGCACCTCGCGTAACCAGAACTCGCACTTGGAGAACTTAGCGAACAGTCTCTCCCTCCTCAAAGTCTCCAACACCTCCCGCAGGTGCTCCTCGTGCTGTCCCTGCATCTTGGAATACACCAAGATGTCATCGATGAACACTATCACTGACCGATCCAGCATCGGTCTGCACACGCGGTTCATGAGATCCATGAACGCGGCTGGGGCATTGGTGAGCCCAAATGGCATCACCACAAACTCATAATGACCGTACCGGGTCCTGAAAGCAGTCTTCTGTACATCCTCATCCCTGACCCTCATCTGGTGGTAACCGGAGCGTAGGTCGATCTTGGAGAACCAAGACGCTCCCTGGAGCTGATCAAACAAGTCATCTATCCTCGGAAGTGGGTAACGGTTCTTCACCGTTACCTCGTTCAACTCCCGGTAATCAATACACATCCGATGCGACCCGTCTTTCTTCCTCACAAATAAGATCGGCGCTCCCCAAGGCGAACTACTCGGTCGAATGAAACCCTTGTCTAACAGCTCCTGAAGCTGTGTAGACAACTCCTGCATCTCAGGGGGAGCAAGTCGATATGGTGCTTTGGCTATCGGAGCCGCACCAGGAACCAGGTCGATCCTGAACTCAACCTGCCTCTCCGGAGGTATCCCCGGCAAATCCTCGGGAAACACATCCGGGTAATCTCGAACAATAGGAACATCATCGATCGTCATCTTGCCCTTATCCCGGGCATCCAAGACGTAGGCTACATAACCGGCGCAACCCTGCTGAACGTAGCGCCTCGCCCTAGCGGCAGAGCAGAAGGTCAATCCTCGCTGGGGCCTCTCGCCTTGAACCACTATCTCTCCCCCACTGGAAGTGCGAACCCTCACTAGCTGAAGCTCACAATCAATCACCGCCCCATTGGGGCTTAGCCAATCCATTCCCACAATAACTTTATTCCCGCGCAGGGGAATCGGAACCAAATCCACTGAAAACTGCTCCTCAAATATCTGAAGGGAACACCCTCTATATACTTTGTCGACCCTCACGGTCCTATCATCTGCTATCTCAACCTCTAATGGACAATCCAGTTCCCCCGGAGCTCTGCTAAATCTCTTGCTAAGCGCAAGCGATACAAATGATCGGGTGGCCCCCGAGTCAAACAATACCAAAGCAGGGATGCCGTTCACCGAGAACGACCCTAAATAAAGCGTACCATCAAATAATATTCAAACGATATATTAATAATTAAAAGATGAAAGAAATATACATACCCGTCACCACATCTGGAGTCGCTCGCGCCTCCTCTGCTGTCATCTGAAATGCCCTGCTCTTCGCCACCGGCGCATCAGCTCGGCCCTGACGGCCATCCGTGATCCTCAAAGTAGCAGGGGCGGGTGCATGCACCTTCCCTGCTGCAGCTAAACTGGGACACTGGGACCTTTTGTGTCCCCTCTGATTGCACTGAAAGCAAATCAGATCCGATGCTGTAACCGTAGTGGCAGGGGCCGTACAGTCCCTACTCATATGCCCGGTCCGACCGCACTTGTAGCAGCCGGAACTCCCTGCCTTGCACGCCCCCTCGTGCAACCTCCCACATTTGCCACATCGACCGTGGCTCTGCTAACCCCTGGACCTGTGATCTGAAACCTTGGGCTTTTTGCCCACACTGCCTGCACCCGAAACCGCCTCCGGTTTCCTCTTCCTCTCCATCTCGAGATCAATCTCCCTCTCTCTGGCTCTAGCAATCATGTCGTCCAGTGTTTTGCAACTGGACCGGCTCACAAACATACGAATGTCGCTCCGCAACATCTCGTGATAACGAGCCTTCTTCATCTCCTCATCTGCTGCATACTGAGGAACAAGAAGGGCCCGCTCCCTGAACTTGGCGGTGATCTCCGCCACTGTCTCGGTAGTCTGGGTAAGATCCTGGAACTCCCTGGCTAACTGTTGCACCTCAATGACCGGTGCGAACTCTGCTCTGAACCTGGTAGAGAAATCAGCCCAGGTCATGGCATCCAATGCCGCATCATCCCCGATGGTATGTCCTACCTCCTCCCACCAGTCACGTGCCCTGTCCTTCAGGAGACAGGATGCCAATCTGACCTTGTCCTCCTCGAGACATCTGCTAGTGCGGAATGCGTTGGCCACATCCGCCAACCACCTGGTACTCGCTATGGGGTCCCGTGCCCCGTGATAGTCAGGAGCCCCGCATGCCCTGAACTCCCTGAAAGTGAGTGTGCGCGACCCCATCACGGCCGCCATCTCAGTACGGAAGGTACTCAGTCTCTCATTCATCATCTCCAAAATGCCCTCCTTGATCGAACCGAAGATCACAGGAGTCTGCTCAAGTATGATGCGAGTAATCTCAGAAGAAAGGAACTCTCTGGTCTGCTCATCCATCTGTCCGACCTCCGGGTCGGATCCCGATCCTGATCCTCCTCCGGCATCTGAACTGCCGGCTGCTGGCCTCGGACGCAAAACTACCATTCTGAAACATATCATAACAACATCAGAACATTGAAATATTTCAAGGGATCATGGTACGACTACTAGCTTCCTGGTTTAATCTTGGCCTTCCTTGATTCGAGTACGGATCCTCTGCTTCCAGTAGTATGGGCCCCTACTACCTTCCACATCTATCCGTACTTTCCTCAAGAACTGCCTCGACTTCCCCAAGTCACTTCTACCGCTGCTATTCTCTGCTACTCTCACCCTAGGCTTGCCCTAGAGAAAACTCGAGCTCAATACGACTGGTCCTCAGCTGCTGTAGGTCTCCTTGCACTGCCAGTTAGCCATCACCTGAACACCATCACATGTGATGAGGATCGGATAATCCTTCAAGTAAAAGATCCGTCCCTACAACGGTTGGACTCAAACAAGAGCTGCGCAGTAGGGCCAGTTCCAGCACTCTGGGATTATTCAAACCTGATTACATGTGGTGTGACGTGTCCACCTAATGGCTAACTCCCATTACTCGGAATCCCACTAAGCACAAAGCAAGCAGCATTCGGACAAGGGAAACAGACTCACGCAAGCTATTCTTATAACAAGAAACTGCACTAGCACAGGATGCTAAGCTCATACTATCAGGCATAACCTAAACAGGCTATCCTACTGCTGTCTACTCAATTCTAGCATGCAATATTCATAGAGCTGTAACACATAAGCAGGCACATAAGGCATTCACCTACACCCTTAGTCCTATTCTAGCATGTTGTTCTACTAAACTGAAATTGAACAAATAACTTGTATGGGTAATTTGGGAGTACTTACTTGAGCTCGGTTGACCGCATGCACACACCTCTATCTTAAAACAATTCTTTTCCTTCTAAGTGTTTTCAAAATTCTTTTGTAAAAACATTTTATTAAAAATCTTTTATTTCCCCTTAGTTTGAGTTCAGATACACCCGAGAGTGTATCCGAATCCCTCAAACCAGGGCTCTGATACCAACTTGAAACGACCCAGAAATACGACCCAAAAAAAATTTCGTTTTTAATACCATCAAAACTATAATCAGAGTATCATATAAATAAACCATGCGTGATATGCCCCAAAATATAATAAAGTACTGTGCGGAAACTGTAACATACTATATCCAAAAACAACAACTAAATCAAATCCAGACTAAAGCTGAAACGGTGGTGTGTGCGATGCCGTCACCCAGAGCTCCTCCCTTTGCTTGCGGAAGTACCTGAAACCAAAACTGAAATTTGTAAGCACGAAGCTTAGTGAGCTCCCCCAACTTACCACATACCATACAACAACATATAAACACATATTGGGCCTTGCCCACTGCATCGGGCCGGGGCCCGGAAACTGCATCGGACCGAAGTCCGGAACTGACTGGGACCCTGTCCCCTGCATCGGACCAAAGTCCGGAACTAACTGCATCGGACCGGAGTCCGGAACTAACTGCATCGGACCGGAGTCCGGAACTGACTGCATCGGACCGAAGTCCGGAACTGGCTGCATCGGACCGAAGTCCGGAACTGACTGCATCGGACCGAAGTCCGGAACTGACTGGGACCGTGTCCCCTGCATCGGACCGAAGCCCGGAACTGACTGAGCATAGCATAGCATATCATAACAAACATATTGCATACTGCATCGGGCCGCAACCCGGAACGTAAAACACATAACACATAGCACATGAATTATGTCTGAACCACGAAGGCATCAAACATACTAACTACTACATCGGACCGAAGTCCGGAAACTACTATTAACTGGATGGGCCGGCATTGTGGCCTTAGACCCGCCCCTACGGGAAGGAAACTCACCTCGTAAGCTAGCGGATGAGTGTGGCTCGGAAAGCTAACGGCTGCTGCTCCTGAATCTCCTCGGCTACAAATCCATAAACACACTCAATCAATCACTAGCACTACACTCAGGGTAAAATGACTCTTTTACCCTTGGTCAAAGTTGACTTACTCAGGGCTGACTCGCCGAGTCGGGATACCCGACTCGCCGAGTCCTAGACTCTCCGCTCAACTCTTACATGCTGTTACTCGTCGAGTGTGGCATCGAATCGACGAGTACCCTCTGGATCCAAGAACTCAGATGATCTTCATCCGACTCGCCGAGTCAGATGAACAGACTCGACGAGTTGTTCTTGATCCTCAAGAAGATTGCCTTGGACTCGCCGAGTTGTATGAACAAACTCGCCGAGTCCCTCCATCACTGAGTCTACTCTTAACTCGCTGAGTCCACTCCCTAACTCACCCCGTCCACTCGACACTGAAGAAACTGAGGAACTCGGGACTCGCGACCTGACTCGTCGAGTCGTTCTTCCGACTCGCCGAGTCGCCGCCATGCAACATATTTCTACTCGATTTCTCTTGAATCCAACACATGCAAATGATAGATCTAGGTCCATTAAGCTGTTTTACCACGTAAAGTTTCCAACTTTACGTGCACAACCACATGAATGAGGGAAATAAGACTAAAATATGCACAATAAGGGTAGATCCATGGCTAATAAGCAATGTAACTCCAAAAAGACAGTAGATCTGGACTCTACAACACCCCAACACTCAGATCCAAAGGTATTTCGGCTTAATAACACATTCAAGCAAGCATAAAGCTTGGAACAAGCATCAAATAGCCCTTAAAAGAGTTCTAATGGAAGTTTAAACATGAAACCAGAAGAGAACTCCGAAAATACCTCAATAAGTTCACACTTGATCTTGGATCTTGGCACTAGAACTCGTTTCCTTGCTTCCTTCTTCTTCTCCTTCTTCACCCCTTCACAAAATGGAACAAGATCACTTATAAGCTCACAAGAGGAAGGTTTAGGGTTTCTCACAGTGCTCTCAGGGGGAAAGTGACGAGATGGAGGCTATAATGGGGTTTAAATAGTGAGCAAACCCGGGGAGTTAGGGTTTCACCCAGACGGACGGACTCGCCGAGTCCAGGATATGGACTCGCCGAGTCGCCGGCTCCCGCGTGCACAAGATGCGCGACCCGACTCGGCGAGTCAGGCTAGAACTCGCCGAGTCCCTCTTGAAAACTTAGCCCAAATCAAATTAATTAACATACCGGAAACGGGTCGTTACATTATGTGAGGCCCTACACCCCTTAGATGAAACCCTTTGTTCTTCTAGCACTTGAATTGAAGTGTTTTCCATGTCCTAGGGTGTCTTTACTTGCATAATTAGTTGTTTAAACACTAATTGTATACATATATGTATCATTATGTGATAAATAGGATCCGTGTGTGCTCAAGTCTTCACTTGGCACTTAGCACCCTATACAACTCGTTCGTCCAATCTACTCACTACAAGTGAGTTCTTATCCCTTAATATACTTTTAAATGATTTTAAATGCTTTTATGTGGGGGGGGGGGGTGATACAAGTTGAAACATTATAGTTATTATATCAATCACATGTGATTAATAACTATCAAACAAATGGATTTACTATACTTTTAACTGTTTTATCAAACAAACTACTTCAAAATGTTTATCAAACTCTTTTACATGCAAAACTCTTTATCCAACTTGTTCTTATATGCCAAACCTTTTCTTTTAACTCTTTCAAACTTATATATTGTCAAAACCGTTCTAATACATATATAGTTATATAAGTAAGGTTGGAAGGACTTAGGACTGATAACTCACTTTATTTCCTGTTCCTTGTTTGGTTGTGGACTTAGAGTACCCTGTTGTTTTTCCGAGTGTCGTTTGATTTATAGTTATATATAATGTATATATGTATAGACATAAAAGATTTTATCTCAGTTCAATACCTTTGGGTAGCAAAGGTGTACAAACATGTCCATTTATACAAACAATTCTACTAGTAAACTATAATAGGTATAGTTTAGGATGTCTCTACTCACTATTTCTAGTTCCATGAAACATACAAAGAGTCAGTTCATACATGAGTCAATACATACTATAAAGAGAAACAAATAGAGAATACTATAACGAGAAACAATACATACTATAAAGAGAAACAGATAGAGAATACTATAATGAGAAACAATACATACTATAAAGAGAAACAAATAGAGAATACTATAATGAGAAACAATACATACTATACACTATAAAAGAAAACATACTACATACTAGACAGAGAGAACATAAACTACACTAGTACATACATTACATATACAAGAATACTATAACATAAATGTGAGTCACTACTTCGTGGCATGGCATCACTGCTATGGCTCGTTTTGTAACTAGAGTCTCCTGGAGGGAAAGCCTGAATTTATGTATAGATCTATATGGGACTGACTGTCTTACACTTTGCTGCTAGCTACAGTGGGACCTGCAGGTCTACGAGTGATGAATGTCATACCATTTCGACGTCTTCGAGCACCATGTTTTACAAGTCGATCAAGTATGGTTACAATTAAATCACATTATACATTAATTAACAATCGGTTTAAGGTAGTTAGTACAGTAGTAGTTACTATACTATAACACTACAGTACTTTATTGTTTTCCCATTGCATTCACATTGTGATCTTTTTACATAATCGGTAATGTATAAACTATATTTTGTTAATGATAGTCACACTTGGGGAAAATATGCACTTTTACAATAAACAAACATACAAAACATTGATGCCTTGGTAGAAGGCTACTTTTAGTAGAAAATATAGTATTTTCTAGGAGATACAAACATTTACTACATACTTTTACAAACTAATGCATCAAACACTTACAAACAATGACACTAAAATGCTTATGAAGTCACCAGCTTTAAAGCTGATAAACTCTTTCAAAATAACTTGTATTCTCAGGTCATCAGTAGACAGGTACAAATGCCAGCTTTTGAGAAGATGGAGGACATTCAAGACCCATCTCTTATTTTGATTCATATTTTTGATGTCTTATAAACTATACTGAACACACTTGTATTAAATTATATTGTTAATGCAATGGATGGTGTTGTTTCTTGTTTACTATTATGCTTTATTGTGATACTGTACATGACGTTCTCCGCCCCAGAACGTTTCCGCCGTTCCGGTTTTGGTGTGTGACATATGAACTCGTCTTTGCTTGATGTTTCGGTTTTTGAAGAAGAATGGAAAGAGATGAAGTGATTTTCGGCCCTAGCAAATTCCTTGAGTAGTTTTCGAACTTAGGTGATTCTAATGAGTTAGAACATGAAAGGAGGTTATGTAAGAAAAAAAATTTAGCATTAAGATGGATAATATGTGTTTATATATAATAAACAGTTACCAAGAAGTTGCAACCTTGAAGATTACTCTTGGAGCACAAGCCAAACCTTGAGATCTTTGATGAAGAGGATGATTTTTAGAGATGTTTTGGAGAGAATTTTTTTGTGTGTGTGTGTGTTTGGTTCTTGGCCGAAATATCAAGAGGAGAGGGGAGAGAGTTGGTGAGGTGACTTGCATGGAAGTATGGGGGATCTAACATTGTTACATGTTAAACAATATGGAGGTGGTACCTCCTAAGTTAACTATCATCACATTCCCCCCCCCCCCCCCCCCCCCCTTTGTTGGTAATTGATGTTGGGCTGAGATGTTTGGTCCAAGAGGGGTAGGGATGGAATAGTTTGAGCCCATTAAAATCTAGCTAGGATTTTTTGGAACCTAAACATAAAATTTTCAGCCCATTGGGCTCATTAGATAGCTTATGGCCCATTTTGAAAGAAAAAAGGGAGTTTATGGCCCATAAGGCCCATTAAGGGTAAACTAATTTGTTTTGGACCCAAAATGGCCCAAAAGGCTAAGTTTATGGAAGTGGGTCCAATTAGACTCCAAATAAGGTTTCCAAGCCCAAAATGGTTGAATTGGATGCTTATTGGTCCATTAGGCCCAATCAGGAAATCCTAGTCCAATATGGACTTAAACCATGGTTCTTAGGGCTTCAGACTCTTTGATGAACATAATTGATGAATCTAAATGAGCATTGAGAGAGATTTACTTAGAGTATATGATTTACAATAGTTGAATGGTTACATAGGCATAGAATTTCCAAGCTAAAATTCTAGTTGTGACAATGTTCTGATTGAAACAACTATTCCCCGAGTTGTTGTCGAACAGGTTTATGAGGAAACAAAATACTTCGAAAAGGTGATGAAAGAAAATGGTCCTCGTTATCTTGAATCCAACTCTGTTGTTTATCCGAATTTCAAATGCACTGATGAAGTTGTGTTCCCTAATCAAGTGTTTGTTACCGCTAGAAATGGTGACAAAGTGAATCCTAAAATCAACTAAATTGTTGAGGAAGATAACAAAGTAGCAACAAAAAGAAGGGTTTTTATCTAACCAAAGCACGGTAAAAAATACCCCAAACAAGAACTCAACGATTTTTACCGATAAAAACCTAAACAAGTTTGGGAAGTTAAATCAGAAAAATCAAAAGTTGATACTCAAACAAATGAACCAATTTTGAAAACTCAGAAAACAAATGCACAAATATTCATTGAGAATGTTCGAAAATTTGCAAAAGAGGAAGAAGTTTTGATGTCAAAGGCACGAAACAAAGTCTATTGGAAAATTTCAAAACTTTCAAAAGCAAAAAGTTTTTAAGCAAAAACCAACTAAATAAGTTAAGTCGTTTTCTCAAAATAAGAATTTTGATCAAAAGAAACCTACTCAAAAGAAAATTGATTTTTCAAAGGGTCAATCTAAAGTTCAAAAACCAGTTTGAACACCGATTTTTCAACAACAAAGAAATGAAACTTTTGTTCAAAACCATCGTCCAAGGAATTTTGTTCCAAATTCTAAAAGTTGATCACGTCTTTAAGTCTCAAAGGACCCAAAAGTTCATATTTTTCAACTTAATCCATTAAGTACAAGTCTCCAACTTTCAAATCTAAATCAAAATGATGTTTAGATGGATAAAGTTCCCAACTTTATCAATAACAAGTTCACAAACTTTCAAGATCTAAACTTTGTGCAATATAATGACGAAAAGCTCATAAAATCCAAAACTAGTTAAATCTAAAATATGCATCATCAAGATTCAAACTTTATACCTTTAGAAGATACATCAAGGTGAAAAAAGTCCACATCTATAAGCTCTAATGCAACCAAAACTTATCCAAGAAGTTCCTTCTTCTCTAAGGTGCACCATGCATATTATAAAGCACTCAAAAACACCTTCTTTTAGCACACAAAGCTCAAAAGGGTTAGGGTTTCATGGAAGGGGTGTTGGAGGGGTGGAGGCTGAGAATGGAGTGGGTTTGGGGGAGTTAAGGAGCTTAAATAGGGCTCAAACCACGAAAATAGGGTTTGGGTACTGATTGCGTACACCTAGCATACTCAGGGTGCTTCAGTATACCCAACGTACTCCCCTATGTACGCTCAACATACTCAGGATGCCTCAGTACGCCCAACATATGCCCCTCTGTACGCTTAGTGTACTCACCATAACCCAAACCGACCAACCTTCAAATGGGCATAACTTCTTCGTTCTAACTCCAATTTTGACATTCTTTATATCCATGGAAAGGTAATGAGAAGCTATAAACTTCTATCAACTCATCATTTCCTTAAAACTTTCTGAAAAAAATCCAAATTTCATAAAAACCCGAACTAACACGTTACCGAAATACCCATTGGCGCTAAAACACAAACCGAACTCCCGGATCATCCAAATTACATTTCCCACACCCACATAGGTCTAAATATCTTTTCCTCAAAGGCCCTAAGCTTGATGATACCCGGTCTTCGATTCACTACCCCCACATTGGAAATGATTTAGAACAGGGCGTTACAAGGAGAACTAGAAACAGGAGAGGATTAGGGTCGAGATCAATAGATTTGTCTCGGATAGTTGGGGATTATTGACCCGGTGTGCTCAGGTATGGGTTCCAGTTTCTCGTAGGATCAGACAGGTAGTTTTGGAGGAGGCACATAAGTCTCGCTTTTCGATACACCTAGGAGCCACTAAGATGTATCAGGACTTAATACTATGTTACTGGTGGCTGTGTATGAAGAAGGAGAAAGCTTGGTATGTTGAGAGGTGATTAACCTGTAGGATGGTCAAGGCCGAGCATCAGAGGCCGCATGGAAAGCTGAAATCTTTGGAAGTTCCCATGTGGAAGTGGGAACATATCACCATGGATTTTATCACCAAGCTACCGAAGACTGTAAAGTTTTTTGATGTTATCTGGGTCATCGTGGATCGATTGACCAAGAGTGCCCACTTTTTGGCCATCTAGGAGAGCTCCTCGGCCAAGAAGTTGGCCGATGTGTATGTTCGTGAGATTGTTGCTCATCAGGGCGTTTCAGTCTCCATTATATAAGATCGAGATGTTCAGTTTACTTCCCGATTCTAGCAGAAGTTCCACAAGGAACTAGGTACGAGGCTACATTTCAACATTGCTTATCATTCGTAGACCGACGGCCAGAGTGAGCGGACCATTCAGACACTTGAGGATATGTTGTGGGCTTGTGTCGTGGATTTTGGTGGGAGTTTCGATTCCTACCTCCCACTTACAAAGTTTTCCTACAACAACAACTATCACTCCAAAATTAGTGCACCTTCCTTCAAGATTATATATGGTTCGAGATGTCCTACCCCATTTTGTTGAGGGGAGGTTGGTTACAAAGTCATGGGGGTACTTACGTAGTCCTTCAGACTATAGAGCTCATCCAACAGATCAGTCAGAGATTGCAGACATCTCAGAGTCGGCAGAAGAGTTATGTCGATCGCCATTGATTAGATTTGGAGTTCTAGGTCGACGATATGGTGCTACTGAAGGTCTTACCCTGGAAGGGTGTGATACACTTTATGAAGACAGGGAACTTGGGTCCCCGGTGTAACAACCCGTCATTTCAAGTCATCAAAGATCGAGTCTTGTAACCTCTTTGAAAAAAGGGATTAGAATATCATCGAAAAATGAAGTATTCAAAAGCTCTGTTTGGAGTATGCTATGTAGTAAATATCGTCTTAAGGTTTCCAAACATATAAATAACACAAAAATCCGAGTTATAACGAAGAAGTTATGACCATTCTAAGTTTTCCGACAAAAACCGGCGATATGAAGTTACGTAAAAACGCAAAGTTTCAATAAAAAACTTTTTGACCTTAGGTGTCTAAATGAAAGTCATAGATATCGTTAAACTACAAACGTGCATAAAAAGAACGCTCAAATCGGACGTCGTATGAAAAAGTTATGAATTTTTAAAGAAATTCCTTAATCACGTCATTTTAATAAATAAATAATAAAAATAATTTTGGAATTTTCTGACGGAATCTAAATGAAAATTGTAGATCTTAGTCTCACCTACGCGTGGATATAAAGAACGTCGAAAACGGAGTTCGTATGAAGGAGATATGAATTTTTGAAGTTTGATAAATAATTAATATATATTTTTATTGAAAACTTCGGTATTATCCGAAGTCTGAGTCACGCAAGTACGCCCTGCGTACACGAGTACGCCCAGCGCACTCAACGCCTTGGCCTCGGATCGTTCACGTCGCCCCTATGCGAGCCTACCCCCATCCCATCCGAAGTCCGAGGCAGTCGAGGACTCGGTCATGCGTGACGTACGCGTACGCCCTGCGTACCGAGGCAGTTCCAGCCTCCTATAAAAGGGATGCGAGGGTTCCCGGAAAAATTGCTCATTCTCTCTCACTTTTCTTGCGTTTTGCATCATTTTCCGTGCTCGAACTACCCCGAAGCCCTGGTCATTTTGTGCAAGTCTCGAAGGTCGATTTTACTCCCGAGAAATCCCGAGAAAATCCGCTTTTTCAAGCCAAAGTTCTGCTCGATTTTCATCACACCTTCTTCAAACTATCAAGTGAGTTCATACCCCTTTCAAACACACTTTAAATACATTTTAAATGTTTTTATACTCCATAAGGGGGGGAATACAAGTAAACATACGGTTATTATCGTGTATTTTATAAAGTTTCACTTCACTTGTTTTATCGAATAAACCACTTGTAATTCCTTACTACTATGGGAAAACTCTTGTAATACTTTGCGTGCATTAGACTTATACAAAGTATATAGTGATTTCAAAGTACCTTTCGTTGCTAAGTCATTTTATACATTCCAAAAACTTATGATTTATGCTTTGTAAAACGTTGTGAAAAAGGATAAACTTTGCATACAAAACTATCACTTTAATACAGACTTAGTTGAGAATCCATGAGATGTGTATATCTTCAAACACTACTTTCTTATTAGAAAGTAATGTTGCAAGTCCTGTCTATAACCAGAGTCTCCCGTTAGGAGAACGTGTCAAATGTGTATAGATCTATACGGGAAGTCATGATCCCGCTCCCTGACTGTTAGCTACAGTCCGTCCTTTGGGGTGACAGTTATCATAACGCTGCGACGCCTGAAGAACGTCGCTACAGGCATATTATGTTTAGTATGGTTATAAAACTCATCGGATACACAATTATTATAGTACTTCTGATTGATGAACGAGTAGTTATTAAAACTGTTCTTTATCTAACAAACGGAAATCCTCTGATAGATTTATTATATAGATCTATGTTTAAAAGCATGTGACTTGCTTCCAATCTTTATTCTTGAACATTAAACAACTATTAAGAAAATAAGGGATTTTCTTGGAAAACATACACCCATTTTGGAATGACATTAAATTTTTCTAAACCACTTACGAACTCACCAACTTAATTGTTGACACTTTCTCTTTGAAATAACTTGTATTCTCAGGGAACCGCTAAGCAGGTTTGGAAATACCCTTTTGGGATTGACGCGCTGGCGTTAATTACTTCTTTTGAAAGCTGTTTATGTATTTATCTTTTGAACATGTAATGAATACAATTATGTAAACATTTTTAAAACCTTTATATATGTATGGTGGTGTGTACTTTCCTTTCTATGAACTGTTATGATACTGAATATGACGTCCTCCGCCCCCGAATGTTTCCACCGTTCTGGTTTGGGGGTGTGACAGATTGGTATCAGAGCTTTGTTTATAGGGAATTAAGTATATCAAAACCATTTCTTTTTGGTATACAACTGTAAACTCACCAGGGAAAAAACACTCTGAGAAGAGTCATACTTTTGAAATTAAATTTATTTAGTTTTTAGGTAAGCATGAACTCATTTCATACTAATAACAGTTCATATCAAATAAATTTAGAAGTATTATAAATAAGTTGTGCAGTGCAGGTACACCTTGGGACATGTAATCGGAACTGGGAAGAATATAGCCTGATCAGCTATATTTGTCCGAGAGACGATTAACGTATGCCAAGGAGTGTCAGCAGTGGACAACAATTTTAAAACTTACCAAAACCACATCATTACATAATACTAAGGGAGTTTTTATGTTGTCATCAACCATTAAACTTAAGAGTAAGTTTCATGTGCTTTAGCTTATAGTCAATTCTTAACCCTATTCTCGTACAGACTCAATGGCGGGATTCCATCACCCCAATGACCCCTACTACCCCAACCAAGGTAACGGAGGATGGATCGAAGAAGATCCTGAAGAAGACGAAGAGCCTATAGAGTTGGAGGAAGGAGATGACTCTGGCATAGATTCGGAGCCAGAAATTATCAATCCACCAATCCCACAACCTCCCGTCCACATGAGGAACTTCTAAGGACCCACTCCTGTGTGGGGAAGTCACCTCCATCATTGGAGCCAACAACAAAGCTTACGCCCTCCCTACGACATGTTCTGAGACTTCTATGATGTCAGAGGCGGGGGATCAGCAGACCGAGCACTTCTGATCATGGTTGGCAAACTTGCCAACCAGTGCTATCAATCCGGAGTGCAAGCCAACCGAATCCGAGAGGTCAACGTGGAAGTATTGTTGGGTTTTGAGCATTCTAACACTCCTAAGTGTACATGCAACCCTAAATACCTTGGATCTATGTTTTCTCTATTATACATGCAAATATGAACATCCAAGGTATTATCCTAATCTAGCATACAAAACTATGAATATAACAAGATAGAATACATACCTCTTTGATGTAGAATGTCTTCATGAAGCTTGAGTGCCTAGTGCCCCAAGTGTGACACCTCAAATGGTTCACACAACACCATAAACACTTGGAATAACTTAGAGAGAATTCTACACTTCATGAAATCGGCTAGCCCTCTCTAGAATAATCTAGTGGCCGATTTTGTCAAGAATAAGATCTTTATATAGTGTTACAATTAGGGCAAACCCTAATTGTCATGACTTTCCATTTCCTTCGATCCATGGGTTCAAATACACCATGGAGCATCCAAGGAGCATCATATGGGTTTTGGCCCAACTAGATAATCCATGGAGCATTAGCCCACTATACAAGTATGGATGATTTACACAATCAACCCATATATTTAATTAGTCTTCTTTTGATCACTTAATTAATCCTAGATTAATTCTTGATCAATACTAATTAAATAATCTTATTATTCTTATTATTAATATACTAGAACTTATAATATATTAATAACCATAAGTGTCTTATTTCTCTCATTATAGTCTATCCAAGTGCATGATGCCATGCAACCCAAATGGACCATGCCGGGTCGGGTCAAGTCTTACTAATTATAGTTATGGACTTAGACATTAATCCAACAAGTACAAATCCACACGGCCGATATCAACCGCCTAGAGATGTTGCAGAACAACATCCACCTTCGCGCCGAAGCATTCCAAGCACAAGCAAATGCAGCCTTCGCAGAATTGAGGGAACAACAAGCTGCGTTTGATAGGTGCCTCATGGAGTCAAAGCAGTCCGACACAGAGTCAAGCTCCAAGCGCAAACCACCCCGCAAGTGGTACTTGCCCGACTCTCAATTTTTGTTATAAATTAGGACTTCGGATAAAAGTATTATTATTATTATTATTATTATTATTATTATTATTATTATTATTATTATTATTATTATTATTATTATTATTTTTTAATTTTCGGAGACCTTTAGAAAGGTCAAAAACTTTTGTCTAGACCCCGATGTAACACAACTATATGTTTAATATATATAAGGGCATATCCCTTTCTTGTTTTAATTATGTGTAGTTCGTTCAATTCATAAGTACATCTATTCAAACTTTATTTTCAAGCTCAAAACCGTGTGTTGGTCAAACCTAATTTCTTAAACTATTAAAAGTTAACTCAATATTATTCAACTCTAAACTACCAAAACTTATAAATCTTTCATTTTCTTTTGGCAGCGCGATGCCTCCTCGTCCAAACCTAAGGCCCAGACCGGGCACGGCACCACCACCACCTCCACCACCAACTTATGATCCAGCCATGGTCCAGGCTGCTATCACAACAGCAGTAACTGCAGCCTTCTCGCAAATAAACTCCAACAGAAATGGAGGGGCAGGTAACAGCACGAATCATTCAAATCATGGCACTGGTCGTGGTCAAGTAAGAGAATGTACTTACAAGGAGTTCTCTAACGCTAAGCCAAAAACTTTTAATGGAATTGGAGGAGTCATTGCGCTAATGCAATGGTTCGAAAAGACTGAAACAGTTTTCGAGATCTGCTCATGCCAAGAGACAAGCAAGGTTAAATTCGTTGCTTGCACCTTCATAGATCGAGCCCTCACTTGGTTGAAAAGCCATGTGAATTCGGTGACGCTCACTGTCGCTAATGCCATGAGTTGGGAGGATCTGAAGGTTCTACTACTGGAAGAATACTACCCAAGGGGCGAAGTGCAAAAGCTTGAGCAGGAGCTCTGGAATCTGAAAATGACTGGGTCTGACCTAGTTGCCTACACAGCTAGGTTCAACGACCTCGCTGCATTGTGCCCTACCATGGTCAACCCAGAATCAAAGAAGGTTGAAAGGTACATTTGGGGGTTGTCACCCCAGATTCAAGGGCATGTCCTAGCTTCCAACCCTATTACCTACAACAGCGCTAAACGCCTGGCTCAGCGACTCATCGACCAGGAGTAAAACAGGGTACCATTGCAGCAACCGCAAATCCATCTAAGGAGGCTCAGGGCCAGAGTAGGCCTTGGAACAAGAGGAGGGGACAAACCCACCAGGAGAACCCCAAGAAACAACAAGTAGTAGCGACCCACGCTATAACTGTACCTGCCAACCCTGCCCCCACAAGCTCATATAATGGGAAACTTCGTAAGTGCAACCAATGCAAATTCCACTACCATGGTCCTTGCCATGATCTTCAATGAACCAGGTGCAACAAGAAGGGACATACAGCTCGCTATTGCAAAGAGCCAACCCAACCATCCGCCCCCACTGCTAATACCGGAGTAAGGCGTGCCTGCTTTGAGTGCAGACACACGTGGCACTACCGCAGGGACTGCCCAAAGGCAAACAACCGGAATACCGGCGGAAGGGACCGAGTTTTCGCAATGGGACAAAATGAAGCCATTGCGGACCCTACTGTTGTTACGGGTACGTTTCTTCTCGATAACTCGTATGCATGCATTTTGTTTGATAGTGGAGCGGAAAGGAGTTTTGTGAGTCACGACTTTAAAGGCCTGCTAAAATCAATACCACAATCATTAAGTGAACCATTCATAGTAGAAATGGCCAACGGGAAAACTGAAGGCACTAAGGAGATATACTTAAACTGCACCCTAACTTTAAATGATAATCCCTTTTCAATCAGCCTCATGCCAGTCTCGATTAAGAGTTTCGATGTCATCGTTGGCATGGATTGGCTGAGTTCTCATCATGCAGACATTTTATGTTACGATAAGGCCGTTCGCCTTAATCTGCCAACTGGCGAAACTTTCATTGTCTTGGGCGACAAACCAAGTACCACTCTTCGTATCATCTCAAGTATCCAAGCTCAGAAATGCCTACGCAAGGAGTGTCACGCATTTTTGGCACATGTTGTAGATGTGAAACACAAAGTACAGGAAGTCAATAATGTGCCCGATGTATGCGATTTTCCCAACGTTTTTCCCGAGGACCTTCCGGGAATACCTCCCGCGAGACTAGTCGAGTTCAAAATCGATTTGGTTCCTGGAGCTACCCCAGTAGCCAAAGCACCCTATCGATTAGCCCCGGCAGAGATGCAAGAGCTATCCAGCCAACTGAATGAGCTACTTGGAAAAGGATTCATCAGGCCGAGCTTCTCGCCATGGGGAGCACCCGTGTTGTTCGTGAAAAAGAAGGATGGATCATTCAGGATGTGCATCGACTACTGAGAACTCAACAAACTTACCATCAAGAACCGATACCCCTTACCCCGAATCGACGACTTATTCGACCAACTCCAAGGAGCCAACTACTTCTCCAATATCGATATGAGGTCGGGATATCACCACCTGTGAGTCCTGGAGAGTGATGTTCCCAAGACGGCCTTCCGAACGAGATACGGACATTACGAGTTCGTAGTGATGCCGTTCGGACTAACCAATGCCCCGGCCATATTCATGGATCTAATGAATCGGGTATGTCGTCCATTCTTGGATAAATTTGTGATAGTATTCATAGTCGACATACTCATTTATTCAAAGAATAAAGAAGAGCATAGTCAACATCTGAGGCAAGTCTTAGAGACGTTACAGACTGAGAGACTGTATGCAAAATTCTCAAAATGTGAGTTTTGGATTAGAAAGGTGGACTTCCTCGGTCACATGGTCAGCAAGGAAGGAATCCACGTGGATCCATAAAAAATCAAGGCTATCAAAAACTGGTCTGCACCAACTACACCAACAAAAATTTCCCAATTTCTAGGTCTTGCTGGTTATTATCGAAGGTTCATTCAGAATTTTTCCAGCATCGCAAAGCCTCTTACCGCTTTAACCCAGAAAGGTGTGGCGTACAACTGGGGAGAAAAGCAAGATATTGCATTTCGGACTTTGAAACAGGCCCTTTGCAGTGCACCCATCCTTTCTCTTCCAGAGGGGACCGAAGATTTTGGTGGTGTATTGCGACGCTTCGAAGCAAGGGCTGGGCTGTGTGCTAATGCAGAGGGGAAAGGTTATTGCATATGCCTCACGACAACTGAAAACGCATGAGGTCAACTAGACCACTCATGACTTAGAACTTGGGGCGGTGGTCTTCGCTTTTAAAATCTGGAGACACTACCTATATAGTACCAAGTGCACTATCTTTACAGACCACAAGAGCCTCCAACACATCTTCGACCAGAAAGAGTTAAACATGAGACAGCGACGTTGGGTCGAATTGCTCAACGACTACATCTGTGAGATTTGCTATCATCCGGGAAAGGCAAACATCGTGGCAGATGCCCTTAGTCGTAAGGAGTACTCTGGCCGAAGAGTGAAGTCATTAGCCATTTCGATCCATTCGCACCTGTCAGCACAAGTCAAGGAAGCTCAAATAGAGGCCTTGAAACCCGAAAATGTGACAGGTGAGACCCTTAGGGGAATGGACAAGAACTTAGAAATCAAGAGTAACGGAGCACGCTACCTCATGAACCGAATATGGACACCCAAGTTTGGTGGATTTAGAGAGGTAGTTATGAGCGAGGCACACAAGACTCCATACTCCGTACACCCCGGGTCAGACAAGATGTATCAAGATCTCAAGCAACTCTACTGGTGGCCAAACATGAAAGCGGAGATCGCTACCTATGTGAGCAAGTGTTTAACCTGCGCCAAGATAAAAATAGAACACCAGAAACCCTCAGGGCTACTCCAACAACCTGAAATACTTGAGTGGAAATGGGAGCAGATGTCCATGGACTTCATAACGAAACTGCCCAAAACTCAGGGTGGCCAAGATACTATTTGGGTAATCGTCGATAGATTAACCAAGTCCGCTCATTTCTTACCGATCAAGGAAACTGATAAAATGGAAAAGCTATCGAGAATCTACATCCGAGAGATTGTACGACTCCATGGAGTGCCAATGTCTATCATCTCGGACAGAGATAGCAGATTCACTTCCAGATTCTGACAATCATTGCAAAAATCCATGGGAACAAGATTGGACATGAGTACAGCCTATCACCCCGAAACTGACGGACAGAGTGAGAGGACGATCCAAACCTTGGAAGACATGTTGCGAGCATGTGTAATCGACTTTGGTAAGGCATGGGATGTTCACTTACCTTTGGTCGAGTTCGCCTATAACAATAGTTATCATACTAGTATCAAGACTGCTCCATTTGAAGCCCTTTACGGCTGTAAGTGCAGATCACCTCTGTGTTGGACGGAAGTGGGCGACACACAATTAGCAAAAGGTCTAGTCCCTGATAGCACCCTCACTGGTCCGGAGATCATCAGAGAAACTACTGAAAAGATCGTGCAAATACGAGAACGATTGAAATCCTCAAGGGATAGGCAAAAGAGCTATGCCGACAAAAGACGTAAACCCTTGGAATTTCAGATTGGCGATCGTGTACTACTGAAGGTATCACCTTGGACGGGCATGATACACTTTGGAAAACGTGGGAAGCTAAATCCTAGGTACATTGGACCCTTTGAAATCATTTCAAGAGTTGGTCCAGTGGCCTACAAACTCCGACTTCCAATCGAGCTTAACAAAGTACATCCAGTATTCCACGTATCGAACCTGAAGAAGTGTTTGTCCGACGAAACACTTGTAATTCCACTCGATGAAATTGAACTAAATGAAAATATTAACTTTGTGGAAGAACCCGTCGAGATCATGGATAAGGAAGTTAAACGAACTAAACAGAATAGGGAAGTTAAACGAACTAAACAGAGCCGCATTCCAATGTAAAGGTCCAATGGAATGCTAAGAGGGGACCTGAGTTCACGTGGGAACGAGAAGATCAAATGCAACAGAAGTATCCACACCTCTTCCTCAGCCCGTAAAACTTTTCTTTTGTATTTAAATTTCGGGACGAAGTTCCCTCTAACGGGGGGATGATGTAACAACCCCTCATTTCACGTCATCAAATATCGAGTCTTGTAACCTCTTTGAAAAAAGGGATTAGAATATCATCGAAAAATGAAGTATTCAAAAGCTCTGTTTGGAGTACGCTATGTAGTAAATATCGTCTTAAGGTTTCCAAACATATAAATAACACAAAAATCCGAGTTATAACGAAGAAGTTATGACCATTCTAAGTTTTCCGACAAAAACCGGCAATACGAAGTTACGTAAAAACGCAAAGTTTCAATAAAACACTTTTTGACCTTAGGTATCTAAATGAAAGTCATAGATATCATTAAACTACAAACGTGCATAAAAAGAACGCTCAAATCGGACGTTGTATGAAAAATTTATGAATTTTTAAAGAAATTCCTTAATCACGTCATTTTAATAAATAAATAATAAAAATAATTTCGGAATTTGCCGACGGAATCTAAACGAAAGTTGTAGATCTTAGTCTCACCTATGCGTGGATATAAAGAACGTCGAAAACGGAGTTCGTATGAAGGAGATATGAATTTTTGAAGTTTGATAAATAATTAAGATATATTTTTATTGAAAACTTCGGTATTATCCGAAGTCTGAGTCATGCAAGTACGCCCTGCGTACACGAGTACGCCCAGCGTACTCAAGGCCTTGGCCTCGGATCGTCCACGTCGTCCCTATGCGAGCCTACCCCCCTTCCCATCCGAAGTCCGAGGCAGTCGAGGACTCGGTCATGCGTGACGTACGCGTACGCCCCACGTACCGAGGCGGTTCCAGCCTCCTATAAAAGGGATGCGAGGGTTCCCGGAAAAATTGCTCATTCTCTCTCACTTTTCTTGCGTTTTGCGTCATTTTGCGTGCTCGCACTACCCCGAAGCCCTGGTCATTTTGTGCAAGTCCCGAAGGTCGATTTTACTCCCGAGAAATCCCGAGAAAATCCGCTTTTTCAAGCCAAAGTTCTGCTCGATTTTCGTCACACCTTCTTCAAACTATCAAGTGAGTTCATACCCCTTTCAAACACACTTTAAATACATTTTAAATGCTTTTATACTCTATAAGGGGGGGAATACAAGTAAACATACGGTTATTATCGTGTATTTTATAAAGTTTCACTTCACTTGTTTTATCGAATAAATCACTTGTAATTCCTTACTACTATGGGAAAACTCTTGTAATACTTTGCGTGCATTAGACTTATACAAAGTATATAGTGATTTCAAAGTACCTGATATGGGCATATTTAGTTATAAACTTCATGCATTATCTTAATACTTTATGTTGATTTTTGTCTCTTTTAATGAACAAATGGTGCTTAATTAGTTTATAATTTCATTTTTCAGCAACAATGACATGCTTGGGTGGAAAAGGAAGCGGAACTAGCGATTGGAAGCTTGAATCTTGGATTTTGAAGAAAGAAGGATGTTGCTGGACAGCTTGACCCCTCGTCAGTGTTTTGGCCATATCTCATTAACCATAACTTCGATTGACGAGATTCAAAATGTTCTGAAAAGTAGACATAATTTCGGACGACTTCCGTGTTTCGAGAAAATGCTGATTCCAAACGTACTTGGCGAGTAGGGTCGATTACTCGCCGAGTTGGTCAGAAGTTTCGCGATTCTGGACGCGCTGACTTGCCGCACACGGGTTTTAAGTGATGGACTCGCCGAGTAGCCCCTGTTTTGTGAAAATCTATATAAAGGGACTTTCAGATCGATACCCTAGCATATAGATGAACCCTTGGAGGCCAATTGTCGACTAAAGGTGCTGCTGGAGCGTGGGAAGCAAGGGAATCAACCCTACATTCAATTTTAAGGAGAATCAAGTCAAAATCAAGTTTACTCTTACCTAATCTCTTGTTTGAACTATGTTTTTACCAATTGATTTCGTTTTTGTGCTTGTTTCTGCTGTAATCATGAGCTAAAAACTCATAATTTCTGTTTAGGTAGATGAATTTGTGAACATGGATTGATTATTTGATTAGCATTAATTTTAATTGGTGATTATGTTTTATTAAGCTTGTTAAAGAACCTTATGTGTTAACAATAACTATTCTTCTGTTAATAAATCAGTAATTAAGTTGTATGAACATCTCTTAGTTGCTAATTTCATATGATTTACGTGACCACATAGTTGTATGTCTAGGAATAACGAATGTGAAACTAGAATTAACTTGAAGATAGGTAAGTTAATGTGTGAGCTTGTGTGATACACCATCAACAAGAGGTTAATTGAATCACCAATTTGATTAACTATTACAAGTCTTATTTAACCCGAATCAATAACTAGGAAATCCGTTGATTTAGACAACTGGCCACTGCTTGAGTTAATTTGTTTCCTAAGGATTAGTAATAGCGAACATGGAACTAATCATCTTAGTCGGTAGCTAATGAAGAATTAATTCGATACATCGAAATCTTCCGTGGGAACAAATGAGTCGAAGCTAAACAGAAGTCCTCTTTATTATTGAATTTAGTTGATTTTTATTTGTTTAGCTCTTAGTTTCTTAGTTTAAGTTTTAGTTAATTGTTTAATTTTCTAGTTTTGAAAAACTAGAGAAAACCCTCTTTCTATTACTTGTTTTATTTAGATAATATTAGCATTTATTTAAATTGTTTACCGTTCCCTGTGTTCGATACCCTACTTACCTCAACTAAGCTACTAATCGATAGGTACACTGCCTTTCGTGTGTTTGTCTTTGTGTTTAAGTTAGTAGGATTAAAACTAGTTGGTTTTACACACATCAAGTTTTTGGCGCCGTTGCCGGGGAACGGTTCTAAATAGTTAATTTTATTTGCTAATTGTTATTATTATTATTATTATTTTGTTGATTAATTTTTTTTATTTAGTTTATTTAGTTTTTTTTATTTTTATTTATTATGTATTTTCGAAATCTCGATGCTTTTGATGTTTTTCTTGAGGAAGTAGTACAGGAAATTGAGCAAGAAGATGAGGAGTGTGGATGGGATGAAGATTTGAAAAAATTTGATAGATGGTTAGATAACATCTTGCCCAACACACAAGAACAATCTGAGTCACAAGAGCTAGAGTTAAAAGATGAAGAATTTAATCCAGAAAGAGATTTGGAGGAACTAGAAAGATTGCTAGCAGAGGGGTCAGATGAAGAACAAGCTGAATTGCAGGAACCAAGCTATAGTTTGACTATTACCACGACATGGCCCTCTGTTCTTCCGGTTTGTGTTTCGAAGCGTGGGGTGACGACTCCAACTTTGGAGAAAGTTCTGAGGCACGATCCATTTTTTATTAGTATCCAACCGGTTCCAACCCTTGTCAATATTCTTGGGTTTTATGAATTCAAGCTCGTTTGGCCAATTTTTGAAGCAAAGAGCCAAATTTTACAAATTGGTCCACCAAAGAAGATATTCAATGCAACGGATGGATTGGCATTGAGTTTATTAGAAATTTATTAGGTTCGGAGTCCAGCTAAAGACTCGCACAAAAAGAAGCGCTTGCGGGAGGCAACCCGTCATTAGAGTTTGCTTTTCTTTTTCTTTCTAAACTTCTAGTATTTAGGGATAATTTAGGATTTTTATTTTTATTATTACTTGGTATTTGTTTTTGATCTTTTCATAATATAGGGTGAGGGAATGAACAAATAAAGCGTGAGGAAATAAAGTGAGTGGTCAAGTCGTAGACGAGAAGATTAGTAGATTTGAGTGATTTTATAAGTCCGATGGTTTTAACGGTTAAAAAGGAGTTTCTTCATTGAAGAATATAAGGAGATGTATTACCTTAATACCGTCTTTGACCTCAAAAGCAAACCTGAAGCAGAAAGAAGAATTTGCATGACCAGAGCTGAAAACTCGTCGAGTGCACCCTTATAACTTGACAAGTTCCAACGAAAATTCACGATTTCTGCCCATATGACGATTCAACTCGGCGAGTCTCCACATAAAACTCGACGAGTTGCTCATTCTTTTATCTTTGAGTCGACGATTTGATTCAATTCAAGGCGACAATTGGCTATATTTTTGAAGTTCATTTCCGAGCATTTCCAAGAAGCTTTTTCCTCGATATTTTGGAGCTGTCAACCACACGAGACGAATGACACCCAAGGAATGGATGAGTTGTTCCTATGTCTAAAGTCAGCTGAAGATGGAGCTTTAAATGAAAAAGTTCAACCTTGCAACTACTATCCCAGGGGAGTTTCCAATTCCCTCTTTATTTTATTGTTCTTTATCATGCCTAATATGCAATGGGGACATTGCATGAATTAAGTATGGGGTAGGGGGTTGGTTAAATTAGTTAAAATTTTAGTTAAATTTCGAAAATCTTGAAATTTTAGTTACTTTTGAAATTTTTGCATTAAAATTGCTAGGTCTAATTTAGAAAATTTTGGTAAAGCAATTAGGGATCATGCTAGTATTATATTTGATGATTGCATGAAAACCCAAATGTTTAGTTGAGCCTATATACGTTCTAGTGCATTTGTGGCTTCCTCATTCCAGTGAAATCATGGGACAAAAACACGAGCTCGCTTAGTTTGAAGGATGTAATATGTTTAGCATCGTGTACCAAAAATGTATCCAGGAAAATTATTATCGTTAACCAATAAAGGTTGAAGTTGAGCTCCCTTGCTTAAGCATGTAGGTTTTGAGTGAAAAAAAAAGTGAGTTACATGTTAAAAAGAGAGAGAGAGAGAGAGAGAGAGAGAGAGAGAGAGAGAGAGAGAAAGAGAGAGAGAATTACAAGAAAAAGTTTGAAGAATTTTTGGAGCATCAAAGTTAAGTATGAAATTAGAAGATCAAAAATTCCGAAGAAATTCAAAAAGTTGAAGATACCAAAAATCAAACAACAAAGGTGGTGAATTCGAAGAAATTAAAGATCAAATGTCAAAGAAGTGAAGAATTCCAAAGAGCTCCATAGTGGTATCATAAATTGTAATTTTCTAGATTATGTATGCTTGGGTTGCTCAACCAAAAATACCTTGAGGTTAAGAGGTTTTCTGAGGATGGATTCGGAGGGATGCATAAAATGAGCATTGTTCGGAAAAAAGTGAGTGAATGTTTATGAGGATTATGAGTATTTGGAGTATGGGGGTTATTAGGAAAATTTTAGACACAAATGCATGCGTTGCGGTCTTGGCATAATGGCTGGGTTTGATTGGGATTCTCTTATGTAATATTAGTATACTAAAATTCAAGTTTGCTTGGGGGCAAGCAAAAGTCAAGTGTGGGGTATTTCGATATGGGCATATTTAGTTATAAACTTCATGCATTATCTTAATACTTTATGTTGATTTTTGTCTCTTTTAATGAACAAATGGTGCTTAATTAGTTTATAATTTCATTTTTCAGCAACAATGACATGCTCGGGTGGAAAAGGAAGCGGAACTAGCGATTGGAAGCTTGGATCTTGGATTTTGAAGAAAGAAGGATGTTGCTGGACAGCTTGACCCCTCGTCAGTGTTTTGGCCATATCTCATTAACCATAACTTCGATTGACGAGATTCAAAATGTTCTGAAAAGTAGACATAATTTCGGACGACTTCCGTGTTTCGAGAAAATGCTGATTCCAAACGTACTTGGCGAGTAGGGTCGATTACTCGCCGAGTTGGTCAGAAGTTTCGCGATTCTGGACGCGCTGACTTGCCGCACACGGGTTTTAAGTGATGGACTCGCCGAGTAGGTCAATGGACTCGCCGAGTAGCCCTTGTTTTGTGAAAATCTATATAAAGGGACTTTCAGATCGATACCCTAGCATATAGATGAACCCTTGGAGGCCAATTGTCGACTAAAGGTGCTGCTGGAGCGTGGGAAGCAAGGGAATCAACCCTACATTCAATTTTAAGGAGAATCAAGTCAAAATCAAGTTTACTCTTAACTAATCTCTTGTTTGAACTATGTTTTTACCAATTGATTTCGTTTTTGTGCTTGTTTCTGCTGTAATCATGAGCTAAAAACTCATAATTTCTGTTTAGGTAGATGAATTTGTGAACATGGATTGATTATTTGATTAGCATTAATTTTAATTGGTGATTATGTTTTATTAAGCTTGTTAAAGAACCTTATGTGTTAACAATAACTATTCTTCTGTTAATAAATCAGTAATTAAGTTGTATGAACATCTCTTAGTTTCTAATTTCATATGATTTACGTGACCACATAGTTGTATGTCTAGGAATAACGTATGTGAAACTAGAATTAACTTGAAGATAGGTAAGTTAATGTGTGAGCTTGTGTGATACACCATCAAAAAGAGGTTAATTGAATCACCAATTTGATTAACTATTACAAGTCTTATTTAACCCGAATCACTAACTAGGAAATCCGTTGATTTAGACAACTGGCCACTGCTTGAGTTAATTTGTTTCCTAAGGATTAGTAATAGCGAACGTGGAACTAATCATCTTAGTCGGTAGCTAATGAAGAATTAATTCGATACATCGAAATCTTCCATGGGAACAAATGAGTCGAACCTAAACAGAAGTCCTCTTTATTATTGAATTTAGTTGATTTTTATTTGCTTAGCTCTTAGTTTCTTAGTTTAAGTTTTAGTTAATTGTTTAATTTTCTAGTTTTGCAAAACTAGAGAAAACCCTCTTTCTATTACTTGTTTTATTTAGATAATATTAGCATTTATTTAAATTGTTTACCGTTCCCTGTGTTCGATACCCTACTTACCTCAACTAAGCTACTAATCGATAGGTACACTGCCTTTCGTGTGTTTGTCTTTGTATTTAAGTTAGTAGGATTAAAACTAGTTCGTTTTACACACATCAGTACCTTTCGCTGCTAAGTCGTTTTATACATTCTAAAAACTTATGATTTATGCTTTGTAAAACATTGTGAAAAAGGATAAACTTTGCATACAAAACTATCACCTTAATACAGACTTAGTTGAGAATCCATGAGACGTGTATATCTTCAAACACTACTTTCTTATTAGAAAGTAATGCCGCAAGTCCTGTCTATAACCAGAGTCTCCCGTTAGGAGAACGTGTCAAATGTGTATAGATCTATACGGGAAGTCATGATCCCGCACCCTGACTGTTAGCTACAGTCCGTCCTTTGGGGTGACAGTTGTCATAACGCTGCGACGCCTGAAGAACGTCGCTACAGGCATATTATGTTTAGTATGGTTATAAAACTCATCGGATACACAATTATTATAGTACTTCTGATTGATGAACGAGTTGTTATTAAAACTATTCTTTATCTAACAAACGGAAATCCTCTGATAGATTTATTATGTAGATCTATGTTTAAAAGCATGTGACTTGCTTCCAATCTTTATTCTTGAACATTAAACAACTATTAAGAAAATAAGGGATTTTCTTGGAAAACATACACCCATTTTGGAATGGCATTAAATTTTTCTAAACCACTTACGAACTCACCAACTTAATTGTTGACACTTTCTCTTTGAAATAACTTGTATTCTCAGGGAACCGCTAAGCAGGTTTGGAAATCAACTTTTGGGATTGACGCGCTGGCGTTAATTACTTCTTTTGAAAGATGTTTATGTATTTATCTTTTGAACATGTAATGAATACAATTATGTAAACATTTTTAAAACCTTTATATATGTATGGTGGTGTGTACTTTCCTTTCTATGAACTGTTATGATACTGAATATGACGTCCTCCGCCCTCGAATGTTTCCACCGTTCTGGTTTGGGGGTGTGACACCCGGTATATTGGAAAGTTCTTTGTGTTTGCCAGGGTAGGCAGGGTGGCCTATCGGTTGGATTTGCAGAGTGAACTCAGCCAGATCTACAATACTTTCCATGTTACTTAGTTGCGGGAGTGTGCGTTGGATGATGAGGTGGTGGCCCCTTTGGATGATATTCAGGTCAATGAGCGCCTGAATTATAATGAGAGGCTGGTAGTGGTGGTGGAGAGAAAGATGAAGGGCTTATGCAACAAGGAGATACCATTGCTAAAGGTTCAATGGCAACATCGGTAGAGGCTCCGGATGGACCTGGGAGTTGGAGACGGAGATGCGGGAGTATTATCCTGAGTTATTTGCAACAGCGGACTTTGTGGATGAAGTCTAGTTCAAGTGGGGGAGAATTGTAACATCCTGATGATGATGTATTTTCAATTTTAACCCTATGTATGAAGGAATATTGCATTTTGACCCTTGTGCGTGATAAAGTTTGAAAAAATGGCCCATAGTGGCATTTTGGTAATTTTGGCCAGAGACTTAGTACGTTGGGTGTACGTTGTGTATGTTGGGCATACTTGGGCGGACCTTAGTACGCTAGGCGTACACTGCATACGCATGGCATGCGTGAAGGATCCTCAAACCCTAATTTTTAGGGTTTGGTCCATATATAAACTCATTAACTCCTCATTTCTCATTCACTCTTCCGCCTACACTTTCTATTTGTCCATCTAGAGCCCTAATCCTCCTTGAGAGTGTTCTTGAGATTTTTTGGGTAATTTTTGTGATTTAGAAGGAAGGAGAAGAAGAGAGGGCCACCTTGGAAGAGTGAGGCACCTTAGATCCAAAATCTCATCACCATTTGGCATCATTTTAAGGCAAAAAATCTGAACTTGATGATGATTTGTTTAAGATCTTTTTAGCCTTGAAGTTGTGAAAATTTTGGTCCCATTAGCTTGAAATTATGAGTAAGGGTTACTCTAAGTCATTTGATCCGTCCTTTTAGACATTTTAGAGTGTTCTGATGCATAAAAATATGATCTTGAGTGTTGTATGTAACCCATGCATGTGTTAGATGGTCTTATTGGGTTAGGAACTTAGGGTTTTGGACATTTAGCACTTTATAGCCATGCAAAGTCATAAATTTGGAAACTTTATGACTTAGGACATCATTTTAGGCTTGGGTCTGAGTTTTGGACGTAAGGGCTTAATGGAATAAACTCTTAATGGAGTTTTGGAATTGGGTTGTGTACGCTGGGTGTACATGGTGGTACGTTACATGTAAGCTGTCAACACCCCGTTTTTTGTCAACATCAAAGTATGTCGGGCGTACTCTCCTGGTACGCAGGGCGTACTCCACTGGTAAGAAATATTGACTTTTGGACCTTGACCGTTGACTTTAACTTTGACCAGGGTTGACAAAGTTTGACTTAAGGGTATTTTGGGTATTTTGAGCTATAGTTAAGCCTTGGTCACTATTTGTTGAATAGGTGATCTGTAGAGCTGGTATTCGGAGCAGTGTATTATTTAGCTATTCATCAGACTGTGAGGTGAGTTTCTTCTCACTGTATAGTGGGTCAAAGGCACCAATGTCGGCTCACTAGATTATTTATCCTGGTTAGGATAGTTTATGCTAGTTTGTGGCTGATTAGTAGACCTGCATGATTATTTGTATTTGTTGGTTCTGTGTTTTTGTTTATTTGTTATATTTGTCATATTTGTCGACATATTGTGTTGGGTTGAGGTTGTACTGCTTTGTGTTGTAGCCAACAAACCCATGATCATTCCAGATATGATATGAGGGCCCGATTGGCATGCCAGACTCATACTGAGGGCTCGGGAGCATTCCAGATATGAACTGAGGGCCTAATTGGCTTGTCAGACTCATATTGTGGGCTCGAGGGTAATCCAGTCTTTCT
Source organism: Lactuca saligna (assembly GCF_052625555.1). NCBI lineage: Eukaryota > Viridiplantae > Streptophyta > Magnoliopsida > Asterales > Asteraceae > Lactuca > Lactuca saligna. The sequence continues at coordinate 147,475,850 of NC_136421.1, read as the reverse complement.
AGGTGTGGACCTTATATATGTTGTTATATGTGGTTGTGTGCTGGTACTTTGGGGGAACTCACTAAGCTTTAGCTTACAGTTTTTAGTTTATCGTTTCTAGTACTTTAAAGGATCATGGAAAGGCAAAGGCATGATCTTACACAGCTTCCTGTTTTATATCACTAGGTCTTGGGAAAACTCTGATTTGAAATAATTCTTTTGAAACAATGACTATTTTTGTAAACATCGTTGATTAATGGTTGATTTTAAAAATTTTAAATTTATTGTGACTTTTGAGTGATACAGATACAACCTTATTAACCCACACAAACAAAGAGTTCCTTCATATAAGAAAGCTTCATGGATTGAACATGACAACAATAAATAAAACAATGACCTTCAATGAACCTAGTAATACAACTTTCCCGTTGGACTCAACATTAACAAGATTGGTTACTTGTTAAATACCACAAAAAATATTACATCAAGTTATAAAAACCACAATGTCGTGTCCCAAACCATAACATCAGAAGTAATAAAAATCATAGTACAATCCTAGAAACTCAATGCAGAAACCATGTGTGTGTGATGCGCTGCTACACCGCTGACTCCTTCCCCTTAGACGAAGAGGTACCTGAAACCAAAACTAAAATTGTAAGCACGAAGCTTAGTGAGTTCCCCCATCATACCACATACAATATCATATCATCAGTATCTTTCAACCGGTAACTGCCATCGGTATCTTTCAACCGGTATCTTCCATCGGTATCTTTCAACCGGTAATCGCCATCGGTATCTTTCAACCGGTACCTGTCATCGGTATCTTTCAACCGGAAACAGGGGACTATATCACCCCCTACTACTATCATACCATATCAAGATATAAACATACAGCTACGCATATCTGGGTATTGACCTACCCTTCGATTCTAATGACCGATGTCAGGGAAAAACTATTCCCTACTACTATCACTAACATACACATTGCATATCATAAAAGCATATCTCATGACCATATCACATAAACACACCAAGATAATTATCACATAGACAATTATCCACCAAATACCCCTGATGGTGGGCCGGCATTGTGGCCTTAGACCCACCCCTACTTGAAGGTAACTCACCTCGATGTCATGCAGTGTCTGAACTATCTTTGGCGTACAAGTCGACTACCCTCGACTCCTCAATCCCTAAATGACAATGCTTCAAAGTTATTCATTTGAGTATGCAACCCTAACTGGGGTCATACCAAACCAAAAAATGTCAACACCCAGTTGACCTGACTCACCGAGTTGTTCTACCAACTCGTTGAGTCCATACTCCACTAACCCGATCCAACCCCGACTTCACTCGTCGAGTCTAGCAAGAACTAGATAGGTTCTCCTTCATTCAAACCATCAGGACCATCTTCATCCGACTCGCCGAGTTCTTCCTTGAACTCGGCGAGTTCATCTCCTTTATAAGAATGTGTCCGGTCTACAACTCGTCGAGTTATATGAACAACTCGTCGAGTCCATCTTCAAAGATTGGGAGATTGCCTTGGACTCGCCGAGACTGCTCATACACTCGTCGAGTCCCATGATTCCTAGGTCCCATTTCATTTCTAAACATCCATGGGACTTCCTCCCTAACAACTGGTCTATCCACATAAAGGATTTGGTGGTCAAAAAAACAGCGGCTCGCCGAGTCCCAAGAACAACTCGTCGAGTCCATCCTTGACCAACACTATACTGTCGATTTAAATGGGTTTTAAAACACCAAAACAATAGATCTGTCCTCCTAATGTCCATTTTAGACGTAAAGTTCCAAACTTGGTACACATGCACGGGGTCTTTGGCCCAACATCCATAGAATATGGACTCCAAAGTGCATGGGGTGTTCATGGAAACAAAATGGGCACCTTTGTGCCATAAAACCCCCAATAGAACTGGATCTAAAACATACACTGACTTCCAACACTAAATCCCGAATACAACCTCTGTAAGGCTTAGAAAGATGAAGGAAAAGGCCCAAGAATCAAGATCTATAGACAAAGGTTCAGCTTCATACCTCCAATAAGCTGAAAAAGAGCTCCAAACTCTGGATCTTCTTGTTTCCCCTTGGTCTCACAAGATCCTTTCCTCTTCTCAAGCTTCACAACCCACCAAAAATCACCAAAATGGCCTTAGAACACACAAAAATGGCTAGGGTTTTGATATGATGTCTTCTGGGAGTATAAGGGACGATGGAGGCTAAGATAAGGTGTTTAAATAGGGTGCAAACCCTAAATTTAGCGTTTTACCTAAACAGCACCTACTCACCGAGTTAGTCTTCTAACTCGTCGAGTAGGTCACTTAAACTGTCTGCGGATCTCGACTCTACTCGACGAGTTAGGCCTCCAACTCGTCGAGTCCCAAAGAAAAACACAAGAAATGCTTGAATTAATTGCGCACCAGGAATTGGGTGTTACAAATCTCCCCTACTTATCTTAGACTTCATCCTCAAAATCTGTTGTTCGATCCTGAAAAAGCTCGGGGTAATGTTCCCTCATCTCGTCCTCCAACTCCCAAGTCTATTTTGAGCCCGTTCGGTGCTGCCACTGCACCTTTACTAGCTCCACTCTCTTGTTCCTCAGATCCTTTGACTTCCTGTCAAGGATTTCCACTGGCCACTCGATGTAGTTCAGGCTGTCATCAGCCTGAATATCCTCCAAAGGCACCACTACCGAATCATCCACCAGACACTTCCGCAAATGGGAGACGTGAAAAGTGCTATGAATCTGACTGAGTTCGGCTGGCAGATCCAGCCTATATGCCACCTTGCCCACCCGGGCTATAACCCTGAAGGGTCCAATATACCTGGGGTACAGCTTGCCCTACTTTCTGAATCGAATAACACCCATCAAAGGCAACAGTTTTAGGAGTACCATATCCCCAGCCTGGAACTCCAGGTCCGACCGACGCTTGTAGGCATAACTTTTCTACCGACTATGAGCAGTCTGAAGCCTGCTCTGAACCTGTTGTATCCTCTATGTAGTCTTGAGTACCACTTCTATACTCCCCATGACCCTCTGATCCGCCTCACCCCATCATATCGAGGTCCTGCACTTCCTCCCATACAACATATCGAAAGAAGGACGTTCGATACTTGCATGATTGCTGTTATTATAAGAGAACTCAGTCAAAGGGAGGTATGTATCCCAACTACCTCCGAAGTCTAAAACGAATGCCCGCAACATATCCTCCAGAGTCTGGATGGTCCGCTTGCTCTGACCATCCGTTTGCGGGTGGAAGGCAGTGCTAAAATGAAGACGAGTACCCAGATCATCATGGAACTTCTTCCAAAAGCTGGAAGCGAACCGCACATCCCTGTCTGAAATCACTAAAACTGGCACCACGTGCCACGCCACTACCGATGTCGGCCAACTTTTCGGCCGAAATACTCTCCTGAATCGGAATATAATGGTCGTTCTTGGTCAACCGATCAACGATGACCAAAATCGAATCCACTCCTCGCGCGGTCCTGGGAAGCTTTGTAATGAAGTCCATAGTAATATCCTCCCACTTCTGCAGCGGGATGTCCAACTGCTGGACATTGCCGTGTGGTCTCTGGTGCTCAGCCTTGACCTTTCTGCAAGTCAGTCACCTTTCCACAAACCAAGCTATGTCCCTCTTCATACAGGGCCACCAATAATCGAGACGAAGATCCCTGTACATCTTCGTCGCCCCGGGATGGATAGAGAACCTAAATTTGTGTGTCTACTCCATCAATACCTAGCACATGCCTCCATGATATGGGACCCACACCCTACGGTGAAGGGTCAACAATCCTCGACTATCATAGTCGAAGGAGGGAACATGCCCAGGATTCGCTCGCTCTTCTGATGTTCCTCCTTCATAGCCTCCTGTTGGGCCTCCCGAATCTACTCCAACAACGGATTCACAATTTTCATCCTCATACAGATATCCCTGATCACTGCTGCCTTGCGGCTAAGCGCGTTGCCCACGACATTGGCCTTCCCCGGATGGTAGAGGATCTCGCAATCATAATCCTTTACCACATCAAGCCACCGATGCTACCTCATATTCAGATTTGGTTGGTCCATGAGATACCTCAGGCTCTTGTGGACCGTGTAAATGGTACAAAGAACCCCATAGAGGTAATGACACCACATCTTGAGGGCGAAAACAACAGCCCGCAACTCCAAATCATGCGTCGGATAATTCGCCTGGTGAGGCTTTAGTTGCCTTGAAGCGTAAGAAATAATATGCCCCCTATGCATCAATACCACGCCCAAGCCAGAGATAGACGCATCACAATATACAAAAAAGTCCTCCATGCCCTCTGAAAGGGATAAGATTGGCGCCTCGCATAATCTCTGTTTCAACGTCTCAAATGCGGCCTGCTACTCAGGCCCCCAGCAAAAGACCACAACTTTCCTTGTCAACCGGATCAGAGGCATGAGTATCTTGGAGAAGTACTGAATGAATCTCGGATAGTAGTCTGCCAATCGTAGAAAGCTTTGAATCTCGGATGGAGACCTCGGAACCTCCCATCTCATTACGGCCTCCACTTTAGCCGGACCAACCGAAATCCCATCCTGGTTGACAAGGTGCCCAAGAAACTGCACCTCACGTAACTCACACTTGGAGAACTTAGCATACAAGCTCTCCATCCTCTAAGTATCCAACATGTAACATCCCAAATACGACCCAAAAATTTTTGTTTAATAATTACTAAAAACATCATGTCAATATCATAAAATAAAACTCGTACGTCAATATCTCAAAACCATAGCAGAGTATTACGAGAAAACTGTATCAAGACTATATCAAATCATATCTATGACAAGCTAAAACAATTCCGAGGATAAACTGAAGCTGTGGTGTGTGTGATGCCATCAACCCGAGCTCTTCCCTTTACTTGCGGAAGTACCTAAAACCAAAACTGAGACTGTAAGCACGAAGCTTAGTGAGCTCCCCCAAGCTACCACATACCATACAATAACATATAAACACATATTGGGCCTTGCCCACTACATCGGACCGAAGTCCGGAAATTGCATCGGACCGATGCCCGGAACTGACTGGGACCTCGTCCCCTGCATCGGACCGAAGTCCAAAACTAACTGCATCGGACCAAAATCCAGAACTAACTGCATCGGACCAAAGTCCGGAACTGACTGGGACCTTGTCCCCTACATCGGACAGAAGTCCGGAACTAACTGCATCGGACTGAAACCCGTAAACTAACTAAGCATAGCATAGCATAGTACAACATGAACATATCAACTAGCATGAACACATAAACTGCATACTGAATCAGGTCGTAGCCCGGAAAAAATAACACATAAATACTGTCTGAGCCACGAAGGCATCAAACCTTCTAACTACTGCATCGGACCGAGGTCCGGAAACTACTACTAATTAAACGGGTCGGCATTGTGGCCTTAGACCCGTTCCTACTGGAAGGAAACTTACCTCGTACACTGGCTGCTAAATGAACTGTTCTGCAAACCAACTATTGTTGCTCCGGTATCTCCCCGGCTACAATTTCCATAAATACACTCAATCAATTACTGATAATTGTACTAAGGGTTACAATGACTATTTTACCCCTGGTCAAAGTCAACTTCCAGTTGACCAGACTCGCCGAGTCTGAGTAATCCGCTCTATGGTTCCTAACTCGCAGATCTGAAATCTTGGAACCATCTAAACACGTAAAGTTGCTGACTTTACATGTAACTACGAAGGAATGAAGCCATCCAACTCACCACAAATTTACTCGGGAAAACTCATCCGACTCGCTGAGTTGCTCATACAACTCGCCGAGTTCTAAGGCAAACTTCATCGGACTCGCCGAGTTGTTCTTCCAACTCGTCGAGTCGACGACTAACTTCATATAACTCTCTGAGTCATCCTGTGGACTCACCGAGTTCATTCAGACTTTTTCCATACAGGTCCGATCTGAGCCATGCAGCTGCTACAAATCATGGATCTAGACTTCTAGGGCATGTTTTTCACGTAACGTTGCTAACTTTACGTGCATGCACGGCTTTAAAGGCTACATATGACCAAAATAAGCTCCTAATGAGGTTCTAGGCTCAATGGGGACTTTAATCACAACCACAACCAAAACGTTATACTTCTAGCATGCCATGAGTGTCCACATCTGAGATATAACCCGGCCACAAGGCCTATTTATAAGGGATTTAGGGTTTTTGGGCTTAGAATCCACAATTTAGGAACATTATGGATATATATGATCAATGAGAAAGGTATAGAATTTAATACTAGAAAAGATGATCAGTAGAGTGTGTATTCTGGATCTACTTCCTCTTCCTTGAACTCTCCAACTTTCTACTTCTCCTTCTTACTCCAAAGATGCCTTCACAAGCAATAAACACACACACACACACACACACACTCACTAAGAAACGGCTAGGGTTTGATAAGGAATGCTCTGAGGGTGATAGAGGCCGAACTGGGGGCTATAAGGACGTTTAAATAGGTTGCAGACCCTAAGAATTAGGGTCTCCTCCTGATTGGCCTACTCGCCGCGTCCATGCGTGGACTCGTCGAGTAGATCACTTAAAACCCGTATCCAACTCGACATCTACTCAACGAGTTAGGGCTACAACTCGCCGAGTAGCGCTTCCTAAAAGAGCATTTAATCAAAATAAATACGTACCAGGAACAGGATATTACAATTCTCCCACACTTATCTTAGACTTCTTCCTTGAAGTCTGTTGACTCCAGAAACAACTCTGGGTAGTGCTCCCTCATCTCCTCCTCCGCCTCCCATGTCCACTCGGAACCCTTCCAGTGTTGCCACTGCACCTTCACCAACTGAACCACCTTGTTCCTCAAGGTCTTCGACTTCTGATCTATGATGGCTATGGGTTTCTCAATATAATTCAGGTTGCTATCAACCTGAATGTCCTCCAAGGGTAAAACTACTGACTCGTCCACCAAACACTTTCTCAACTGGGAAACATGGAAAGTGTTGTGGATCTGACTGAGCTCTGCTGGGAGATCCAATCGATAAGCAACCCGTCCCACCCAGGCTAAAACCCTAAAAGGACCGATGAACCTGGGGCCCAACTTTCCCCTCTTCCGAAACCTAATAACACCCTTCCAGGGTGATACCTTCAGGAGAACCATATCGCCTGCCTGGAACTCCAAGTTTGAATGCCTCCTATCGGCGTAACTCTTCTACCGACTCTGTGCAGTCTGCTACGAACCCGCTGGATTAGCTCTGTCATCTTGAGCACCACTTCGGTGCTCCCAATGACTCGTTGACCGACCTCGCCCCAACATTTCAAGGTCCTGCACTTCCTCCCATAAAGCATCTCGAAATGAGGTTGATCAATACTCGCATGGTAACTGTTGTTATACGAAAATTCCGCTAGCGGAAGATACATATCCCAACTGCCACCGAAATCTAGGACACATGCCTGAAGCATGTCCTCGAGGGTATGAATTGTTCTCTTACTCTATTCGTCCGTCTGAGGATGGAAAGCGGTGCTAAAAAGGAGACGAGTACCCATATCGTTGTGAAACCGCTTCTAGAATCTGGAAGTAAAACGGGCATCTTTGTCTGACACCACTAAAACAGGCACTTCATGCCATGCCACCACCTCTCGCACATAAATATCGGCTAGCTTCTCAGTCGATATGCTCTCCTAGATCGGTACAAAATGGGCACTCTTCATCAACCGATCTACTATAACCCAAATCGAATCCACTCCACGTGTGGTCCTGGGAAGCTTAGTAATGAAATCCATAGTGATATCCTCCCATTTCCACACTGGTATGTCCAATGGCTGCATCTTGCCGTGAGGCCTATGGTGCTCCGCCTTAACCTTCCTGCAGGTCAGGCATCTTTCCACATACCGGGCGACATCCCACTTCATGCAGGGCCACCAATAGTTGGGTCGAAGATCCCTATACATCTTCGTTGCCCCTGGATGGATGGAAAATCAAGACTTATGGGCCTCGTCCATTAACATCTCCCGTACTACACCCCAGTATGGTACCCATACCCTCCCATGAAGGGTCAACAATCCTCGGCTGTCATAGTCAAAAGAAGCTACTCCGCCCACAATCCTCACACACTTCTGCCTCTCCTCCTTAAGGCCCTCGGCCTGCGCCTCTTTGATTTGCTCCAATAAGGGAGTAATCATCATCATCCTCAAACAAATGCCTTTGATCGGGGCCGCCACTGCATTGCGGCTCAAGGCGTCGGCCACCACGTTAGCCTTCCCTGGGTGATAAAGGATCTTACAATCATAATCCTTCAACACATCTAACCATCGCCTCTGCCTCATGTTCAGATTCGGTTGATCCAGGAGGTACCTCAAACTCTTGTGATTCATGTAAATGGTACAACGGACCCCATAGAGGTAATGCCTCCAAATCTTGAGGGCAAACACCACTGCCCCCAACTCTAAATCATGTGTAGGGTAATTAACCTCGTGAGGCTTCAACTGTCTTGAGGCGTAGGCTATCACAAGGCCTCGTTGCATCAATACTGCTCCCATACCAGTGATCGAGGCATCACATTATACTACGAAATCCTCTACTCCTTTTGGCAAGGTAAGAATCGGTGCCTCGTACAATCTCTGCCTGAGAGTCTCAAACGTCACCTGCTGCTCAGGCCCCCAACGAAACGCCACCGACTTCTTGGTCGGTCGGGTGAGCGGTACTGCTATCTTGGAGAAATCCTGGATGAATCTCCTGTAATATCCTACCAAACCTAGGAAGCTCCAAATATCGGATGGAGATCTCGGGACCTCCCACTGCATCACGGCCTCTATCTTGGACGGATCTACCAAAATACCCTTCTGGTTGACGAGATGACCAAGGAATTGCACCTCGCGCAACCAGAACTTGCACTTGGAGAACTTTACGAAAAGTCTCTCCCTCTTCAAAATCTCTAACACCTCTCTCAGATGCTCCTCGTGCTGCTCTTGAGTCTTGGAATACACCAAGATATCATATATGAATACTATTACAGACCGATCCAGCATCGGCCTGCACACGCGGTTCATGAGATCCATGAACGTTGCTGGAGCGTTGGTGAGCCCAAACGGCATCACCACGAACTCGTAATGACCATATCGGGTCCTGAAAGTAGTCTTCTGCACTTCCTCGCCTCTGACTCGCATCTGATGATACCCAGAGCGTAAGTCAGTCTTGGAAAACCAAGACGCTCCCTGCAACTGATCAAACAAATCATCTATCCTCGAAAGTGGGTAACGGTTCTTCACCGTTACCTTATTCAGCTCCCGGTAAACTATGCACATATGGTGCGATCCGTCCTTTTTCTTTACAAACAAAATCGGTGCACCCCAGGGCGAAGTACTCGGCCTGATAAAACCCTTGTCTAGCAGCTCCTGTAGCTGTGTAGATAACTCCTGCATCTCCGGGGGAGCCAACCGATACGGTGCCTTGGCTATCGGACCCGCACCAGGGATTAGGTCAATCCCAAACTCAACCTATCTCTCAGGAGGTATTCCTGGCAAATCCTCAGGAAATACATCCGGGTAGTCCTGTACCACCAAAACATCATCAACTGTCATCTTACCCTTCTCACGGGCATCTAGAACATAGGCAACATAGCCGACACAACCCGGCTGAAAATAACGCCTCGCTCTCACCGCTGAACACAAAACTGGTCCGCGTTGTGGCCTCTCGCCCTGAATCACCAACTCTCCCCCACTGGGAGTGCGAACTCTCACCAACTGCAGCTCACAATCTATCACCGCCCCATTGGGGCTCATCCAATCCATGCCTACTATCACCTTATTCCCTCGCAGGGGAATAGGGACCAAGTCCACTGAAAACCACTCCTCGAATAACTGTAGAGAACATCCTCTGTGTACCCTTGCAACCCTAACGGTCCTATCAGCTGCTATCTCAACCTCAAGTGGACAATCTAGCTCTCCAGGAGCTCTGCTGAACTTCTTGCTAAGCGCAAGAGAGACGAATGATCGGGTAGCCCTCGAATCAAACAATATTGTAGCTAAAATGTCGTTCACGGAGAACGACCCTATACAAAACATATAACCATAAGGAACAATCAATAATAAATGCAGATATAAGGGAAAAATACATACCCATCACCACATCAGGAGTCGCTCGTGCCTCCTCTGTTGTCAGCTGAAAAGCCCTACTCTTTGTCATCGGCGTCTCAGCTCGGCCCTGACGGCCATCTGTAATCCTCAAAGTAGCAGGAGTAGGTGTTGACACCTTTCCTACAGTAGCTAAACTCGGACACTGGGACTTTTTATGTCCCCTCTGATTGCAATGGAAGCAAATCAGATCTGATGCTGCAACGGCGACAGTAGTGCCTGTGCAATCTCTACTCATATGCCCAGTCTGATCGCACTTGTAGCAGCCGGCACTCCCTGCCTTGCACGCCCCATCGTGCAATCTCCCACACTTGCCACATCGAGCGTGGCTCTGCTGACTCCTAGCTCTGTGGTCTGAACCCTTGTGCTTTTTGCCCGCACTCCCTGTACCTAGAGCCGCCTCAGGCTTCCTCTTTCTTTCCATCTCAAGGTCGATCTCTCTCTCTCTCTCTCTCTCTCTCTCTCTCTTTCTCTCTTTCTCTTTCTCTCTCTCTCTCTCTCTCTCTCTCTCTCTCTTTCTCTCTTTCTCTCTTGAGCCCTAGCAATCATGTCATCTAGCGTTATACAGCTGGACTGGCTCACAAATTGGCAGATGTCACTCCGCAGCATCGCATGATAACGAGCCTTCTTCATTTTCTCATCAGCCGCGTACTGAGGAACAAGAACAGCCCTCTCCCTAAACTTGGCGGTAACCTCCGCCACTGTCTCTATAGTCTGGGTAAGATCCTGAAACTCGCGTGCTAACTATTGCACATCAATAACTGGTGCGAACTTGGCTCTGAATCTGGTAGTAAAGTCTACCCAATTCATGGCATCCAAGGCTGCGTCATCCCCGATGGCATGACCACTCTCTTCCCACCAATCCCGTGCCCGGTCCTTCAGAAGACAGGACACCAATCTGACCTTGTCCCCCTCGGGACATCTGCTAGTGCGGAAGGCATTGGCCACGTCTGCCAACCATCTAGTGCTTGCTATGGGGTCCCGTGCCCCGTGATAATCCGGAGCCCCACATGCCCGGAACTCCCTAAAAGTAAGCATGCGCAACCCCATCATGGCCGCCACCTCAGCACGAAAGGTGCTCAACCTCTCATCCATCATCTCCAAGATACCCTCCTTAATCGAACCAAAGATCACAGGAGTCTGCTCAAGTATGGTGTGAGTAATCTCTAAAGAGAGAAACTCCCTAGTCTTCTCATCCAACTGCCTGGCCTCCGGGCCCGATCCTGATCCCCCTCCAGCACCTGAACTGCTGACTGCTGGTCTAGGGCGTAACACCACCATTCTGAAACACAATATAATAAATGTTAGGAACACTGATATATCTCGAGGGATCACTACTACCACAAGTTTCCTGGTCTCATCTCAGTTTTTCCTCGATTCAAGTACGCATCCTCTGCTTCCAGTAGTATGGGCCCCTACTACCTTCCACATCTATCCGTACCTTCCTCAAGAACTACCTCGACTCCACCAAGTCACTATTACTGCTAATGATCTCTACTACTCCCATCCTAGGCTTGCCCTAGGGAGTCCCTTGACTATACCTGATCCGGTCCTCAACTGCTGAAAGCCTCCTTGTGATGCCAATTAGCCATCACCTGAATACCATCACATGCGGCGAGTCTTAGATAATCCTTCAAGTAAAAGACTCATCCCTACAACAGTTAGACTCAGACAAGAGCTGCACAATAGGGCTAAGTCTAGCACTCTGAGATTATTCAACCATGTTCACATGTGACGTGATGCATTCACCTAATGGCTAACTCCCATCACTTAGAGTCTCACAAAGCACAAAGCAAGCAGCATTCAGACATAAGAGGCTACTTAAACAATTCTATCCTCATAATGGGAAATTGTACTAGCATGAAATGCTAAGCTAATATTATCTGGCATAACCTAAACAGGCTATCCTACTGCTGACTACTCCACGTTAGGATGCAATTCTTATAAATCTGAAACATACATAGCAGGCACATAAGGCATCCTCCTAGATCCTTAGTCCTATTCTAGCATGTTGTTCTACTGAAACTGAACTGATATTCATAACATAACTTGTATGGGTAATTTGGGAGAACTTACTTGAGCTCGGCTGATCGCATGCACCACACCCTTTTCTCTTTTCAAAGTTCTTATCTTTCAAAAATTCTTTTTACCTTTCTAAAACTCTTTTATTTTGAAAAACATTTTACCATTTCCTTAGTTTGAGTTCAGACACACCCGGAAGTGTGCCCGAATCCCTCAAGCCAAGGCTCTGATACCAACTTGTAACATCACAAACACGACCCAAAAACTTTTGTTTAATAATTACTAAAAACATCAAGTCAATATCATAAAATAAAACTCGTACGTCAATATCTCAAAACCATAGCAGATTATTAAGAGAAAATTGTATCAAGACTGTATCAAATCATATCTATGACAAGCTAAAACGATTCCCAGGATAAACTGAAGTTGTGGTGTGTGCGATTCCATCAACCCGAGCTCTTCCCTTTACTTGCGGAAGTACCTGAAACCAAAACTGAGATTGTAAGCACAAAGCTTAGTGATCTCCCCCAAGCTACCACATACCATACAATAACATATAAACACATATTGGGCCTTACCCACTGCATCGTACAGAAGTCTGGAAACTGCATCGGACCGAAGTCCGGAACAGACTGGGACCTTGTCCCCTGCATCGGACTGAAGTCCGGAACTAACTGCATCGGACCAAAGTCCAGAACTGACTGCATCGGACCAAAGTCCGAAACTGACTGGGACCTTGTCACCTACATCGGACCGAAGTCTGAAACTAACTGCATCGGACCGAATCCCGGAAACTAACTAAGCATAGCATAGCATAGTATAACATGAACATATTAACTAGCATGAACAGATAAACTGCATACTGCATCGGGTCGTATCCCGGAACACATAACACATAAATATTGTCTGAGCCACGAAGGCATCAAACATTCTAACTATTGCAACGGACCGAGGTCTGGAAACCACTACTTATTAAACGGGCCGGCATTGTGGCCTTAGACCCGTTCCTACTGGAAGGAAACTCGCCTCGTACACTGGCTGCTAAATGAACTATTCTGGAAACCAACTGTTGATGCTCTGGTATCTCTCCGGCTACAATTTCCATAAATACACTCAATCAATTACTGATAGTTGTACTGAGGGTAACAATGACTATTTTACCCCTGGTCAAAGTCAACTTCCAGTTGACCAGACTCGCCGAGTCTGAGGAACTACTCGCCGAGTTCTGTCGAGCAGATTCCATACAACTACATTCCAATCCGCTCTATGGTTCCTAACTCGCAGATTTGAAATCTTGGAACCATCTGAACACGTAAAGTTGCTAACTTTACATGTAACTACGAAGGAATGAAGCCATCCTACTCAACACAACTTTACTCGGGAAAACTCATCCGACTCGCCGAGTTGCTCATACAACTCGCCGAGTTCTAAGGCAAACTTCATCGGACTCACCGAGTTGTTCTTCCAACTCATCGAGTCGACGGCTAACTTCATATAACTCGTCGAGTCGTCCTGTGGACTCGCCAAGTTCATTCAGCCCTTTTTCCATACAGTTCCGATCTGATCCATGCAGCTGCTACAAATCATGGATCTAGACTTCTAGGGCATGTTTTCACTTAAGGTTTCCAACTTTACGTGCATGCATGGATTTAAAGGCTACAGATGACCAAAATAAGCTCTTAATGAGGTTCTAGGCTCAATGGGGACTTTAATCACAACCACAACCAAAACTTTATACTTCTAGCATGCCATGAGTTTCCACATCTGAAATATAACCCGGCCACAAGGCCTATTCATAAAGGATTTGAAGTTTTTGGGCTTAGAAACCACAATTTAGGAACATTATGGATCTATATGATCAATGAGAAAGGTATAGAATTTAATACCAGAAAAGATGATCAGTAGAGTGTGTATTCTGGATCTACTTCCTCTTCCTTGAACTCTCAAACTTTCTCCTTCTCCTTCTTACTCCAAAGATGCCTTCACAAGCAATAAACACACACACATCACTAAGAAACAATTAGGGTTTGATAAGTAATGCTCTGAGGGTGATGGAGGCCGAAATGGAGGCTATAAGGATGTTTAAATAGGTTGCAGACCCTAAGAATTATGGTCTCCTCCTGATTAGCCTACTCGCCGAGTCCATGTGTGGACTCGCCGAGTAGATCACTTAAAACTTGTATCCAACTCGACATCTACTCGGTGAGTTAAGGCTACAACTTGCCGAGTAGCTCTTCCTAAAAGAGCATTTAATCAAAATAAATACGTACCAGGAACGGGGTGTTACGCAACACCTCTCGTAAGTTCTCCCCATACTGCTCTCGCATCTTGGAATCAACCAAGATGTCATTGATGAAAACTATCACAGGCCGATCCAACATTGGTCTGCACACGTGGTTTAGGAGGTCCATGAACGCGACAGGAGCATTGGTGAGCCCGAAGGGCATCACCATGAACTGATAGTGACCATACCGCGTCTGAAACGCAGTCTTCTGCACATCCTCCTCTCTAACCCTCATCTGATGATATCCTGAACGCAGATCAATCTTGGAGAACCAAGATGCTCCCTGTAGTTGGTCAAAGAGTTCATCAATCCTCGGAAGTGGGTAACGATTCTTCACCGTTACCTTATTCAACTCCCGATAATCTATACACATCCGATGCGAGCCGTCCTTCTTTTTTCACAAACAGAATCGGGGCTCCCCAAACAGAATCGGGGCTCCCCAGGGTGAACTGCTCGGTCTAATGAATCCCTTGTCTAACAGCTCCTGCAGCTGTGTAGACAACTCTTGCATCTCAGGAGGAGCCAACCGATACGGTGCCTTGGCTATCGGAGCCGCACCAGGGAGTAGGTCGATCCTGAACTCTACATGCCTCTCCGGAGATATCCCAGGCAACACCTTGGGGATCACATCCACAAACTCTCGTACCACTGGCACATCGCCCACTGTCGCCTTACCCACCTCTCGGGTATCCATAACATAGGCGACAAATCTTGTGCAACCCTGCTGAAGGTAGAACTTGGATCTCACTACTGAACATAAGGTTGGTACTCGTTGTGGCCTCTCGCCCTGAATCACTAGCTCTCCCCCACTTGGGATCCTGATCCTTACCAACTGCTGCGTGCAGTTGATCACTTCCCTATTAGGGCTTAGCCAATCCATACCAATAATGACCTTATTCCCCCACAAAGGTATAGGAACCAAGTCTACCAAGTAACACTCCTCGAACAGCCTTAAAACACAATCTTGGTAGACCTTTGATGCTCGCAATGACCGGTCATCCGTAATCTCGACCTCTAGAGGGCAATCCAAAATGCCCGAAGACTCAGGAAACTTCTTTCTAAGCGCAAGAGAGACAAAAGATCGGGTAGCAACCAAGTCAAACAATACCTGAACTAGGATACCATTCACATGGAATGAACCTAAACCAAGCATACATATATCAAAATCACACCGATATAACATAAAGAGTAAAGGTAAGAAATCATACCCGTCACCACATCAGGTGCAGCGTGTGCCTCCTCGGATGTCAACCGAAATGCTCGGCTCTACACTACCAGAGCCTTTGCCTTAACCTTCTGGCCATCCGCAACTCACGCTATCGTCGGAGTCGGCGCCACCACAGGCGCTGCTGTTGTCGCTACTGCCAATCTAGGGTAGTTGGCCTTTTTATGGCCCCTCTTATTACAATGAAAGCAAGTTAGGTCTGATATCTTAACCGTGGGAGCATGGGCGGTACAATCCCTACCAAAATGTCTAGTATTGTCGCACTTATAGCATCCAAAACCCAACCCAGTGCGACAAACTCCCTCATGTGACCGACCGCACTTCCCACAGCGGTCCCGCCCCTACTGGCCCTTCGACCTTGCGTCGAATCCCTTGGGTTTCTTCCCCGAAAACCCTGCAACCTGCACAGTCTCTGACTTCCTCTCCCTGAGGTGCTCCAAATCAATCTCCCTCTCCCGCACCCTGGCAATCATGGACTCCAGGTTCAGGTAAGTTGAATAGCTGACATGCTCCTGGATATCAGCTCTCAACATATCATGATAATGGGTCTTCCGCATCTCCTCATCCCCCGCATACTGGGGTACCGAAAAAACCCTCTCCTGGAACTTGGCGGTGATCTTCGCCACAGTCTCCGTAGTCTGTATCATATCCAAAAATTCTCTGGCAAGCTGTTGAAGCTCTACATCTGGTGTAAACTCAGCCCTGAATCGGGTCACGAAATCTGACCAAGTCATAGCCTCGATGCCTGGGGCTCCTAATGAATCACCAACTGACTCCCACCAATCTCTAGCTCGATCCCTCAAACAACCTGCAGCAAAATGGACCTTTGACCCTTCTGAGCAGAAGCTCGTCAACTGCGCAGACTCGATATCTGCGATCTATCTCCTAGTAGCAATGGGGTCCTTCACCCTATGGAAGTCAGACGCACCACTCCCCGTGAAGTCCTTGAAGGACAGTGTGCGCGTACCCGTTCGGCTAGACGCCAAATCACTCATGAATGTCAGGGAGCGATCCTCCATCAGCTCGATAATCCCCTCCTTGATCGACCCAAAAATGACCGGGGTCGACTCAAGGATACCTCTTGTGATTTCAGATGCAATGAACTCGTGTAGCTCATCATCAACCTGCTTGGATCCTGCCCCCGAGCCTGATCCTGATCCTGACCCAGATCCTGAGCATCCTACTCCATGTCGTGTGACCACCAAACTGAAAATAAACACGTAAACACCAGGATCATACATACTCCTGAGAGATCTCACACTCCATCCAAGTTTCCTAGTTCCATCTCGTCCCTCCTTGACTCAAGTACGGATCCTCTACTTCCAGTAGTACGGGCCCATACTACCTTCCACATCTATCCGTACTTTCCTCAAGCATTGCTTCAATTTCACCAAGTCCCTTTATCGATGATGTGCACGAAAATACCCACTAATTTTAATATTTATAACCTAACAAACTTAACTAACTATGCACTTATAGGCAGTGTATCTAGTTAGATTATAGTATAGCTTAGGTAAGTAGGGTGTCGATCACAGGGAACGGTGTCCACTAATTTACTATTAAATTAATCTAATTATTAACAAGCTAAAAGGGTTTTTATCTAATTCTACAAGTTTAGATGAACTTAATTCTTTAACGATAACTTGATCAATAAATAAAATACTTCTATTAGTTTGAATCCACTTTCACTCAATGGTTATACATTGGATATAACTATTACTGCTGGTAACCAATTAAGATAGTATTAGTAGTTTAGTTCTAACTCTACTAATTATTAATCAATTCATGTAATTCTATTTATATTCATACAATAGTTAACACATAATCAATTATTAAGTAAGATTGGAGCCATGAAAGATTGATTAATCAAAACACAATTATAGTCATAATATAAGTTCTCTAACACAGCTTAATTTAATTATTCAATTACTATTCTAAGATTGGTTTGATCTTAGCTCCAATAACTAGTGTTCACTATATTATTAGGTATTCAATTTCATGCAGCATTGTGTTCACTAACTACACAGAACAAGGATTCAAAGCAGTTAAATAGCTAATTCAAGCATGCTAGGTAAAATCAATCAACACAAGCATATCACCAACAATTAAAGTCAAATCTAATGCAATAAAACCATGAGTTCCAGCTTCATCTAGCTAATAGAAGCAGCTAGATTTAGTTGGACATATCAACAGTTAAACAAACGAATGTTATAATCCAAAACATATTAAAGTGTACCAAACTATGAATCAATTTATGTACTTCTACTTCCTTGGTGTTGAAACCAGCTTCCAAGTACTTTTCTTCTCTGATTTTTCGTCTTTAGGAACCCCTCTCAGCCACCAAAAGCTTTTCTAATCGTAATGGTTAAGGATATATAAATAAATAAATATATATATATATATATATATATATATATATATATATATATATATATAGTTGCTCATTTTAATAATTCACGTCGTTAATAATAAGATATTCACGCGTGAGTTCCAGATAGTCGTGCCTGTCAAGGATTCCTTCACCCGCGTACATATCTTCTAGAACATAGACTCGCATCGTGAATATTAAGATATTCAGGTCGTGAATTCGCTTTTTCCTGATTTTATTAACCTTTAATCTTTTAACTCCCAAAGTTTCTTCCTTTGACGTTTTTAGCCCCTTTTCTTCAAAATGTCTTCTTTTTTGCTGCAAATAACATTTAAACTCATAAGTACCATTATTCTAAACAAATTACTAGTTTATATATAAAAATGTACTTAAATATTGCCTAAAAATAAGTATAGATATGGCAATATCAAAATACCCCACACTTGGACTTTGCTTGCCTCAAGCAAATTTAAACTTAACCCTTTATTACTAAAATCACATAGAGTGATCCGATTCCAGCTTAGCCATTATGCCAAGACCTCAACGCATGCATTTGTGTCTAAAATTTTCCTAAAGTAACCCCCCCATAATTTAAATACTCACAATCTTCATAAATACTTGCCCACTTCTTCCGAACAATGCTCATTTGATGCATCCCTCTGAATCCATCCGCAGAAAACCTCCTAACCTCAAGGTATTTTTGGTTGAGCAACCCAAGCATACATAATCTAGACAATTACAATTTATGATACCACTATGGAGCTCTTTTGAATTTCTTCACTTTCTTGACAATTTGACCTTTGATTTCTTTGAATTCACCACCTTGTTCGATTTGATTTCTGGTATCTTCAACTTTTTGAATTTCTTCAGAATTTTGATCTTTTGATCTTCACTTTAGTTGCTCCAAAATTCTTTAAACTTTTCTTGCAATTCTCTCTCTTTTTTTTTCTAACATGTAACTCAATGTTTTCACTCGAATCCTACATGCTTAAGCAGGGGTGCTAAACTTCAACCTTTATTGGTTAAAGATAATAATTTTCCTAGATACATTTCTGGTACACGATGCTAAACATATTGTATCCTTCAAACAAAGCAAGGTTGTGTTTTCGTTCCATGATTTCACTAAAATAAGGGAGGCCACAAATGCACTATAACGTGTGTTGGATCAACTAAACATTTGAGCTCTTATCGGATCATCCCATGCAACACTAGCAACTATATTTCAAATTATTAATACTAGATTTAATTATTAAAAGTTTCAAATTTGACCATTATCTAGCAATTTACTTTTCTACCCTTACCCTACACTTATTTCAAACAATGCCCTCATTGTATGCCGAAATATAAAAATTAGAAAAGAGAGAAAAAGGAACAAACTCCCCTGGGATAGTGGTGTGATCATCTCCAAAAGTGTGAAAAACGTGCATCTTGAATATGGACTCTAAGAAATAGAAACTTGGATCTTGAACTCGCGAGATAAGGAATGTACCGGCAAATACATGACATCGAGCCTTCAATCTTCTAAAAATGTGTTGGAAATCTTCAAAATTCAACGAACAATGTGGGAAAGCATACGCCACATCATATAATAGTGAAAATGAGCCAAAATAATCTCCAGAATAATGACAAGAAGACTGGTATCAACCCGTGGAATAACAATTTGTCAAGGGCCTTGAACTTGTGAAGAACACCAATTCACGACGTGAAATAAGAAAAGTCACGATGTGAAGCCGCAAGCACACGTATTCTGGGAACCCTTGAGAACTGACTCACAACGTGAGTAACAATAGTTCACGTCGTGAAAACTGGGCAGACAGACAAACATTTAACCAAATCTTCTTTTAATGTGCACAATTCAACCCAATGTCTTAATGTATTAAGACTCTTCGAAATTCACCAGTTTTTGACTCTTTCGCTGACTATCCACACTCTCCATTAACCCCACACTTATTTTAAAATATGGGTCTCGACTCTCGACTCTAAACACTCCCAACTAAATACGTACGCACTTATATCTCGATATCCTTTCAAGGCGCCCTAGCAATTTCTGATAAATAACAACCAAAGAAAAATAAAAGTAACATGATATCTTCATAGTTCTTACAATCCCAACAAAATAACACAATAAAAATAAACCAAAACAAAACTAAATAAAAACAAACAATCAATCATCCTCCTCCTCATCGTTTGCTCCGCTCGTACCCGCTCCGTTACCTCCCCGTCCGCCATACTCCGTCCATCTCGGGAAAATCGGGTAATGATAACCCAAATGAGGCGGCTGCTCCAGTCCAAGGTGTTGGACAACATTCTCCATAGTCCCTCCGATTGAATTGACACTCAAAGAAAACTGGTCAAAATAACCAGCCATGTCATTCCCAAAAGATGGTCCCACCATGATGCGGGTGGAGGCATTGGTTGCCCGCGTTCTCCCCGTCCTCTTACATTCCTGCGCCTCAGGTGTGGTTGTGGTTCAGGTTGGTCGGCCGGCTGATCATCATCATCATCATCACCCTCACCATCTGAAGGCATTATGCACCAATGCAACCCAGAATTTCTGACAACCCGCATAGTCTCCAAATACCCAATGCCAAACTCATGCTCATCCACACACATCATGGAGCGAGTAATATCAGGAACAACCAGATGATACGAGCAGGCCAAACGCATAACAAAGTGCCCTCCACAAATGGGGCTCCCAGGGTGCGAACTAGTTGCAGACCCAGCCAAAAAACATGCCAGAAAATAAGGAATGTTGCAACACACACCAAGCTGTAAGATACACCATAAGAAGAATAAATTATGTTTTGTCACTTTATCTCCATGCCTCTTATGATTGATGTAAAATGTGATGAACCGGTGGAGTAAGCGATGGATCGGGGACCGAATACTGCTCTCGAGAGACACTCTGGAATTAAACATTCCGGACGCAATACTATGCCAGAAAGAATACCTAGTGACACCCTCTGCATATCCTCTAGCAGCCGCACTAAAAAACATACCAAATTCGGTAGTCATTGCCTCTTGTCGATCATATAGTCAAACTCTCCAAGCAAATTCAACGAGGCTGCACTCCCGGTACTCACCCCCCAAACGGAATATCAAAGCTTGTGGTCAATGTGGGTCTTGAACAGTTTCTTGAAATGTCACTGTTGAGAAAAACTCAACACAAAATTCCTTATATACCCGCTCTTGGACCTGGAACAGGTTACGCCATCCAGAACAAGTGAACAAATACCCATTTCCAATAAATAATTTTGTAAAAAATGGGCCCACCCGGTCTACGATCCCTACTTCCCTCAACCGTGTCCAATTAATTGTTGGAGCAACTACAATTTCTCTGTTGTAGAGCCACCCTAATCTGTTGTTCCATCAGGTCAAGATGTCTCGGGACATTGTTGCGGGAAAATTGTAAAACGGATGCAAACTCGCAACTCCAGCTGGAATCTCTCTTCTGGGAGCCATTTCTGCAAAAAAACAGTAGCAAACATATCCAAAAGAAACAATCCAACAAATTAGAAATAAAGAAAACATAGAAAACTGCTCAACCCAGGATTCATGTCGTGAATCCTTTAAGATTCACGTCGTGAATTTGTAACATCAGCAAGTAGAATCGCGACAATTAGGGGAAAATCTGGTCACAATATTAATGGGTTTTACTCCTATACCACTTCCAAGCACAAAGCATAAACATTCAAAGGCTATTACGGAACTTTAAAGAAGTAAATTCGACATTTCATCCAATTAACAAACCCTATTCCTAAGTTCAATTATTAAAGAAAAATTAAGCTCAACAATTAAGAATTATTACCTTTGATGGAAGTATTACGTAAGCACAAAGAAAAATAGAGGAGTTGTCGGCCAAAATAGGAGCAATGGGGGCTAAGGGGGGACCAGATCTCATTTTCACTTCGTGAGGAATAAACAAAGGGAGGTTCAACTGGTTTCTAGGGCTTTATTCTGTGGTCCCGTGTTTTGAAAAATTCACACCATGAATCCTGAAGAATTCACATCGTGAGTTTAGTCTGGGCTAAATTTTGGGCCATGCACTCACAGATTGGTCTTGGGCCACTTATAAAATGGCTAAACTATATCATTGACTTATTATCCGGTTTATTCTTGATTCACGTCGTGAATGTTGTCTCGAAGGAAAAATTCATACTAAATCAAATTTGACTTTCAACTAAATTCTCAATTATTACTACTTCCATATTAGGTTCCCTACATTCAGTGTTTAATTATGTTATAATCGATTTGGATGATATGATCTATGTTTTTAAGACTAAAACGCAAAAAGAAAAGAAAAAAATGCAAACCAAACTCGGGTTGCCTCCCGAGAAGCGCTTCTTTTTCTTGGAGTCTTGAGCTGGACTCCGTGCCTCCTACGTTGAACCATCTGAAGAGTCTACAACCAGCTGGACCTTTTGTTCCTTGAAACGCCTCTTGTAAGCTTGAACTCGTCTTTTGTACGCCTTTTTTGAATTTTCCTTTTTAGCTTTGACCTCATCTTCGTTAAGCTTGCGTTTGGTCCCTTTTGTTTCCTCCCTACACTCCATAACATCCTTCTCCTCTTTCACTACTGGATTTATCACCTTTGAAGTAATCTCCTCTTCATCACTTGTCATCTCATCTTCCTCGCTTACCCAAGATGGTGGACTTTTGTAAGCAATGACTTCAACCAAATATGGAACAGATGCTCTTGGTTTTGTTCTTTTGGCTTGATGAACCGTCTTGATCTATTCCTCCATGAGCTTTTCTAGTTCTTTTAGTTCATTATCTTCATTGATTGTGAACACCTCTTCTTGAACATGATTCCTTTGGAGGCCATCTTCTATCCCAAAAACTTCTTTTTCATCTCCAACCCTCAAGGTGAGCTTAGACTCACGAATATCAACAAGAGCTCTAGCAGTGTTAAGCAATGGACTACCAAGGATAATTGGAACATTAGGGTCTTCCTTCATATCCAACACTACAAAATCTATTGGAAAAATAAATTTTCCAATATTCACTAAAATATCCTCCACGATGCCTCGGGGCTGTGTCACTGAACGGTTCGCCATGTGAATAGTCATTCTTGTAGCCTTCATCTTCTGAATTTCTAACTTCTGATAAAATGAATAAGGCATCAAATTAATGCTAGCCCCAGAATCGGCTAAAGCATTAACCTTCATTTTGTTACCAAATTCACACGGAAGAGTGAGGCGTCCAGGATCCCCCATCTTCTCAGGTATCTCTCCCAACACAGATTTTGAGCTTTGCTCACTTAGAATCACCTTAGAATATTTCTTTAATTGGTTACGAGTGTTTATCAGATCTTGCAGTAATTTTTGATACTCGGGAATTTTGGATAAGGAGTCGAAAAAGGAGTATTAATCGGGATACCCTTCACGTGCTTAACAAACTCTATTTGCTCTCTTTCTAGTGGACTAAGGGTAGCCTGGGAAGGAAACGGCAAGGGTGGTTGATAAACCGAGCCAACTATAAAACTTTTCTGCTCCTGACGGGCCCACGTCAAGAACTTATATGGTTCACGTCGTGATTTCTGAAATTTAGCAGCATCTTGATTTTCGAGCTTGGGCTTCTTCAACTTTGGATCGGGCTGCTGTTGTTCACCTTGTAGTGCCTCTAAGAACTCAGAGATGGCCTCTTCTTCAGTATCTATGGCCATTACATGAGATTGGGTATTTATTTCAGGATTTTTCGGGGACAACTTCTCATGAACCAGAGTGGCTAGTTGACCAAGTTGTACTTCAAGGTTATTGAGGGAGGCTTGCTGATTCTTTATTAAATTTTGTTGTTCATTAATAGCAGAATCAGTAGTATCGTGTCTCTTTTCCGAGGCTTCCATAAACTTCATCAACATGGTCTCTAGATCGGGTTTCTTCTCGGCTGGTGGCTGCTCCTTTTGATAGAAGCCTCGACCTGTCTGCCTATACTTCTCTTCTTTTTGCTTCTTATACTCTTCATATGGCAGCCACTCCTTCTTTGGTTTCCGCCAGTCTTCATCAAACTTATCATCACTCGAGTAGCACACTTGAGCTTTTCTGTTCCCGAACTCATCTAAATTACAGTCCTTGGTCAAGTGCGGACCACTACACCACTCGCAACCCACTCTTATGGCATGAATTGAGTGGTCCATTTGTGTCAACCTCTTATCCATATTATTTAGCATAGCCATCATGACTGCTATTTCTTCAGTTTGGGATCCTCCACTTCCTTTAATTCCATCTTGCCTAGGGTTGTGGTATTCACAAGAGTGTTTCGCGAATTCTTCAACTAATTCCTTGACTTCGCCCAAATTTTTCCTTGTAAGTGGTCCTTGAGAATTAAGGAGTTGTCTTGTCATCACGTTTACCCCATCATAAAATATTGATACTTCTTGTTGAATGTTAAGGTCATGTTGAGGACAATTTCTTAACAACCCTTTGTAACGGTCCCAAGCTTCGTAAAGTGACTCTCCCGGGTTTTCTTCAAAATTGGCTATTGCCTTTTTGAGTTTAGCAATCTTGGATGGTAGACAGTATTGATCTAAAAACTTCTCACGCATTTGAGCCCAAGTAGTTATGGTACCGGGTGAAAGTGCTTTCAACCAATCCTTTGCAGCTCCTTTAAAAGTGACGGGAAGCATCCTTAGCAAAATGGTGTCTCTGTTAATATTTGGGACATTGAAGTAATCGGCAATGTCATTTACTTCATCTAAGTGTTTGAATGCATCCTCGTGATCCATTCCATAGAATGGGATATCCTTTAGTGCGGAAAGGATATGTCCCTTTAGCTCGAATGTGGCGGTGGCAGGGATTGCAGGTTGTACTAAGTCTGGACCAACATCTTCTCGAATTTTCTTTCTGTAAGCTCTCATGGACATTTCCTCAATATTTGTCATCTCGTGCCTTGGCTCGTTCTCGAGTTCGCTCGTATGTTCTTCAAATTCGGGCTCGGTATCGTACTCGGATTTGGTTTGGAAGGGTATTTAATCCAAGTGTTCAAGCTTGCTTTTTCTCTTCGAGGATGAACTTGACTCCCCAGTCTTCTTCCCTAATTTCTTTGAAAACACTGATTTGAATTCTTGTAAAGGCGTCTTCTTCTTATTAATTGCAGACTCGGGATCTTCAAGTGGTGGCACCAAAGGTGTGTTTGAGCCTCTGGTCATGAACTCCTGCAGATAATAAATAAAGACAACGTAAAAATGAACCAAAATAGACAAATAAACTAAAAACTAAGGAAAACTAAAATTCACAGTTCTCACGTTGTGAATCTAAAAATTCACGTCGTGAGTTCTAAAAAAAATTAATAAGCAAATAAAATAAAAAAATAAATAAAAATTGGAAAACAGATAATAATAATAACTAAAACTAAAACTTTTGCTGGAAAATTTACTTTTTGCAGGTGTTACCCAGAAAAAGGATCAATTAACCTAAAGCAAATAAACTAAGCCGTTCCCCGGCAATGGCACAAAAAACTTGATGTGCACGAAAGTACCCACATATTTTAATATTTATAACCTAAAAGTTTAACTAACTATGCACTTACAGGCAGTGTACCTAGTCAGATTATAGTATAGCTTAGGTAAGTCGGGTGTCGATCACAGGGAACGGTGTCACTAATTTACTATTAAATTAATCTAATTATTAACAAGCTAAAAGGGTTTTTATCTAATTTTGCAAGTTTAGATGAACTTAATTCTTTAGCGATAACTTAATCAATAAATAAAATACTTCTATTAGTTCGAATCCACTTTCACTCAATGGTTATACATTGGCTATAACTATTACTGTTGGTGGCCAATTATCATAGTATTAGTAGTTTAGTTCTAACTCTACTAATTATTAATCAATTCATCTAATTCTATCTATGTTCTTACAATAGTTAACACATAATCAATTATTAAGTAAGATTGGAGCCATGAAAGATTGATTAATCAAAACACAATTATAGTCATAATATAAGTTCTCTAACACAGCTTAATTTAATTATTCAATTACTATTCTAAGATTGGTTTGATCTTAGCTCCAATAACTAGTGTTCACTATATTATTAGGTATTCAAGTTCATGCAACATTGTGTTCACTAACTACACAGAACAAGGATTCAAAGCAGTTAAATAGCTAATTCAAGCATGCTAGGTAAAATCAATCAACACAAGCATATCACCAACAATTAAAGTCAAATCTAATGCATTAAAACCATAAGTTCCAGCTTCATCTAGCTAATAGAAGCAGCTAGATTTAGCTGGACATATTAACAGTTAAACAAACGAATGTTATAATCCAAAACATATTAAAGTGTACCAAACTATGAATCAATTTATATACTTCTACTTCCTTGGTGTTGAAACCAGCTTCCATGTACTTTTCTTCTCTGATTTTTCGTCTTTAGGAACCCCTCTCAGCCACCAAAAGTTTTTCTAATTGTAATGGTTAAGGATATAGTTGCTGATTTTAATAATTCACGTTGTGAGTTCCAGATAGTTGTGCCCGTCAAGGATTCCTTCACCCGCGTACATATCTTCAAGAACATATACTCACATCGTGAATATTAAGATATTCACATCGTGAATTCGCTTTTCCCTGATTTTATTGTCCTTTAATCTTTTAACTCTCAAAGTTTCTTCCTTTGACGTTTTTAGCCCCTTTTCTTCAAAAAAAAAAAAAAAAAAAAAAAGGCTGCAAATAACATTTAAACTCATAAGTACCATTATTCTAAACAAATTACCAGTTTATATATAAAAATGTACTTAAATATTGCCTAAAAATATGTATGAATATGGAAATATCAACCGATATCCT
Source organism: Lactuca saligna (assembly GCF_052625555.1). NCBI lineage: Eukaryota > Viridiplantae > Streptophyta > Magnoliopsida > Asterales > Asteraceae > Lactuca > Lactuca saligna. Next base: position 147,449,072 of record NC_136421.1, on the reverse strand, counting down.
TTTCCATTAATCTCGTCCTAGGCTTTCCTAGGGCACCCTCTGACCTACTCTCCGCCATCAACTGCACTAGGAGTCCCTACTTCCTTTCCCTAACTAGCTTGCGAATACTGTTACATATTCACTCACTAGTTAGTTAAAGTTAGCCAAGACCCCTATAGCACAAAGCAAGCAGCATTCGTGCATTGAGTAACCACATCAAGCATAACCTAATCAGGCTATCCTACTACTGACTAGACAGTCCTAGCATGCAGCTCATACAATAAGGCATTAAAGGCATCCTCCTAGATCATTAGCCCTAATCTAGCATGCAGTTCTCATAATCATAAATCATGCATAAAAGGCATCCTCCTAGATCCTTAGCCCTAATCTAGCATGCAGTTCTCAGAATCATAAATCATGTAACGTAACATAACAAGTATGGGTATCTTGGGGAAAACCTACTTGAGCTCGACCGGTTGCACGCATCACACACCTCGTTCTTTCTCAAAACTCTTTAGTTTAGATTTCAGAAAAACCATTTCCTTATAATAATCTTTCAAGCCCTCGGTTTGAGTTCAAACACCCCTGAGGGTGTGTTCGAATCCCTCAAACCAAGGTTCTGATACCAACTTGTAACATCCCAAATTTCGAGGCCAAAAATTTCATTTTTGAATTAATATTTTGTAAAACATTTTGCCAAAACATTACATCAAGTTATAAAAACCACAATGTCATGTCCCAAACCATAAAATCGGAAGTAATGAAAATCAGAGTACAATCCCAGAAACTCAATGTGGAAACCATGTGTATGTGATGCGTTGCTACACCGCCGACTCCTTCCCCTTAGACGAAGAGGTACCTGAAACCAAAACTAAGACTGTAAGCAAAAAGATTAGTGAGTTCCCCCATCATACCACATACAATATCATATCATCGGTATCTTTCAACCGGTAACTACCATCGGTATCTTTCAACCGACATCTGTCATCGGTATCTTTCAACCGGTAATCGCCATCGGTATCTTTCAACCGATACTTGTCATCGGTATCTTTCAACCAGTAACATGGGACTATTTCACCCCCTACTGCTATCATACAATATCAAGATATAAACATATAGTCAGGAATATCTAGGTACTGACCTATCCTTCGATCCTAATGACTGATGTCAGGGAAAAACTATTCCCTACTACTACCACTAACATACACATTGCATATCATACAAGCATATCTCATGACCATATTACATAAACACACCAAGATAATTATCACAGAGACAATTATCCACCAAATAACCCTGACGGTGGGCCGGCATTGTGGCCTTAAACCCACCCCTACTGGAGATAACTCACCTCGATGTCATGCAGTGTCTGAACTATCTTCGGCATATAAGTCGACTACCCTCGACTACTCGATCCCTACACAAAAATGCTTCAAAGTTATTCATTTGAGTATGCAACCCTAACCGGGGTCATACCAAACCAAACAAAGTCAACACTGGTCAAAGTGAACACCCAGTTGACTTGACTCGCCGAGTTGTTCTAGCAACTCGTCGAGTCCATACTCTACTAACCCGATCCAACCCCGACTTCACTCGTCGAGTCTAGCAAGAACTCGATGGGTTCTCTTTCATTCAAACCATCGGGACCATCTTCATCCGACTCGCCGAGTTCTTCCTTGAACTCGGCGAGTTCATCTCCTTCATAAGAATGTGTCCGGTCTACGACTCATCAAGTTGTATGAACAACTCGTCGAGTCCCATGATTCCCAGGTCCCTTTTCGTGTCTAAACATCCACGGGACTTCCTCCCTAACAACTGGTCCATCCACAGAAAGGATTGGTGGTCAAAAAAACCACGACTCGCCGAGTCCTAAGAACAACTCATCGAGTCCATCCTTGACCAACACTATACTGTCGATTTAAATTGGTTTTAAAACACCAAAACCATAGATCTGGCCTCCTAATGTCCATTTTAAACGTAAAGTTCCAAACTTGGTACACATGCACGGGGTCTTTGGCCCAAAAATCCATAAAAGATGGCCTCCAAAGTGCATGGGGTGTTCATGGCAACAAAATGGGCACCTTTGTGCCATAAAACCCCCAATAGACCTGGGTCTAAAACATACACTGACTTCCAACACAAAATCCCGAATACAACCTCTCTAAGGCTTAGAAAGATGAAGGAAAAGGCCCAAGAATCAAGATCTATAGACAAAGGTTCAGCTTCATACCTCCAATAAGCTGAAAAAGAGCTCCAAACTCTAGATCTTCTTGTTTCCCCTTTGTCTCACAAGCTCCTTTCCTCTTTTCAAGCTTCACAACCCACCAAAAATCACCAAAATGGCCTTAGAACACACAAAATTGGCTAGGTTTTCGATATGATGTCTTCTGGTAGTATAAGGGACGATGGAGGCTGAGATAAGGTGTTTAAATAGGGCGCAAACCCTAAATTTAGGGTTTTACCCAAACAGCACCTACTCGTCGAGTAGGTCACTTAAACTGTCCGAGGATCTCGACTCTACTCGACAATTTGGGCCTCCAACTCGTCGAGTCCCAAAGAAAAACACAAGAAACTTGAATTAACTGCGTACCAGGAATCGGGTGTTACAACAAGGTTACATAGAGAAATTTTTTGTACATGAATACAATCTCAATCCTAAATTTGCTAGTTGTGACATCTCTCCTCTCATCCTATTGCAAAGAGTGTTTGTAAGCCATTAGAGGTATCACATTTGAGGCACTCGCTCTCAAGAGCTCAAGATCATCAAGGTTTCATTGTAATTACTACATAACAATAAAGGTATGCATCTAAACTCTAGTACTGTATAGATTTTGAAATTTGTATTAGCTTCCTAGGGTTTCTCTTTTGTATTCAAGTCTGCATGTTCAACTAGTAATAACCTAGATCCAAAGCATTGGAGTTGTATGAACACATAGGATTTGTTTTTATGCTCAAAACACATCAATATATATATATATATATATATATATATATATATATATATATATATATATATAGATAGATCCGGTAAGAAATTTTTTTTTATAAGAAGATAAGAAGTTTTTTTTTCTACATATTTTTTTTACGAACAAAAAAAATGAATCACTAGATGATTCATTTGTAAGATGATTCACAAGAAAAAATTCTCAAAAAAACATCTTTATGATTCATTTTTAAGTAAATTAAGAAAAAAAATCACTTTTATGACAATTTTAGTGAATAACAACAAAATCATTATATAAATGAATCATCGAGATGTTTTTTTGAGAATTTTTTCTTGTGAATCATCTTACAAATGAATCATCTAATGATTTATTTTGTTCGTTCGTGAAAAAAAATATGTAGAAAAAAAACTTCTTACCTTCCTACCAAAAATTTCCTTCTTATTTGATCTTGACTCTCTCTCTCTCTCTCTCTCTCTATATATATATATATATATATATATATATATATATATATATATATATATATATATATATATATATATATATATATATATATTGTGTGTGTGGATACTTTCAAGCAAGAATCATGTAAAGATCAAAGGGCTTATACCATCCAACTAAAGAAAACAAAGGAAGAAGCTAATTTCTCTCTTTGTGTATAGATTTATTTTGAAGATCATATAATTATCCATGAATCCTAATTTTTAGGGTTTGGCCGAATGGTTAAATTAAGTTAGATAATGATAATTTAAGTTGTATAATCATGTTATTCACAATAAAATAACATTTGTTGGACTTGACTACTTAGTTAATTTTTATGAGCTAAATTTCGTGATTATTAGACAAAATTATGTAGGAAATAGGTTCATAGGACTTGTAAATTTGTGAAAGGAAGTAATATAAATCATCAGGTTGATATGAACTTGAAATTAAAACATGGGACAACATCATGACTATGATCTTAGTTGTTATGGGATGACATAAATTAAGGCAGTCACATGATTATATGAAATTAGTATGAAAAAATCATTTAACAAGAATATGATTAATTAATTAAATGGGAGTTGAAGGTTCAAGAATTCAAGGAAATAACAAAGAGATAATGGTTTCATAGTTAGACAACCTAAGTATTAAGGTGAGTACATACAGATTTTTATCATGGGATACATGAAAAAACAAGTTATTCTTTTATAAACCAAAGTGCTAAGTTTCATATAAGTATGAGTATTTGCAAACTTCAAAAGTGTTAATGTCTTGTTTTGAACCAAATTCTTGAAGTATGAAACATGATTATTACCTTGATTCTTTATAAGAAACATGCTATGAGTATATAGATATAAAAGACATATGATGCTAGTTGATTTCACAAACAAGACTTAGTCTTGTAGGTTAAAGTTTTTATATTGTTATGAATTAAATTTTGAGTGTGTTTATAATTTTGGATTATTTTACGAATCTTGAATCATGATTATTTGGAAATTTGAAACATATAAATTGTTTTGTCTTATATTTTAAAGGTATGGGTTATTGTTTCAAAGACATAGCATGCTAATTGATTTATATTTGACTTTGGTGAGTTTGTGCCTAGTTTAAGTTTGATTAAGTTATTTTAATGCCTAGACAAAAAGTATCTCTATAATCGGATAAGCTTGAAGGCTCTACTGGGATAGTACCTCCCATCACGAACTAGATGCCTAGACCATAGATACTATAGTGAGTTGGTTTGTTCTTCTCACTTTGGTCAGTAACATAGAGTGGAATATGTGAAGTCACTATATTAGATCTTTAATCTATGTACAATATTTTTTATACAGAGCTAGAGATGGTGAAACGTGTAAGGTTTTCAGTTGTTTTATTTTGTGATCATGCATTGTATATTGTTTGTCTATTCAAGAAGTTATTTGAGTACAATTTTATTGAAATTTTAAATTTTGCATTGAGCTTTGCTTATCTTTGCATGAAGTTTGTTTTTAAAAAAAAGGTTATATTAAGAGTTTTGAACAAGTTCGTGTATTTATATTTCATTGTAAAAATTTGCAAATATTCCAAAATTTATCAAGTGTTTTATCACCCTGTTGTTTCTAATATCCATATAGCTCACAAGACAAGTTGTCTTATTTAGTATTTGTTTTATGATATCATTTCTCTCAAATTTGAAAGCAAGGACTTAGAAGTTTGGATTATTAGAAGGATTCGTGGAAGATAGATGGAGTGGAACTTGTATAGACTTCTATTTATGATCTTTTGTTTTTCTTATTTACTTTTTATGGTTTAGTATGATATGAATTTTTTCACACGAATCATGTAAACACTTCAATAATGGTTTTTGTTGGATCACCTTTTGATAAAACAAAACTTATTATCTTGAAAAGTTCTAAACCATAGCACTATAAATTAGGGTATATATATATATATATATATATATATATATATATATATATATATATATATATATATATATATATATATATATATATATATATATATATATATATATATATATATATATATAAAAGAGAGAGAGAAAGAAAGAGAGAATTAAACTATTTACATACAAAAAAAACTTACTTGAATGTCTATTTTTTTCTTCGGACATGAGTGGAGAGCATTTTTTTAATATTTTGTAATGAAAAAAAGAAAAAAAAAAATATGCTCCCACAAAACTTTTTGGCTTAAATATGAGGACCACATCCAACCCATTTCACAATGGGTATCCTATTTTGCATAGGGATAATTACTTAGGAGGGTAATAACGTTTTCTGTTTGTTCATTTTAGGTTCCTAACGTATTTTTTGTGTGTATTATACCATTAATGTTATTATAACCGTTTACAAATAATCCTTTTAACAGGAAGAAGTCGGTAAAAGGATTATTTATAAACGGTTATAACAACCTTAATGGTGTAATATACACAAAAAATACATTAGGGGACATAATAAGGACAAATGGAAAACGTTATTACCCTCCTAAGTCATTATCCCATGAAACTATAATCCCCTATAATAAATTTTTACTTTTTAAATAAGAAACTTATAGGTCTTGGGGTTGGTAGTTTGGATGTTTTTAACTTCGGCTTTCTTTATAAATGGAAGTGGCGGTTTTTTAATGACAATGGAGCTCTTCGGGTTAAAATTGTCAAATTTTGTCATGGGGAAGGTGGTGGTTTTTCGGACGATTCGAGAATAGGAATTGGAGGGGGTGTTTGGCAAAAGATTGTAGGATCCATTAATCACCTCCATGAGAATGGTTGTATTCCTTCTAATTACATGTATAGAGTGGTGGGGGATGAGACTCAAACGAGGTTCTAGAAGGATGTTTGGTGCTACTCGAACATCTTGATTAAAGGCTAAAGCAAAGAGCCTCCCGAACCGCTCCTTAAGAGGAATATCCAAGCACCAAACATACTTCTAGAACCTCGTTTGAGTCTCATCCAATGTTTTAAAACCCGGGTCGACCCGGCCGGTTCAACCGGTTGGACCGTGATCCGGGATAGAAGGCGGGTCAATTGAGATCGACTTTCGTAAAAATACAAACCGGATCGAACCGGTCGGGTTTTCCTTAAACCGCGGTTCGACCGCTTATGTCGAACCGGTTAAAACCGGGTTGACCCGTTTTAATAGGGTTTGGATAGTTGGATACAAGTAGCGAACGCCAAAACAACGAGCCGTTTGCGGTTTCTTCAATATTTTTTAATGTTTAAACTTTGTAGACATTAACTTATTGGTTTTATATGTTTATGCATTATGCATTAAAGTAAAAATATATAAAAATAGCGAAAGACCATAAACCGGGTTGATCCGTGAACCGATCATTACACGGGGTCAACTAAAAACTCGGGTTTTAAAACATTGGTCTCATCCCCCACCACTTTATACATGTAATTAGAAGGAATACAACCATTCTCATGGAGGTGATTAATGGATCCTACAATCTTTTACCAAACACCCCCTCCAATTCCTATTCTCGAATCGCCCGAAAAACCACCACCTTCCCCATGACAAAATTTGACAATTTTAACCCGAAGAGCTCCATTGTCATTAAGAAACCGCCCCTTCCATTTATAAAGAAGGCTGAGGTTAAAAACATCCAAACTACCAACCTCAAGACCTATAAGTTTCTTATTTAAAAAGTAAAAATTTATTATATGGGTTTATAGTTTCATGGGATAATGACTTAGGGGGGTAATAACGTTTCCCGTTTGTCCATATTAGATCCCCAACGTATTTTTTGTGTATATTACACCATTAAGGTTGTTATAACCGTTTATAAATAATCCTTTTACCGGCTTCTTCCTGTTAAAAGGACTATTTGTAAATGGTTATAATAACCTTAATGGTGTAATATGCACAAAAAATACGTTAGAAACCTAAAATTGACACCTAAATCATTATCATTTTGCATGAGCACCTGACGAAGTGCTTATGGGCACTACGAACTGCCAAAACAATATACTTTTGGCATTTAGCATAATCCCTTACAAAATACATGGTTATTGGTGGATAATATTTATTTTTCACTGATTTATAGAAAAACCTTTAAATTTTGACTTTTGTATCATTTTCTATAAAATTACTTATATTGCTTTTTGGTATCAACTATGCTATTAAGGTATTAAGCTCTAAAACTTCATGATAGATAATGTACAATTCTCCCTTCTAAAAAATAGATAATTTCCAATTCTAAATACTACACATGGATGGAAGGATATGCTAATACATACAAGTTTATAATTTCTTATATAAAGAACTCAAACTCAATAACAGATAAATACGCTCTACAGTTGCCTTTAAACACTTATCCACAATTTCTCTCGAGTGTAAGTCGATCGCAAATTCGTGATGATACCATAATTAAATAAAAGAAGTTGGATCTCTTATCAACTACGCCTTCACCAATCTCTTCTTAAAGTTTTTCATTTATAACCTTACGTATCTTAAAATTGCAAACAACGTTGATTAATATAAGAATTATGTATCCATTTTATTTAGTTATTATGCTAACTACAAAATCACTTCTAACATAAAAAATTCAACTATTGATTACACAAGATATATGACCCTTTGGAAGAACTTTTTTTTTCCTTTATTTCACTTTTGGCCGAGTATCTAATTCTTCATTGTTGACAACCCCACCCTATTTCTTACATTGAAAATCATCTTCGATCGCAAACCTACTGAAGTGTCTATTATGAATTGATATTAAAATAAAAACTGGAATTGATATTAAAATAAAAACTGCAATATCTGAAGGTATATCATAATTGTAGTGTTTGTTTTTTAAATCTTTTCTAATTATCTAATGAAGTCTTGATTTTTTATAAGCAAAATAATAATAATAATAATAATAATACCAATACCAATACCAATACCAATACCAATAACAATAACAATAACAATAACAATAACAATATCAATAACTTCAAGTCCTATCATATCATTTGTAATCTTTTAAACATGCGCTATATCTTTAAAACGAATTAACAATAACATTAAATTAAAATAAATAAAAAAAATAAAAAAAAAATAAATAAAAAATAAATAAAAAACAATAACTACATCAGATCTTGTCAAATATATAAAAGATAATAAAAGTATTAAGCATATAGTTATAAAAATATATTACAAGAGAAATACTATATAACCATTCTGAAGTTGATTTTTGATATTAAAATTGATATTATAGAACATTTAAAAATTGTCAAAAAATAATTGAGATTTGAAGTTTCTATATAATTAGAGAAGTACAAATTAAGTACTATTGATAACCTTTGAGAAAGTCACAACCATTATTGAATAAATGTTTGAAATATCAAGGTGAAAGCCACAAGTATCTTTGACGTGCCTTCATTATTGCAAGTAAAGTTGATTCTTAGCTTTTACACAAAAGGCTACTGCACTCCTCCATTCTTTATTGTAAGTGCTAACTGGAGCCCACCAATGTAAGAAAGATCTTTTGAAAGCTGTCATAATCTAGCGTAAGAAACATCTTTTCAAAGCTGCTGATCATCTTCCATATGTCTATAATTCTCAGGTATGATTACGAAAGAGCATAATAGCATCATCATCGTTTAACAAACTAATATTGTGTATAACATCTACCTTGTGAGCATTTAATTAATGTTCATCTTTAGTTGTGATTATTATTCGTCTTCCTTCACCGAACCAATCACGTGACCCAACCAACGTTTTTAGATTGTTAACGTGATCCACATCATCCGAAACAATCGCCCTTTCTATGGCAAAACCTAAATGTTAGTTGACTCACATGATTGGTTCGTTGTAGGAAGCCGAATAATAATCACAACTAAAGATGAACATTTATTATATGCTCACAAGGTAGATGTTATACACAATATTAGTTTGTTAAACAATGATGATGCTATTATGCTCTTACACAAACATGCACCACAGGATTATAGACTTTTGGAAGATTATAAACCTATGGAAGATTATGAGTTGCTTTCAAAAGATGTGGTTTTTTATGCTAGTCGGCTCCCGTTAGCATTTAACGTCCTCGGTTGTTTTCTATGTGACAAAGACATTAATGAGTAAGCATATTTTGTTAAACCATATTTTTATGGTTGTGGGCTCCCGTTTACATTCTTTTCCAAAAATAATTTTATCTTGTAATTTTGTTAAACCACACGTTCTTGAGTCCTCTTGAATATTTTCAACGAAGCAGCAACCATCAAACTTGATAGAGATTTCATCATAAATCGAAGATGCAAGAGTAGTCTTACCACCTGCCCCAACCCCCCATATTCCAATCATGGGCACACCACTTGAGTTAATTTGTAACTTTGATTTCAAACTTTGCATACGGGCATTTGTGCTTGATTTTATTAGCTGCAAACTCTATGAAATAGTGTAAGCAATTTCTTTGATGCCCTATGATTCATACCTACACATAAGATATACAAGGATAATTAACATACTCACATTGACAACATCAAAAGTAATGAACATATCTCCACTAGTTGTGATTACTAATCAAAAGATCAGGTCAGAGCCTTTCCTCATTATCCTCAGCGACATGTAAGGATAATCAAGACATTTGTACAAAATGCTTATAAGGTACAAGTGCAAATTTCTTGTATAGCATCACATATCTTAAGCATAAAAAATGCAAAATCATAAAAGAAAACTACCTGTTAGCAATTTGATTCGTGTACAAGATTCGACTTTGTTCTTGTTCTCTAACTCATGTTTCACAAATGCTTCTCCGTATTTCCGTTTTTGTTTTCGCACTTCAGATGGATCCACATCATAAAATATAGGCATAACGATTTTCCCTCTCGTATCTTTGCATTTCATAATATACTCAAGTTCAACTAAACACCATGAAGAATCTGCATAGTTTTTAGAGAATACGATGATGCAATATCTGATTTTTTGATTGCCTTCTTAAAGGATGGGTCGATCAATAGTATTTTGTCATCCTTGTAAGTGTAGATCCCTTGTTGCACAAAAGTTTGTGTAAACATGATCCACAAAAGTCTTGCGAGGATCTGTTCTAAAACTAAGAAAAACATTGTGATTCCATGATTGAGATGAAAAGACAGAGCTGAAGGAGAATGAGATGATGATGATGCCATTGATGTGCTGATTTATTGACATAGAATGATGTGGTTTGAGCACCTGAAATAAATATAATTGTTTATAAAGATATGTGAGCTTCCAAGAAATTTCCAATTTACCGAAAGCTATAGAAATATCAAATATCTTATCACTTAAGATTTTCAAAGAGATAGAGTTTCCTAGAAATTTCTTAACATGTGACATTTTCAATTGAAATAAATTAAATAAGAAAAAATCGCCCACATTTCTGATATTGTCCATATCTTCCGTTTCATACAATTCTTCCTCTGTTTCAGACGTTTCCAAAAATAGAGCATATATAAGAACCTCAATTTCATCATATTAAATTTTCAAGGTCTAACAGACTGATTACAAAAATGGTTCCATAACTCGATTCTATTCTCTATGATGCTAGATCTCACGTATTTACTACGGAGGTTGTTACAACCAGCATGAAATATAAAGAAATTAGAACATGTTCATAATGCAATCCGACACAAGTAACCCAGATAGTATTTTCTAGAAGCTTTAATTTCAATTCCACGATTATCACATTTATTAAGCAAAAACTCTGAGTACTAGAAATAATTTGATACAGCAAAAGGTAGCAGAAAAAACAGCAGCTACAGCAAGAACGAAGCATGTAACAGAGACAATTTAAATTACTTACTTGTTTGTTGATGTCAATCCGTTTGACCAACAACGAAGCATTTGATATTTCAGATTCAAATCACCAATTTGCTTCAAGCACCAAACATGCGAAGTATGTGAATATCAGCGAAGGAAGCTTCGGATCGTAGGGAGGCGTGATGGAAGCAAATCGGAGGTGGAGGCGTGATGGAGAGGAGACTGTTAATTAGGTTAAATATACGGCCCCTTTTACGAAGTCCTGGCCCTAAGGCTGCACACCATATGACCCTGACACACTACTGGCCCTTTTAGAGTTTGGGTATAGTCCCTTCTTCCTAGTCCGGTAAATAGGTCCAAAACCAGCCTCAATTAAAAGAACCGAAGATTGGATTGTGTAATTATAGAAAACTAAATTCCGACCATTTAGAAGAAACCGGTTCTGGTACCAAAAGGAAAGAACCGTTTTTTCGTTTTTTTAGGACATGGGTTTTTTTTGTAATTCTGAGCAAGTGCAGGGGATGTTATTCTTTTGTATTTGTAATAATAAGTTACCCTCGTGCAAAAAGTTCATACGGTGGACTAAATTCTTATAATTTAGGTATAAGCTTACATAAGAAAAACTTTATTGAGCGCACATATTTTGTAAGGCATTTAGTAATTCAAATGGACCTAAAATGATACCGTATTACAGTAGGAGTCAGGGGAGAAGGACGACGATACAATGGGGTGATAGATCCTTCGAAGAATCTGTACCACTAAAAGGAAGACATGCAGGAGGAAGAAGATACCATGGGGTAATAGATCCTTCAAAGAATCTGTACCGTCATTCTATCTCTCTCTCTAACATTTAGTAGTGCATGAATTACTTGTATGTAATTTTAATTATTTTGTGCTTACTTAAAGATTAAAAATTAAGCGGCCTATGAAGAATAAAAAATATAGGTTTTCATTTTTTGTGGAATTGGAAAGATATAAGAAAGAAAGAATATATAAAAAATCTCTTAGCAAAAAGGTTAAGTGAGTTGTGATGGATGAATAGTACATTATGTCCCTAGGTAATGTTGGATAGTTAACTGTGGTAGTTGATTTATGTTTGGCTATTATATGGAAAATTATTTAAAAAAATAGGGAAATTAAGTAATTTAATAATATTTTAGTTTATAGTTAACAAAAAAAAACATTTTTTGTAAAGTAATCATTGTGTCCGTAATGGTCATTTATGTAACACCCGTAGATTCGGGCTAGTCAATTTAGAACATATAAAGAACGTCGAAATCCGAGTTATAACAAAGAAGTTATGACCTGTCGAAGTTTCGTGACAGAACCGGCACGACACAGCTCGATGTAAATAGTGAATTTACGATAGAGCGATATCTGGATTTAGCGATCTAAACGAAAGTCGTAGAATACGTTAAACCGAGAACGCACATTGAAAAGAACGCCCAAATCTGACTTGGTATGAGGAAGTTATGATTTTTCGAAGTTTCGGCTTAGTAGTGTACAGACCGAAGTTCGAATATGAGATCGGGCGATATTTAGCCGAAACAATCTAAACGAGAATTGAAAATCTCTTCGATTATAGTCCAACAGTGAAATGATAGATGAAAACGGATGACAGATGAAGAAGTTATGAGTTTATAACAGAGTTTTCCTGTCCCGGCCTACTAAAAATAATATATAAATAATATAATAAAAATAAAGTCAAAATTAGTCGACGAAGTCTAAATGAAAGTTGTGATCTTATTTTTACCTACACATCGATATAAAGAACGTTGAAAACAGAGATTGTATGCGAAAGTTATGAATGTCTGAAGTTCAGGGCGCAAAACCCAAAAACCGTCAGAGTTCACGACGTGAATACAGTGTTCACAACGTGAACTCATTATTGATGACTTCTGGAGCCTGACAAATGCAAGTTGCGATGACGCACCTGATGACTATTGAACTAACGATGTGAATATTTGAGATTCACGACGTGAATCCAGAAAAATGTCCCTATAAATAGAATTCAAGGGGCAACCGAGTTTGGTTGCTCAATCTCTTCTCTCCCACTCCCGATACCCTCTCTAAGCCCTATTTTAACCCCCCCCCCCCCCCCCCCGCGAAGCCCTGGTATCATCCCGAGACCCGAAGCAAGTCCCGAAGCCCGAAGATCCTGAGAAGAAAAGAGTTTCTGAGCCGAAGCTCTACCCGTGAGAAGCCCGGTGTGCGAAGTGATCCCGGTTTCACCGAAGAAGTACTACTCTGAGAGCCGTAGTGTTGTCCGATCATCTTCTGATCAAGTGAGTGTATAGTCACTTTCATAAACACGATTTTAATACAAGTATTGTTTGAATGTATTAAGTATATGTTTGGTGTGAGTGTGTAGTTACTTTCTTCTAACACATAAATACGAAGTATTTACTATGAAATACGTGCTATGTGTTTATATATTGTTTGTTTATTTGAGATGGGTGGAATGAATGTTTTATATAGGTTTTAAATGAGTTAACCTGTATATATATTTTATATCTACAAATATGTTGGGTAGAACATGGGTAGATGAAATAGTTGATGTGTGATGAAAGATCCATGTTGAGTAAACCTTGGCGATTATGGAGTTAGCGCTAGTTGAGTAAAGCTTAGCGACTATGGAGTTAGTGCTTGTTGAGTAAACCTTGGCGACTATCGAGTTAGCGCTTGTTGGGTAAGTCTTGGTGACTATGGAGTTAGCGCCTGATAGCTATGGATTTAGTACCTGATAGATAAACTTTGGCAGCAATGGACTTCGTGCCAATTCGTTAGGCCAATCCTTAGGAATGTGTGAATGAAGGATAGTTAATTCTTAAGGTAAAACCTTAAGAGTAAAGAAGATAATGGGGATGGGTAGTTGGGTTAATTGTTTGATAATTGAATATAATAATTATATTATTGTGGGTTGAAAACCCTATATGCTCACCGGGCTCCCAAGCCTGACCCACTCAGTTTTCTTTGCATCACTGGTAATGGCACAAGAGTATAAGTTGGTGGACTTGACGAGAAATTTTGGATTATAGATCAGTAGTTATAAATGACTGTTGTAAGGTCTATTTTATATTGTTTATGCTTTTGGTCTGTATCGGAACATGACATCTCGAGATTTTGTTATTTAATGAAAATACATTTCTTTAAAGAAATGCTTTGATAAATTCTTATCACATTTTGTTTTGGGAACAAATTCCGCAATTGTTTTCTTTAAAATATTACTTTGATTTTAAAACAAAGCATAAACGAATCGGTCTTTTCTGGCCGAGAAATTGGGGATGTCACAGTTGGTATCAGAGCATTAGTTTAAGCGAACTAGGAATTTGTAGGATTTCTAGACTTAAACTTAGAATGTTAAGCAATGATTGTGAGATGAGTGTCTACCGTATTTTAGGCATGAGCACTAGTATATTTTAGGAAAGATGCCTAAAATGCTTTTATGTGCTAAATGCTATATGTTTGCCTTATATGCTATTATTTGTTTAGATCTATGGTCTGTTGCCGACTGGATATAGAAATTTTATGTGCTTAGGGTTCTAAAAGTTTAATTATGATATTAGAACTGGCATGTAATTTTTCGGAGTAATAAGGAGGATTACACATCTAAACCCTCCTCTATCTATATTCTTGTCTCGATACACCGAACGTCTGCTTTGGTGTATAGAACGTTATGGTGAAGACTCGTAGAGAATTGAGTAAATGGAGGAAATGAAAGGCTTATGATAGTGAATGACACCTATCAAAAGATATTTTAAGAGTGGTATCTTGCCATTAGAATATGTCTGATAAAATAACGGAATGTTTAGAGGAGTACGGTACGTCTGATGTACACCTTCGATTGGCAGGATGATGGAACAGTTGGTGTAATTCCTGAAGTTGTCCCATCGTCTGGAATTTCCATCACCGATCGAGTTGAAGCATGATTAATGATAGAAGATATGCATAGAAGAAGTCCTAGTAGAGTCTAGGAAAAATTTTATGATTAATTGGACACATTCGTATGTGTTAAATTATTTGGTGATTTTAGGAATTGGGGACTGCGAGACAATACTTGGAATGAGTATGAGTAGGTGTGAATAGTAGTAGAGATCTATACTACTAGAAGCACATGACTCACACTTGGATCAAGGAAAGTCACAAGGTTACCAAGAAGCTTGTAATTAAGTTCGTTTTTATTCAAGTATGTCGTTACCATTGTTTCGGTAATGAATAAAAAGATGATTGATATTCTGACCCTAGCGGTCATATCAAATTGAGTCCGACTACAATGAGTTTGTTACGTAGTTCATAGAACCAAGTTCGAGGTAGTATCTGACTTAAATCAGAAAATTGAAATCAATGCGATCGATAGCATCACACTCGTTGTTAAGGAAGCTTCTAGCTAGAAATGCTACATGCAAAAATGTGATTATATCACATTAGAATATGAAAGAAGGTATATTCCATTATGGAATTTGACTCTAAGAGACTTGAGTCTAAGTGTTGCATCATACGATGAGAGGTTGTTAGAATACGACCTATCGATCTGTTACAATAGATAAAGGAAAGTACTTATTCTAAGAAGAAGAATGAGTCCTCAGTAAGGATTTATTTTTTAACTCGAAGGTTACGATTGAAAGTCCAACATAGTACGAAGAGTGGATGCAGGATTGAGCACTACCTGCTATCGAGAAGTTTAAGAGTTAGATACTCTTTCGAGGAAACATAGAATTATAGTTATTACCTAGGATGAATATATAACGTATGGAATTATTATATAAGTCCTATTTCATTGATGATTCTGGGACGTAATCATCCTAAGGGGGAGATAACTGTAACGCCCGTAGATTCGGGCTAGTCAATTTAGAGACCATAAGCATCAAAAATGACTTTTTTATGGAAGATTATTTAGAAGGAGTAATCTTAACTAAGTTGTAGTATATGTTACAAGGATTCTGTATATATAAAGAACGCCGAAATCCGAGTTATAACGAAGCAGTTATGACATGTCGAAGTTTCGCGATAGAACCGGCACGACACAGCGCGACGTAAATAGTGAATTTACGATAGAGCGATATTTGGATTTAGCGATCTAAACAAAAGTCGTAGAATACATTAAACCAAGAGCGGGCGTGAAAAGAACGCCCAAATCTGACTTTGTATGAGGAAGTTATGATTTTTCGAAGTTTCGGCTTAGCAGTATACAACCCGAAGTTCGAATATGAGATCGAGCGATATTTAGCCAAAACAATCTAAACAAGAATTGAATATCTCGTCTATTGTAGTCCAACGGTGAAAAGACGGACAAAAACGGACGACAGATGAAGAAGTTACGAGTTTATAACGAAGTTTTCCTGTCCCGGCCTACTAAAAATAATATAACAAAAATAAAGTCAAAATTAGCCAGCGAAGTATAAATGAAAGTTGTAGATCTTGTTTTTATCTACGCTTCAATATAAAGAACGTTGAAAACAGAATTCGTATGCTTAAGTTATGAATTTTTGAAGTTCTGGGTGCAAAACCCGAAAACTGTCAGAGTTCACGACATGAGTCCAGTGTTCACGACGTGAACTCATTATTTATGACTTCTGGAGCCAGAAAGACGCAAGTTGCGATGACTCACCTGATGACTATTGAACTCACGACGTGAATATTTGAGATTCACGATGTGAATCCAAAAAAATGGCCATATAAATAGAATTCAAGGGGCAGCCGAGTTTGGTTGCTCAATCTCTTCTCTCCCACTCCCGATACCCTCTCTAATCCCTATTTTAACCCCCCCTGAAGCCCTGGTATCATCCCGAGACCCGAAGCAAGTCCTGAAGTCCGAAGATCCCGAGAAGAAAAACGTTTTCGAGCCGAAGCTCTACCCGCGAGAACTCCGGTGTGCGAAGTGATCCCGGTTTCACCGAAGAAGTACTACTCTGAGAGCCGTAGTACTATCCGATCATCTTTTGATCAAGTGAGTGTATAGTCCCTTTCATAAACACGATTTTAATACAAGTATTGTTTGAATGTATTAATTATATTTTTGGTGTGAGTGTGTAGTTACTTTCTTATAACAAATAAATACAAAGTATTTACTATGAAATGTGTGCTATGTGTTTATATATTGCTTGTTTTATTTGAGATGGGTGGAATGAATGTTTTATATAGGTTTTAAATGAGTTAACATGTATATATATTTTATATCTACAAATATGTTAGGTAGAACATGCGTAGATGGAATAGTTGATGTGTGATTAAAGATCCATGTTGAGTAAACCTTGGCGATTATGGAGTTAGCGCTTGTTGAGTAAACCTTGGCGACTATCGAGTTAGCGCTTGTTGAGTAAACCCTGGCGACTATGGAGTTAGCACCTGACAGCTATGGATTTAGTACCTGATGGATTTATGCCCCACAAATGATTTTTTTGCTAACTATTAGGGGGTATTTCATAAAACATTTGATATTAATATTTGCAGCAAGCAAATACACAAATAGAGTCCTTATGACAGAAAAGTTTGTATGTCATAAAGCTGTTGTCATAATATCACAAAAGTCATAGTCTTATACAAGGCATAACTTGACACTTTCCGACAAATTGAGTCACGTATAGTGTTTTATAAAGAAAAGGACTGTTTGCCGGTTTTGATTACATTTGGATAATTTTGATAAATATTTCAAAGTGGATTAATTCCAATAAACGAGACGAACGAAACGAAATATCTAGACACAACAACATCTATTATTATTTATTTATTTAGTAAATAATGATTCTCACGATTTGCTCAAAGATTGGTTAGTATTATAGTGAGAAAAAATCTTCACAGTACATATATTAATACAATATTGTACATTTTAAGTCCTGTAAGAGTTATAAATAGAGTCTCCTTGAGTGAGAGAGAGAATTTTTGTATAGATCTATACGGGGTTGACACCCCGCACCTTCGTTGTTCGCTATAGCTAGGCTGGCCAGCCTAGGGTGACAAATGTCTTGAAAAAAACTGACACTTGAAGAGCGTCATAACAGACACTCCGTCATATTATTATGGTTATAACAACTCACTAGAATACATCAGAAATGTATTTCTACAGATTTCATCTTCGGTTAAAAATTAACTATTTTTTACTATCTCAACGAGACTTCTCCACACAAGTGTTATGTTTTTACCAAAACTACTATTTTACTCATCATAAAATATAGGATTTTCTAGGGAAACGATTTGTATGATTCCGAAAACGATGATTTAGGACACACATGCAACTATTCCCGATTTGAAACAAGAGTTACAACTATTCGATAAGAAAATATTGGATTTTTCTGGATTTCTAAACTATCATCAAAGTTTTTATATGCAAATGCTTATGAACTCACCAACATATTTTTATGTTGAAGCTTTTCAAACAACTTGTATTCTCAGGAAATCAATAAGAAGGTTATGGATCGAGGACTCAAGATTTATTTTGTTGTATTTTGAAAATTGTTCGCTAATGTCTCTTTTGTGTAATATTTGGGAACATAAACAAGATGTAAAACAATGTAAGCTTGTTATATTAATGTACAATGTTTGGTGTTGCTATGTTTCATTTATATGCAATTGTTATGATACCACACGATGAAGTCACCCACCTCCATACGTTTCTGTTGTTCTGGTCCGGGGGTGTGACAGTACTCATGAATATTGCAACAAACTTGTAACATCCCGGAATAGCAAGAGTAGAGTAGAAGGACTAAAAGTGTAAATTTTGAAGGGCAACTCGGCGAGTCCATGGATGGACTCGGCGAGTAGGGTCGCGACTTTGGTCGCGAGTCAAGTGGCCTACTCGGCGAGTCCAAAGATGGACTCGGCGAGTAGGTGCTGAGTGGAGAAAACCCTAAATCCAGGGAATGAGCCCTATTTAAAGAACATTATATCCTCTCCCCAGCCTCTCTGATCCCCCTTGAAGTTCAAAAACCCTTGGAAGCGTGATTGAAGAAGATTGGAGTGCATTTGGAGCTTGGGGAGGTGTTTGTTGAAGAAATCTTGAAGGAGAAGAGGCTTGGATCAAAGGGCTTTGCTTGGATTCGAGTTTCATTGCAGTTGGGGCATTCTTTTGAGGTAATATCTCGTTCTTGGGCTATCACTCATATGGATTCATCATTTTGGGGTTTGTGGGGAGTATATCTTGGTATGTTTTGGAGTTTGGAGGTTAGATCTGAGGATGCTACCTCAGATCTGGAATATTGAAGGCCTAGAGTGCATTAAAGTTGTTGTGTTTGAGTGCTTAGTGAAGCCATCATGTCCCAAACCCTAGCTCTAAAGTGAATAAGGCCTAGATCTCTTTGGATTCACGTAAATTTTGCGACTTTACGAGATGGATGGGTTGTAGGAGGCTAGATTTATGTTTTGGATCAATTGCATGGCCTGGAAATACTTCTGTTTGGATTCGGACCGGTTGTACTCGGCGAGTCGATTGAAGATAGCCTTAGACTTGGCGAGTCTGTTCTTGGACTCGGCGAGTCTTATCGAAGAGTCCCAATATTTTCTGGTTGAGTCGAGAATCGGTGAGTCAAGGGATGACTCGGTGAGTTGGGTGCGAGTGGACTCAGAGTTGTTGGACTCGATGAGTCTCGGGGTGACTCGACGAGTTAGGTCGCGGGTTGAGGGAAGTTCTGAACTTGGGGACTCGACGAGTCATCGGGTTGACTCGGCGGAAGGCATTATGATATGGGCGGGAAGGCGTTATGATATGGGCCAGAAGGCATTCTACGTTATGTGGACCGGAAGGTCATGGCCTGGAAAGGCGTATGTGTGTAAGTAGTATCTTGACTGAGATGTAGGGTGATATATGCTCATGATCGGCTAGGTCGGTATCCTGGTTAGGGTAATGATATGTTACGTGATCTGCTTGATCAATTTGTTGACTGGGAACTGTTATATGATTGAATGTTATGTGCACAGGGTTGTTTAGACTGGAGTTTGACCCGATATGCATGGCTGTTCTATGTTCTGTTATGTTATGTATGCTTTTTATGTTATGGGCCGGAAGGCAATATGTTGTGGGCCGGAAGGCAATATGTTTTGGACCGGAAGGTCGTAGCCTGTAAGGGCGTTTATGTGGTTGGTATCTTGGGGGTATCTCACTAAGCTTTCGGGCTTACAGTTGTGGTTTAACGTTTTTCAGGTTCTTCAGGAGGCTGTGGCAAGGCAAATGCGTGATCGTACCGTTCCTCGCGTTTATGTTTTATGAAATGGACCTGGGAATATTCTGATAAGTGATGTATTGAAAACCTTTTTGTAATAATGTTATTAAATGAATTGTTTGGAAAAGTTTAAATTATGTTGAAATTTTTGGGTCGTTACAAGTTGGTATCAGAGCCTTGGTTTGAGCGAATTGGAGGAACACTCGTGTGACTCCAGTCTCAAATCGAGGTGGGTTTTAAAAAGAGAAAATAAAATGGTTTTTAAACTAAGTAAAAGGAGGACGTGGAGGTACGATCTGCCAGAGCCAGTAAGTAACCCCAAATTACCATTCATGACATTTGTTTTATTGAGCTTGATAGAACAGCATGCTAGTGTTAGGCTAAGGATCTTCAGGATTTCATGATAATGTTGCCTGTTTTATGATGCCTGCTTGCCTTGGGTTTTCCTCTGTTGAGATTTCCAGTGTTCCTCTAGGAGTGAGGATCGAGCGCTTGCTATGAACATTTCTAGCTAGGGTGTTGTGGTAGTACCTCATACAAATATGGGTAGGTGTGGAAGGTAGTATGGGCCCGTACTACTGAAAGCATAGGACCCATACGCGTATCAGGGAAACCATGACCTCTAGGGTTGGGTTGAGAGTTGGTTCCCGGGATAGTGGGAAGAGTCTGAGGTTTTCTGGTATATTTTCAGTATGGAGATTTCGAGGCATGCTGGGAGTAGATCCGGGTCAGGATCGGGTGCAGGAGGAGGAGTTGCGGATGGGTCAGTACCGCCCGAGTTTATCGGTCAGATGTGTACGCACGAATTGGATGCGAGGATTCGTGAGATCCTGCATGATGAGGTTGCTGCATTGTTCCGGGCCGAGCTGCCGGAACTGTTTGGGTCGATCAAGACCGCCATAGTGGAGTATTTTGATGAGTGCTATGTGGCTCACATGGAGACGGCTGCCGCGGCGGCTACAACGGTTGTAGCGGCGGCAGGGGGAGGAGCTAGTAGGGGTTTTCAGTATCGGGACTTCGTTAATACGGAGCCTCCCACCTTTGATGGAGTTCGGGATCCGATCGTTGCTATGAGATGGTTATCAGACGTGGAGGGGTGTTTCTTCACATGTTCATGCCCTGCTGATTAGAGGGTGAGGTGTGCTCGGAACCTGTTAAGGCTCGGGGCAAAGGATTGGTGGAAATTAACCACGGGGTCATACTCGGATGCGCAGAGTGCTGCAATTTCATGGGATCAGTTCAGAGAGATGTGCAGCACTCGTTATGTTCCGCGAGTCGAGAGGGAGAGGTTGGCTCAGGAGTTCCTGGAACTGAAGCGGGATACGGAGTCGGTGACGGAAATCACCAGGATGTTTACCGAGAGGGCGATGTTTTCCCCTGAGTTCGCTTCGGAGCAGGCTCAGATGTCCCGATATCTAAGTATGCTAAAGGGGGGACATCAGTCAGTTTGTGTCCGCGCGGAGGTGCGAGACTTTGTTGGAGTTGCAGGAGGCCGCCAGGCGGCGTGAGTTAGAGATTGAGTTGCAGTTGCGTGAGCTGAGGCAAGCTCCAGTTCAGTCGCAGCCGGCGACGAAACGGTCTAAGACTGTTGATTCCAGGATGGGAGATCCGGGCAACCACGTTTGTGGAAAGTGTGGGAGGGGTCACGCCGGATTTTGTCGGTCCGGTGGTGCATGCCACAAGTGCGGAAAGGTGAGGCATTATGCGAGGGATTGTCGGTAGTTAGTGTCGGTTCGGGATTTGAGGATCTGTTATCATTGTCATCAGGTTAGGCACTTGAGGGTCAACTGCCCACAGATTGTTGTAGGGCCGGTGCAGGCTCCAGCACCGGCCATTTTGAGGATCGCAGGTAGAAGTCAGGGTAGAGCAGAGCCCCTAAGGGCTTGGGATCGTGCTTTTCAGCTTGTAGCGGAGGAGGTTAGAGCAGTGCCGAACGCAGCTACGGGTATGTTTCGTCCTTGTCGTCTTGTTTCTTTATGATTATTGTGGAGTATCGTTTATCTTCTAGTCTTGTTGGATGGATATGGATTTGTGTTTCGGGTTTATGTTTGGTATCCGTGTTCCTCAAGGGTTTAGCATGGTTATGGATTTGTGTTTCGGGTTTTCATTTGGTATCCGTGTTCCTCGAGGGTTTGGCATGGTTATGGATTGTGATTCGGGTTCTCGTTTTGGTATCCGTTGTTCCCTGAAGGTTTGGTAAGGTTATAGTTTGGTGTTTCGTGCTATCGTTGGTTATCATTCGTAAAGGTGATTAGTGGAGATATGGCGTTGGTTGAATGTCGGGTAGCATCTTCAGTCTGAGGAGTGGTTAGCTGAGGAATGAGTACTTTTGAACGGATTGATCAGTGTGGGAATGTGTTTTGCGAAGGTTGCTAATGCTAGTGGAAATCAGTCTGTGTGTAAGCGTTGGGTTTTGTGCAAGATTATTTTGGGAGGTCGGTGTTAGCGGCCGGTGGTTGATAGTCAATGCCCTAAGTGGGGGAGAATTGGAAATTCTCCGGATGATCAATAGACTTGAGAGGTTGTTTAGCTGTTTGGGTTTCGGCGGTATTCCTTTCAGCCGAGAGCAGGCTGGTATAGGTAAGTAGCAGGCGTACGGGGCGGATTACAGACCTATGGCATTGATTGTGTAGAACGTGGGATCAGGTTGGGTTCGAGTATGTATGATAAAGATAGAGTTCGGGACCCCTGAGGGGCTAGAACAGTATGCAGGGGAGGATTCCCCAGAGGGATAACTCGGATTGATGAATGATAGTTGAGCGATCTGATAGACTGAAGGCCGGAAGGTGGTCCAGCCAGACGGAAAGCCCTGGAGGGCGGCCCTGATTGGCTGAGGGTTTTGAGAGTGGTCCAGCTTGACTGAAGACCTGGTGAGGTGGCCCAGTCATGCTGAAGACTCTGTCGGTATTATCGGGTCGGTGCGAAGTAATGAATTGAGTATGCTGCGATGTGTTAGCATCATAAGGTCTGGCCCCGGGTATTGACCTTGATTAGTGGTGATTGTGCATGGACTCGAGAGCCCTTGCGAGCAGATTCAGGGCATATGTGTTGCATGGGTAGCGGTTATGCTATAAGGAGGCGATGTAGCGTTGGGTGAGCACCGTGGCTCTTGTCATGGTGACGAGGCGGTCAAGTGGTTTTCCTTGGTAAGGAAAGAGGGAGGAATGTAATTCCGAAGGGGAGTGCAATTCGTGAAAGTGAAAGCGGCAGTGTAGAGTTATGATCGGAGTGGTTCGACGGTGGTTTTCGAGCAGCGTGTGCGGCGGCGGTTGGGATGACATCATGAGGGGATGTCTGCTGGGGTCGTAGAAGGGAATTCCAGGGCTGTAAACACAATAGGCTCGTAAGGGATGTAGATATGGAGTTTTGGATTTCCAGCTTGATTTCGGTAAAGGATTTGTGTATCAGTGGTTCATCCTGAGGGATGTTTTGAGGGTCGTCAGAGTGATGGGTTTCCTAACCCGAGGGTGCTAGAGCTAGTTCAACATGTGCACTCGATTGGAAGAAGAGAACTCATGGGAGTTGCTCTGAAGAGTGTGTCTTTCTGTCAGCATGGGGTGGATAGAGTTGGACTTGGATCGGGGATTCGGGTGGTGCATAGTTATTTATAGCTCATATGGGTCAAGTAATGGTTGTGATTTGGAGCTGTGATGCATCATGGGTGGTACTCAGTTGTTGTGTGTGGTTAACAGAGGGTAAAGCCGGTGGCCTGTTTGAGATGGTGGTCAGGACACCGCAAGGAAGGAGAAAGTGAGTTCGAGTCTCGATGGGTATGCCTTGAGGGACTTAGCCCGGTTAAGGCTAGGTGGCGCGTTGTGGAAGTATTTTGAGATGAGTTGCCGTAGGCTTCGAGGACGAAGCCTAATTTAATTGGGGGAGAATTGTAACATCCCGGAATAGCAAGAGTAGAGTAGAAGGACTAAAAGTTTAAATTTTGAAGGGCAACTCGGCGAGTCCATGGATGGACTCGGCGAGTAGGGTCGCGACTTTGGTCGTGAGTCAGGTGGCCTACTCGGCGAGTCCAAAGATGGACTCGGCGAGTAGGTGCTGAGTGGAGAAAACCCTAAATCCAGGGAATGAGCCCTATTTAAAGAACATTATATCCTCTCCCCAGCCTCTCTGATCCCCTTGAAGACCAAAAACCCTTGGAAGTGTGATTGAAGAAGATTGGAGTGCATTTGGAGCTTGGGGAGGTGTTTGTTGAAGAAATCTTGAAGGAGAAGAGGCTTGGATCAAAGGGCTTTGCTTGGATTCGAGTTTCATTGCAGTTGGGGCATTCTTTTGAGGTAATATCTCGTTCTTGGGCTATCACTCATATGGATTCATCATTTTGGGGTTTGTGGGGAGTATATCTTGGTATGTTTTGGAGAGATCTGAGGTTGCTACCTCAGATCTGGAATATTGAAGGCCTAGAGTGCATTAAAGTTCCTGTGTTTGAGTGCTTAGTGAAGCCATCATGTCCCAAACCATAGCTCTAAAGTGAATAAGGCCTAGATCTCTTTGGATTCACGTAAAGTTTGCCACTTTATGTGATGGATGGGTTGTAGGAGGCTAGATCTATGTTTTGGATCAATTGCATCGCCTGGAAATACTTATGTTTGGATTCAGACCGGTTGTACTCGGTGAGTCACAAGGGTGGACTCGACGAGTTGGATGAACAACTCGGCGAGTCGATTGAAGATAGCCTTAGACTTGGCGAGTCTGTTCTTGGACTCGGCGAGTCTTGTCGAAGAGTCCCAATATTTTCTGGTTGAGTCGAGAATCGGTGAGTCAAGGGATGACTCGGTGAGTTGGGTGCGAGTGGACTCAGAGTTGTTGGACTCGACGAGTCTCGGGGTGACTCGGCGAGTTAGGTCGCGGGTTGAGGGAAGTTCTGAACTTGGGGACTCGACGAGTCATCGGGTTGACTCGGCGAGTAGAGTCAGTCAGGGGTTGACTTTGACTTCGTCCAAGGTTGACCAGTTGTCGTCCAGGGGTATTTTGGTGATTAAGGATATATATTGAGTTGAGTGTTTTGGTGTTCAGTAGAGGAGTTCGTGTCGGAGTTCGGAGCAGTGGGATCTTATCCTTTCAGCCGGAAGTTCGAGGTGAGTTATCCTCACTATATCAATAGGGTCTACGACACCAAGGCCGACCCTTTTACCGGATGGAAATCCGGATAGTTGTTTGTTATGTTATTGCTGGGTATGGGCCGGAAGGCATTATGATATGGGACAGAAGGCATTATGATATGGGCGGGAAGGCGTTATGATATGGGCCAGAAGGCATTCTACGTTATGTGGCCGGAAGGTCATGGCCTGGAAAGGTGTATGTGTGTAAGTAGTATCTTGACTGGGACGTAGGGTGATATATGCTCGTGATCGGCTAGGTCGGTATCCTGGTTAGGGTAATGATATGTTACGTGATCTGCTTGATCGATTTGTTGACTGCGAACATGATTGAATGTTATGTGCACAGGGTTGTTTAGACTGGAGTTTGACCCGATATGCATGGCTGTTCTATGTTCTGTTATGTTATGTATGCTTTTTATGTTATGGGCTGGAAGGCAATATGTTATGGGCCGGAAGGCAATATGTTTTGGACCGGAAGGTCATGGCCTAGAAGGGCGTTTATGTGGTTGGTATCTTGGGGGTATCTCACTAAGCTTTCGGGCTTACAGTTGTGGTTTAATGTTTTTCAGGTTCTTCAGGAGGCTGTGGCAAGGCAAAGGCGTGATCGTACCGTTCCTCGCGTTTATGTTTTATGAAATGGACCTGGGAATATTCTGATAAGTGATGTATTGAAAACCTTTTTGTAATAATGTTATTAAATGAATTTTTTGGAAAAGTTTAAATTATGTTGAAATTTTTGGGTCGTTACAAAACTTTTGCTATGTGTAAACACCTTTAGACAATCTACAGACCCATTAATGACAGTCTAGCTTCAATACCTACTTCCAAAGTATGATCGATTGTAGATAGTGTTAATAATTTTATTATTCGGGAAGTCAAAACATGCAAAGTGAAACACAAGAATAATCGAATCCAATATGGTCTCAACCTTTTGAATATAAGTAAAACATCTTTTATTTAATCACCATATTGATTACACATATTCATTGTATAATGTTTCGATTTATCAACTTAATACTTAAATTAAAGCAATAGTTATCCCATAATCCAAGCATGCACAATATGTTTACCTATGGTCCTTTCTTTGTGAAACAAATCAATTGAATATATCTTCAATGAAACTCATTTCACAACTCCAAATCTTTATCATATGTGTAAGAATGCCAAATTCTTGCCACTATTAGAATGTGTCAGATTCTAAACTATTATGCAATGATTCCTTTCGTAATGTCGAGGTACATAAGTCACAAAGACTTTGCCAATGATATTATAAAGTATTCCTTTGGAGATTGTCATAAGAACAATTCCATGGAAGCGAATTCTCAATTTCAAAGTACATTCCTTTGAACATCCTTCTTGCATAAAAGTTTCTAACCTACACATAGATTTTTAATATCCAACTCCCATTATGGAAACATTTCCATATTTTCCATATGACAATTCATTATTAACAAAGTCCTGTCTATTCATAATAATGTCAATATAGTCCATTCATTACTATACTTCCAACTACAAGCAACCAATCATTAGTGAATCTTAGATCGTCCTTGACAGTTGTTTAATACCTTTAGTCATATCCAGTTCTAATCTTTTTTCCCTCTTAATGCCCTAGGCATTTGGAAAATTAGAACAAAAGAGTATTATAGCATATGTAATCGATCCTATACCCAAAGCATATAGGATACGATTCATAATGTCTTACATAAAGACATGATACTTGACCAGCCCTTTGCTATAACATTTCCATATATAGAATTTACAATGTTGAAACATTCCAATATGGAAACCATATATATATATATATATATATATATATATATATATATATATATATATATATATATATATATATATATATATATATATATACTAGCCGTTACCCGCGCACAGCGGCGGGGACAAATTGCTTCTTTCAACGATATTTTTTTAAAGAAAAATGTTATGTTCCAAAAGAAAGTTCATATCGTGGGTGAGAGGAATGGCGGTAGTCGTGATAGTGGTTGATTGAAGGCGAAAGGAGGCAGAGTGGCTGTGGTGGTGGTGGTTATACTGTCTTGGTTACTGGTTAGGGTTCTTCGAGAGAGTGTGCGTATATTTCTTACTTTGAAGGGATTACGAAGATAGATATTATGAGATTGTTTGTTACCAATGTGAGAGAAGAGATCCTCTATAAAATGTTGACATTGACCGCTTCAAATGGTTGAAGTGTTGAGATTGACGGGTTCAATTTGCAAATGAATTCTTCTATTAATTTGATACGATATTTTTAAGGGATAAAGGATATGGTTAAAGTTTTAATATTATTATATTATAAATGGGTTGTACTTCAAGCTTAATAGTTTGGACGTCTTAAAAAAATAATATTATTATATTCAATATATTTATAGAAATAGTTAGATTTCTTTTATAAGTAGTAAAGATATATATATATATATATATATATATATATATATATATATATATATATATATATATATATATATATATATATATATCCATGACTAAGTCTAATTAATATTTCAATCTAAGTTTTTAGATTTGAAATAAAGTATAAGTATCCTTTCCCTTACTATAGCGAAACAACTTTTCAAACTCTACAACTTTGAAAATTTAAAACTTTGTTTCCTGCAAATAGTATTGCTAACCTGCAACAGTTAACGTAGTAATCATGCTCCCACTATCATTATAATTATATGCTTACTAGTATAACACTTATGCTCCCACTAGCTTTGACGTGTACCCAGAAACCACCTAGATTTCTAAAAATCAATACCTATTGACTTTCTTTCTAAAGTTCAGATTTCTGATCCGAGATACTTCAATAAGACTTTATCTAAGCTCATACACTGTTAGTTAGAAAGCTCATGTGTTTCTAAACTATTTCAGAACTTACAGCAGTAAGTCCCGAATGTTCAAACTATTTGCCATTTCTCATAATTCGAACTATGAAGAGGGATGTCGTAATCATAATCGAATTTGAGAATGTAATTAACACGACTGCTATCTCCTCAAAATCTATTTAGTGAAAGTGTTTCCTCACACTCATTTTCATGAAATTGAGAGAAACCTTATGTCACTTAGATTTTATGGTGTATGTGTTCCTATCCATGTAAATTTGTTATATCTAACCATTATCATAGGATAAGGTATATGACAAATTCAAACTCATATGGACTGAACTTTTTCAATCTTAATTTCATGCCAATTGGCAGCACAAGGGTCTACCATGTCTTCCAAGTTATTGAGCATATCAACCTTACTGATCAAGGTGCTTTGCCTAATACAATCAATTGTGAACTCATAGAACTCACATGCATAGTCATATTTAATTGGAATGGGCACAAAAACAAGAATATCTCAACACGATAAGTTACAAACCTCAAATCGTGTGCTAGTGATAAACAATAGGTTTTATTCTTGATTAGTTCTTAAAACTATTCAATATCTTTAAGACTCCCATTGTCCTCTTGACATATAAGATTCTCTTGTTAGGAAACATTCCTTGACAAACAAATATTCAAGAGTCAGTGCAAATTCTTATCAAGAATAACACTTCACACAATTGGTCTTAGTTGTTCTTTGTTTTATCCAAAACATCACAACTACGAAGTTGATATTTCACTCAAGTCATAATCTTGGAGAGTAACGCGAAGACTCGATTTGGAACGAATTATGACTTATCTTTTGATTTAACCATTTCGACAATTTTCGATTCCTCTTCTTATTCATACAAGTGCACTAAGTTGTCCTTAGAGGGTCAATTGTGATATGGTTTTCATAATCATTAGGATGATCATAAAACACGATACCAAAGTAATCTCCTTTCCTTTCAGATTTGAGAAACTTTTATCTTTCTGCCTATTTGATTCCTTTTATTCGTTTTGCTTTACGTTGAAACTTTTTCAATGATTCAGAATCACACTTAATCTTGTAAGTATAACCACATTTACCAAACTTTTAGTAAATCATAATGAATAGTCTTATTGTTCTTTGTGGTGGACCTGACCAGTGCACAATGATGTGTACTAGATCCCTTAGCCCTTCATTTGACTCACATATACATGTGAACAAGGAATTAGTTTTAATTTCCCAAAGATGAAGGTTCTCATTCATCATACAATACAAGTTGCATGATTCTGTATTTATGTCCTATTGAAACTTGGTTGATGAGAATTTTTCCTTAATTGGTAAATTTCTGACACTAACGCAAACGAAAGAATCAAACTCATTCACAGTATTGCTAATAATATATAAACACCAAATTTTGATAAATGCCATTGTAAGGAAATATAAAATAAGATAAAAAAACAAAATTTTCTTTTATTTATAAAAATTGCGGAAAAACTTGTCCTTACAATGCAATTACATATGGAAACTATGTTCCTTAATATTTCTAAGCAATCTATCATAACTCCTAAGCAGCAGCTCAAAAATCTGATCATTGAGTCGTGCGATCAAAATCCATCTATTCGTAATCAGACATAGCTTACTCTTCCTTTAAGCTTCCTTTCTTTTCTTCGATCCTACAAAAAACATCAAAATGTAATCTTATCACATCATGTATTAAGAATCTCCCAATAGGAACTTAATAAAGTTAGATAGTGAACTTACCTAAAGTAGAACCATACAATTTGATTTTACCATCTCTTAGATCTCTCACGTAGTCATGGCAGCTTCGCTACCAATGCCCCTTCTCTTGGCAGTAGAAACAAACAGACTCTTTTGGAATGACACATGGAACAATCTCAGACTTAGCCTTTGTCTTTACCATTTGGTCAAATGGTTTAACCATGGCCGATCCCTTTCCATTGGGATGAGAAGACGTTTATGGAGTTCCAATGTCGCCATTGTCAATGTCCATGGAAGTTTGGGAAGTAGATATTCTAATCAAATTTGCTTACCAGTGTGCCAAACCATTTCTAATTCAACAAATATTAGCAAATAGGTAATATCGATAAGAGTTACGTTGCGGTCTGTCATATAGTAATCTTTAATGAACTCACTATATGATTTAGGAAGTGATTGAAGAACCAAGTCAACATCTAACTTCCTCGAGACATCGACTCCCAGCATTCCCAACCTGTCAATGTGTGACTTCATCTCCAAGATATGTGCACACACAGACCTTCCATCTTGGTGTTTTCTAGCCAATAGGATTTTAGTGACCTTGAAATTTTCAAGTCGACAAACATGTGGGTCAGGGATAATTATTGGAGGAGGTGGAGGAAGTGAAGCATGATATTCATTTCCACGATCCAATCGTGGGACATCATCTTCATCTGGAAAGCTTTTTCCATAAGATTCGGGAAGACCGTAGTTGTATGAATTAGACATTTACAAGGGATAATTTCAAGTTTAGTAGATTTAAGTCCTTAATATAACACCCAACTTAAATATTAAGTCTAGCACCTAACACAATATTCTACAATTCGGAAGAAGGATGTCGTAATCTAGTTGCAAAATATTTGAAGGTATGTAAATGATGATTTACCCATTTCCACCATGAAAAACGAAAATGAACATTAGGTTTTAAATGAATTGAAATTCCTAGATTCTTTGAGATTCGTTGAACTTTCCAATGGCATGTTTAATCTCGATTATGCCCTTCAAGTTTGTGATTGGGATACCGAGGATCACAAACAAGGTGTGAATAACCATGCAAATGTGCTTGGTACTCTCGATGTTACATATCACCTAATTAATGTGTCGTTTAATCACACACGATCCATTGATCCATGATTAAGATCAAGCTACACTTTGTTACCCTTGATAGTCCCAAATTAGTGTGCTGGTTAACCACACACACTCCAATAACGAATTAGCAAGGTGCAAAGTGCAATTTCATGGAATATCACCATTTTCACATTTTTCCTAAGTAACTAAGATTGAGAATTTATAAAGTATTTAGTTACTTAGTATTTTCATTATACTTTTAATGGAAGTTTGTATCCTATCCTACCCGTTCGGATAACGACTCTCCACTACTCAAGGAAACGGTGGGTGTGACATCCCCATTTTCACGGCCAGAAAAGACCGATTTGTTTATGCTTTATTTTATAAAATAAGAGTAATCCTTTGATCAAAAGAGTTGTGGAATTTGTTCCCAAAACAAAATATGATAAAATATATCAAAACGTTTCTCAAGAGAATGTGTTTTCATTAAATAATAAAACATCGGGATATCATGTTCTAATACAGACCAAAAGCATAAACAGTACAATACAGACCTTATAGTAGTTATTTGTAACTACTGATCTATAATCCAAAATCTTTCGTCAAGTCCACCAATCTATACTCTTGTGCCATTACCTGTAATGCAAAGAAAACTGAGTGGGTCAGGCTTGGGAGCCTGGTGAGCATATAGGGTTTTCAACCCATAATAATACATTTATTATTCAATCATCAAACAATCAACCCAAATACCCATCCCCGTAACTCCTTTATTTCTTAAGGGTTTACCCTAAGAACCAACTATCCTTCATTCATTCATTCCTAAGGATTTACCTAAGGAACTGGCATAAAGTCTATTTGCTACCATGGTTTATACAATAGACACTACGTCACATAGTCACCAGGGTTCATACGATAGCCACTACGTCTCATAGTCACCAGGGTTTACACAACAGACACGAAGTCACATCATCACCAAGGTTTATCAAATAGGTACAAAGTCGCATCATCACCAAGGCTTACTTAATAGGCATGAAGTCGCATCGTCACCAAGGCTTACTCAATAGGCACAAAGTCGCATCGTCACCAACTATTCCATCTACCCATATTCTACCCAACATTTTTGTAGATATAAATACAAACGCAATTTAAATCATTTAACACCCGCATAAAACACATCAATTCCAAGACCATCTCAAATAGACAAATAATATATAACACATTGCACGTATTTCATAGCTAATACTTTATATTTATGTGTTAGAAGAAAGTAACTATACACTCACTTGATTAGACGATGCTCGGACAACACTACGACTTGTAGAAGTAGTATTCTTCGGTAGATCTGGAAGATCTTCAAAAAAACCGAGATTCTCGCGGGCAGAGATTTGGCTCGGGAATTTCACTTCTCAGGATCTTCGGGGCTTGCTTCGGGTCTCAGGAATGATACCGGGGCTTCGGGATATTTCTTGCATGAAAAACGAGGTAAAACAGGAGAGAGAGGAGAGGAATTGAGAAAGGAACTCGGTTGCCCTCACACCCTTTATATAGGGGTTGATTCTTCGAATTACGCTGGGCGTAAATCCAGGTACGATGGGCGTAACCCGGATAAGCTCGGTGACTCCCCCCTTTGCATAATATCCGAATTTATATTTAAATTAAATACTTTAATTTTTTAATAAACTTCAAAAATTCATATCTTCCTCATACGAGCTCCGTTTTCAACGTTGTTTATATCTCCTTTTAGGTGAGACTACGATATACAACTTTCGTTTAGACTCCATCGGTCAATTTTGAATTTATTTTTATTATTTATTTTTAGTAGACCGGGATAAGAAAACTCCGTTATAAATTCATAACTTCTTCATCCGATGTCCGTTTTCGTCTGTCTTTTTACCGTTTCACTACTATCAATAAGATCTTCGATTCTTGTTAAAATTGTTTCGGCTAAAAACCGCTCGATCTCAAATCGAGTATTCGGGCTGCATACCATTAAGTCGAAACTTAGAAAAATCATAACTTCCTTATACGAAGTCAGATTTGGACGTTCTTTTTATGCACATTCATGGTTTAACAAACTCTACGACTTTCGTTTAGATCGCTAAGGCTAAATATCGCTCTAACGTAAATTCACTTTTTACGCCATTCAGCGTCGTGCCGGTTCTGTCGCGAAACTTCTATAGGTCATAACTTCTTCGTTATAACTCGGATTTTGGTGTTCTTTATATGTACGGAATCCTTGTAACATATACTACAAGTTAGTTAAGATTATTCCTTCAAAAATAATTTTCCATCAAAAAGTCATTTTTTACGCTTATTGTCCTTAAATGGACTAGCCCTAATCTACGGGCGTTACAGTGGGTGGGAGTAGACACCCTTTCTATTGTCATTTTATAGGCAGTTTCTTTATACCCCCCTTATAGATTGGCTTCATTAATGAAGCCTACTAATGGTAAGACTAGTTTTTTAATTATACATATATAATATATTAAACTTTTAATTTTAGATTGTATAAGGGTGCATTTTAAACTTTTAAAATACTTGATAGTTTAATCTATTAATAAATTATACTCTTAATTTCATTAAAATTAAATCATATGATTATGGATTTAATAATACTCTTTTAATTAAACATTTATATAACTATTGATAAAGTCCATAAGAGTTAATTTGAACTATTCAACAAAAACATCAATGTTCCAAAACTAAATTCAAAATTAAAACTATTTCATTAATTTTTTAAGTTATGAACCCAAGAGTTTTAAAATTTAATGTTTCATAAAAAATACATTTTCAAATTCCAAAACTTGAGGACAAGTTTTGTATCTCTTGAAATTTTTTGGATTCCATAACTTATGGAGTTAATGTTTTTTATGAATGTGACTTTTCATGTTCCATAACTCGAGGACAAGTTATGAAACTCTTCAAAACCTTTTGAGTTCCAAATTTGATGATAAATTTTGTAACTTCTTAAAAAACTTTTTGAGTTCTAAATGCTGATGACAAGTTTTGTAACTCCTTAAACATTTAGATCAAATTTTAAACTTATAAAATTACCATTTTATCTTTTACTAATTTGATCATAATACAACTCTTGTAGTAAGATAATTTCAAATCAAACTACAGAAATAATTAGTTTATCCTTTAATCAGTAATTATTTTATAATTTGATAATTTATTTTTTAATTGGATGAGGATAATCACTACCATATCAGAAAAACAAATTTTATGATACAAAACAGTTTGTGGTAATGATCATAATCCAATTTTGGCCAAAAAACCCGAAAAAATGCCAACAGATGGTCCAACTCCTCGAGTATGATAATGGACTCGTCGAGTTCATCAATGATGAACATGGACTCGTTGAGTTCATGTATGGACTCGTTGAGTCCTTCAGTCAGAATGCAATTTTTTTTAACCTTTTCAACTTTGAACAATTAATCAATGCATTTATATAACATAAAACACTTATAGCTCTAATACCACTGTTGGGTTTTAGGTGTTATAAAACTCCTATGGCGCAAATACAACCATAATAGTTGCGGATCTAAGTTTTCTCTAGTTATACAATGTAACATCCTAAAATTCAAGGCTAAAAATTTCATTTTTAAATAAGATATTCCATAAAACCATCAGTACAAAAACATTCATTTTAATATCTCATGACAAACCAAAGTGTCAGTAATCAAAACATATTATCATAAAACCATATCAGAGTGTAATCCCAATGATCTCATGTGTGGAAAACATAGTGTGATGTGCTGCGATCGAGCCGACTGCTTTCCTTGAAAACAAAATACCTGAAACTAAAACTGAAAACCATAAGCATGAAGCTTAGTAAATTCCCCATTACCACATACCATACAAAACAACTGATCCATACATGCCATTCATAGTCAAGAGCCATACATAACCAACATATCCATAATCAAGTAAGTTGTTATGTACCAAACATAGTCATGCTAAGGTGCTATGTGCCAAACATAGTCTTGTGGTTATGCCACGAGCTGCACATGGTCTTCTTGGTCAAGCGTGGGGCCACTCCTTGGGTCTTACAGACAAGTGCCAAGGGCCACTCCCTGGTATTTCATGCAAGTATCACAAACATAACTATACATACTACTCTACTAGGCTACTCCGCATATAGTGTGCCAGGAGCCACCTCCTGGTCTTCCATACACAATAGCATATAGTGAGCCACGAGCCACCTCCTGGTCTTTCTTACATATTTCCTAGGGCTAAAACCCATGTCTTCCTATCATACATTATAACATACTGTGTGCCAGGAGCCGCCTCCTGGTCTTTCATGCATAATGCCTAGGGCTAACCCCCGGTTCTTCCTATCATACATAACATATTGTGTGCCAGGAGCCGCTTCTTGGTCTTTCATGCATAATGCCTAGGGCTAACCCCCGACTCTTCCTATCATACATAACTACATGGGGTGGCATTGTGGCCGTAGACCCATACAAACAGTGAGGAGACTCACCTCACACTGCTGAACTTTTGTTGATAATCCTTTGGCTACTCACCGACAACTCTCTGAACCGCTGCTCCACTAGCTCCACTAGCTACTAGTATCAACATAACACTTCGTTCCAAACCGAACTCTACAAGTCAAACTTCATGTTTCATTTCCAACATAATCAACCTATCGATGTGTGATTTCATTCCTAGAATGTGGGCACACACGGATTTACCATCTTCATGTTTCATTTCCAATAGGGTCTTAGTGATATTGAACCTTTCAATTCTTCGATCTTGTGGGCTAGGGAGAACAATTGGAGGAGGTGGAGGAAGTGAAGCATGATTTATTGTTCCTTGATCGAATTGTGGAATACCATCTTCATGTGGAATGCTTGTTCCATGGGATTTGGGAAGACCATAGTTGTCGAACTTTGACATCTACAAAACGGGAGAAAAAAAACGAATTCAAGTTAGTTGATAGATTGAGTCCTTAGTAAATCACCCAAATGAAATACTAAGGCTAGGACCCAACACAATATGCTACAACCTAGAAAAGGGATGCCGTAATCTAGTTGTAGAATATTTGAAGGTAAGTGAATGACGATTCACTAATTTCCACCATGAAAAACGAAAAAGAAATTTAAGTTTTGAATCTATGAAAACTCCTAGAACCTTTGAGATTCATTGAACACTTCAATGGCATGTTTAAATCTCAATATGCCCCTCTTGTTTGTGACTGGGATGCTGAGGATCACAAAGCGGGTGTGAATAACCATGCAAACTTACATGGTGCCCTCACATGTTACAATCACTTATTCGATGTGCCGGTAAACCACACACGCTCCACCGAACTATGACAAACATTGAGTCACCCTTTGCTACCTTTGCTTAGAACCATTTAGTGTGCCAGTAAACCACACACGCTCCACTAACGTCTTCGCAAGGGCACAAAGTGTAATTTCATGGAATTGCATCAATTCACTTTTGCCTAAGTAACTAAGATTAGGAATTTGAAAAACATTTAGTTACTTTGTATTTCATTATACTTATAATGGAAGGTTTCGTCCTATCCTACCCGTTCGACTAACGACCCTCCACTAGTCAAGAGTGCGGTGGGTAAGAGTGGATACCCATTCAATCGCCATTCTATAGGCAATTTCCTTAAACACCCCTTATAGACCAACTTCGTGAATGAGGCCTACTAACGGTAAGACTGACTTTTACTCATACATATATATAATGTTAGACTTTTAATGTTATATATAGTATAGGGTGCATTTTACACTTTTAAAATATTAGGTGATCAAATTTAACAATTATACTTTTAATTCAATTAAATTGTAAACCTAAACTTTTATGGATTTATTAAATCTCTTTTAATTATACACCTTAATCAATTAATAAAACCATAAGGGAGTGATTTGAACTTTTCAAAACATTTCTAAGGTTTTAGAATTTAACATTCCTAATCAACTTTTAATCAACTTTTAAATTCCAAAACTTGAGGGCAAGTTTTGAAACCCTTTTCAAAACATTAGGGTTTTAACTATTTAAATTTCAAAACTTCAAAACTTTTGGGTTCAAATTTAAACTATAAAACCTAAAGGGGAAAATATGAAACTTTTCATAACAACAAGGATCAAATAACAAATAATTTTAAATTAACATTTAATCACATAATTATCCATATTTGATTTATTTAATGATTTCTTGCAAAACAATTTATCAATTTACTCAAAATAATTAATCAATTATCTTATAAGGAAACAATTATCTTATTAATTGATAAATATCTTCATTTAGATCAAAAATATAGTCAAATATATCATATAATCGGATTAACATTGATCTAACATGATAAGGTAACTATCCATATGCAAAAACAACAAGAAATCCTTAGATAAGCACTATCTGACGAGTTGACTCATCGAGTCACCCTGGACTCGGCGAGTCCAGCCTCTAGAACACCAAAAAATCAAATTTTTTAGATATACAATGCATCAATACAATTGAAACCATCCTAGGCTCTGATACCACTGATGGGTTTAGGTCATAAGACATCCTATGTGCTCATGCAAACCCTAATGCTTGGATCTAGGTTTCTCTATTGTACATGCTTTGAATCCAAGACTATAAACCCTAATTCTAGCATATGGAAATCGATATTAACATATAATTAGGTTTAAGATATTACCTTGATTGTTATGTAGCAATAACAATCCTAATTCCTCCTTGAATTGACTTTGGAATGCTTAGAGTCACAAGTGTCACTCCTCTAATGGCTTACAAACACCAAGAGCAAATGGAGAAGGTATAAAGAGAGAGGAGAGAGGTAGGAATTCATCCTTAGGACCTCTTGGGAAGGCTTAGACGAATTCATGAGCCTTAGGGGGTTTATATAGGTGTATAGATTAGGGTTTTAGTCCTTATCCTTATGTAGTTGCTTAACCACCAAGTAACCATAAGATAAGTCTTAGAAACCCTTATCCTAGTCGAATTCTAAGGCATTATCTCCTTAAATTCGTTCACCCTATATTTAAGATAATCCTTACCTTATTTTGTAACTATCACATAATTACAAATCAACCCCTCTAGTTTAATTAATTACACTTGATCACAAAATTAATTCCTAATTAATTATTGACCAATATTAATTAAACAAATATGATTTCTCCTTTAATATATTATTCTTATAGCATATTAATAAATCATAATAACCTCTCTCTCTTTATTTATTTCTCCAATCAAGTTGCTTTGGTGAAGGCAACCCAAAAGGACCATGCACCATCGGGTCAAGTACATACCAAAATAGTTATGGACTTAGACACTAATCCAACATTTAGTTGCCAAAAATCATTTGGAGATCAAGAGGTAAAGATATGTAGAAGAAATTTACGTTGATCTATTAGGTTTGCTAAATAATACACATGACTAGTTTGATTTGCATGGATTTTGTGTGTTTTTCTACTGCTATGAAAGGCTAAAAACATTATACTTCTGTTTGGTGAAGATGAACCTAATCGTTATGTGTTGATTTTGACTCATGGAAGATATATGTTGATTTTACTTGTGTTCGATAATTAAACCGTAACATGTTTAGCTCTAGTTTATATTGCTTATTAATCAAGATCTATGTGATAGTTGATCATTATAATTGCATGAATTTGTCACCTAATTGTTTATGACCATTAAATAATTAGAGCTAGAATTAATCACATCTGAGATAAAGTAATTAAAGATAGTAACTTTAACTATGTTAGCATAATTAGTCTTAATTCGTACTTGGTTGCTTAACTTGATCATAGGAAAGTAACTATTATCATTCATAGTCCAATTTGTGCTTATTATCGATTTGGTGTTTAACTTGTTCTTGATCATTGCATGGTAATTCATAAATTGGTATTTCTAGATATTTGGTCATAATAGTTGGTTAACAAATTCGTAATCAATATATTCCATCCATTATAAAATAACCATATGTGAAGGTGAGATCAGAACTGAACAGAAGTATTCTTTAATCTTGAAGTAAATTCGTTTTGATTTGCTTGCTTAGTTATTAATTTAGTAGTGATTAGAATTAAGTTCTTCTGATCTTGAAAAATCCGTAACCCCCTAGTTTAAGTTTGTTTCCTAGTTTAATTAGAATTAGTTATATTAATTAATTAAATTTCGTTCCTTATGTTCGACACCCGACTTGGTACACTGCCTATAGTTGCATAAACTAGTTATGTTAGTTAGGTTATAAATTTAAATCTAGTAGGTACATAGTATTACGTCAATCTGTGAAAACGTAAAAACCATTACAGGATGTGCACGATCTCGCCTTCGCTTTGCCCCGATCATCAGAAGTAGTTGAAACATTGAAATCAACAACTATAAGCCAAAGCTTAGTTAGTTCCCCCATAATACCCCACACCACCATATATATATATATATATATATATATATATATATATATATATATATATATATATATATATATATATATACAATGCACGCACACCAGGCCCACAACATAAGACCGAATTACACTCCCATCCCTCAACTTATGACTGGATTGCTCCTGAGCCCACAACATAAGACGGGATTGCCCTCCCAACCCACAAATTATGACTGTATTGTTCATGGGTTTGTTGGCTTACAGTACAAAGCAGTATTGCCTCAACCCAACAGCACTACGTTGATATCTGCCAACAATATTTAGTAACTAGCAAGTACAGGTAATCATACGGATCCACCAATCTAACCAATCATTATGGCATAGCAACATCCTATACATATATATATACATATATATATATATATATATAACACAAGATAATGGGCCGGTATTGGTGCCTTCGACCCATGAGTACAATGAGAAAACTCACCTCGAAGTCTAGAAGATACCCGAACCGATCACAGATCTAAATATCGACTCTACGTGTCACCTAAACAAAAAACATGGATTGAGTCTCATACTATAACCCAAAATCCTCCATTTGACCTAAAGTCAAACTTGGTAAAAGTCGACAGTTAAAAGTCAACAGTCGGTCACCACTACATGGACAAGCTTATACCATGTCGTGGGGATAATAGGACAAAATAGACATGAATCTGCTAAATGCCACAATGTGGCGACTAAACCTCCACATCGTGGGAATTATCCAGACAATATTAATCTATTAAGCTCTTAATCCTTTTCTCCACTCATTCAAACTTTGTAGTATACTTCCATACTCCCAACAGATCATAAAAGTTGCAGCTTTATAGACATGCATGTCTTGAGCTCAAACTAGGTCAAAAGGGGGTAAAATGGGACCAATATCTAATGCAAGACTTCAAAACTCTATCAAACTTCAGATCCATCAATTCTAACCATAAAGGGACCCTAGGGATCCCTAAAGTTGGCAACTTTATGGAACCCCAATACTCCAACTAGCCTAATCATGAAGAAAAGCACAAGAAAACCTAGATCTAAGCACATGGGGTCATAAAATTACGAACTTGAGGACTTACAAGAGTCTAGAAATCGTGCACAAAGAGGATAGGGGGAGTTATTTGTTGA
The DNA here is from genome assembly GCF_052625555.1 of Lactuca saligna. NCBI lineage: Eukaryota > Viridiplantae > Streptophyta > Magnoliopsida > Asterales > Asteraceae > Lactuca > Lactuca saligna. Next base: position 147,408,497 of record NC_136421.1, on the reverse strand, counting down.
AACAAAGCTCAAGGGTCACCTTCTTATTCTTTTTCTTCTTCACGACACAACCAAACACCACAAAAAACTTAAAGTTAGCAATAGATTCTAAGGTTTGCTTTGGAGGCTGAGAGAGTGTGTTAGAGGCTGAGGGTGGACAACACTAGCCATCACATTCCTTAAAACAACTGCCACGTCGTGGCCACTATACTATCACATCATGGCAACCAGTAATGGTGCGTGTTTTCTATGGCCTTTGTCATGTTATCGAGATTACATCCCCATGTCGTGCATTGAAAACAACTCTTTTAACTTAAAATCCTTAATGAAAAAAGGATCACATATATACATGGACTAGGTGTTACAATTTGTCTAAGACTTGAAGGGTTTATAAACTTATGTAAATCTCCATGATTCAAGTGCTAAGATTCACTTTTCTGACATCTCCATTTCGATTTTTATGCCAAAATCATAATTGATAAAATATAGAAAGTATGAATTGATACCAAAATAAACACATACATACACAGGATCACACTTACACACATAAAAATAACAAGAGAAATATACATTCAAAAAAGACCAAATGAAATTACCATGCACAGAGGTGAATTTTGAATTCAAGGGTACATAGTTCCTCTTATGATAAAAGAGTTTGTGAGCCTTGGAAACCAATCTCCAAATGAACCAAATAAGAATGATGGGATTAGTTGGTGGAACATGAGGTGGTGTTAAGGAGGCAGTGTGGGTTGGGAAGCAGGTTACTGCAAATCAATCCCATGATTTTTTACTTTTTGCAATTTAATCATTATTACTTGCAATTTGGCTCAATTTGCAGTTTACAGCAAACAATAGCAAGTTTCAACGGCTAAATAATAAACAAAATATCAATGGTATTTTTTTGTCACTAAGCCAAAATATAAGTACTTTTTTAAATGCATAATAATTTGTAATCTCAAGTCTTATATATTTTAAGATTAAGAGTGTGTTTAGGATTTTATTTTGAACCTTAAAATTACTTTGAGGCAAAATGATTTATTGACTTATGGTAGTTAGAAAATAAGTTTTTTAAATAGTGTTTGGATTAGTTTTTATGGTGGAAAAAGTCAATAAGTCTATAAGTTATTGTAACAACCCGAAATTCAGGTAAGCCTTATGACCCTTCTACTTTGAGAGATGGCAAGTTGAGTCCCTTGAAGTTATATGTGGATTTGTGAGTACGTTGGGCGTAAAGAAGCGTACGCCATTCGTACTCACGTGCTTAATTTGGACGCGGACTCGCCCGGTTACGCTGGGCGTACCCAGGTTACGTTAGGCGTAATGTGTCCAGGTGAAAACCCTAAATTCGGGCTTGTGTACTATAAAAGGAACGTTTAGTCCCTTGCCCTAGCCACCATACCCCCTTGAGTGAGCCCTTAGAGTGCATAAATCCATGTATAAGCTTTTGTGTGTGTTCTTGAGCTTGAAGGTACCTTTTTGAGGTGAAGAAGGAGAAGAGGAAGCCATTGTTGGAGCTAGAGGTGGAAGGGCAAGGGTAGATCCGAGTTCTATAGTGTTGGGAGATCCCTTTTGAGGTAAAAAGCTTCAAGCTTTGCATCTTTTCTGTTCATGCTTTATAGAGAGAACTTTTGGGGTTTTTGGTCCCCAAGTTCATAGCTTTTTGAGTGGTTGAGCTCTTAGAAGCCGAGATCTATCCCATACTAGCTCCTTTAGTGTTGTAATGTGATAAAAATCCAGTCTTGGTTGTTAAAAGTTGTTCAAGCATGAGATATGGACCTTTAAAGGTTGGAAATAGAATGTTTTGGGTGTTTGTGACTTCCACAGCCATGCACAGGCTTAAAGTCACCAACTTTATGGATTAAGTCGTGTTAGAGAAGTTAGATATGGATTTTGGAAGCAAGACTTAACCGATTAAGACCTAAATGAAGAGGATGAGAAAATTGGGGCTTACGTTGGGCGTAATCCCAGTACGCGCGACGTAAGGAGCCGCGTACCCCGTTTCTGTGAAGCCAACGGGTATGCTTAGCGTACAGATCTGGTACGCGCCGCGTACCCCAGAAGGTTGACTTTTGTTGACTTTTAGGGTTTGGTCAATTTTAGAGTATTTGAGCCTTGAGAGGGGTAAAATGGTCTTTTACTCCCTGAGAGTGCTAAGAGAGGGAATGGTCTAGCCTTGGGAAATGTGTTGACGTCGAGTGTTTATTTCGTATGATTAGGCGGAGGCTAGATCCCATTTCCACGGAGTCCGAGATTTCCGAGTTACCGAGTTACGCAAGGTGAGTTTTCTCACTATATATTACCTAGAGTGGTATTATGAGTTGACCGGAAGGTGTTATGTGCTATGTATGAGATTGTGTAACATGTATGAGATTATGTGCTATGTGATGTATGTATAATATATATTGTATAGACCGGACTGGAGGGTCCAACGAGACAGACCGGGCCGGACGACCCAACGAGCTATGACCGGACCAGAGGGTCCAACGAGCTAAGGGATCGGAGGGTACCACTGAGACACATCGACCGGAGGGTGGTACAGTAGCCTCGAGTGGCGTATGTGTTGTATGTGGTATTTTGGGGAACTCACTAAGCATTTATGCTTACAGTTGTTGTGTTATGTGTTTCAGATACTAGCGAGGACCGTAGGAAGGCGCTGGCGTGAGCCGTACACATCAGAGAAGGGATTTGATTTTTGTGATCTTGGGATATATTATGTTTTGATAACTATTGTTGGATACTTTTGAGAATATTTTTACTTAAATATGGTTGTCAAAAAATGAAAATTTTGTTTTGAAAATCTCATCGTTACTGTTATTTTTTTAAAAATGTTTATCTTAACTTGCACATGTTTTAAGGAGTATTTGACTTTTTCAACCTAAAAAGTTATAAAGAGTTTTGAAAACTTAGAAATCCTAAGTTACTGAAATCTTTTTTTTTTGAAACAGACTCTAAATTAATCTATTTTTGTTGAAACAACCATTAGATTTTTTATTTTATTTTTAATATATGATAATAAATAAACATAATTTTTTAATTTATACTTCTATTTAATAAAATATAAAACCCGATTAAAATATTTAAATATATTCATTATGTAATTTATCTGTCACTTTTTGATGATGGCACTAAATCAAAATTTGATACGAAATATGCACCCACATACCAAGTACATTGTTGAAAATAATGTATTAATTCATCCATAGATTGATTCAGAAGATGAAAACAGTCTTGTCTGCATGACATAGAAACTCTATTTTTACGATAACTCAATAATAAATATTTTTAATTTATAAAAGGGAAATCTCTAGAAAAATCCTAAAATATTAGTTTAATTTATGATAAAGTCTCAAACTAAATTTTGTTTACACAAAAACACAAAATACCAGTTAAAACGTCGAAAAAACCCTTTTCGGCCGGTTATGCAGATTTAGTCGGTATTCTATTTTTTTCGTTAGTTTGCTTAAAACTTTTGGGATTTTTTTGGAAACTACCTGATAACCAAAATATTGAGACTTTTCTTAAAATTACCATGGAATTAATGGATATTATTATTAAAAAATCATTTATAAACATAACAAATATTTATATTATAAAAAAATACATTTGTTGCTAATTTCTAGGAATAAATTGGTAGTGTAAATACCCCTATATTACTTATTGACCACATCAAACTCTCTATGTTCCTCATATGCATCGTTGTTAGTATGATTGTAAGATGTACTTAGTGAGTGATCCTCTAATGTTGGAATTCTTCTTATGTTGTTTAACCTAACTACAACCTAACATCCATACCTCACACGGTAACAACAATAGGCTAACACACATCTATCAAATATGAAAAAGTGAATTGTGAATGATAGTTTATATGGAAACAAGTGTAGGGTGATTATCTATTTAAATTGCTATTCAAAGTTGATTTCTCACCATGTGTGTAATTTGATGGTTGTTACCAAATAATGTATGGAGGTTAGGTGGTATTTAGGTTAAATAACATAATGAAAAATCTATATGTTTAAGAATCATTATGTAATGATATTTTCTAATAACATGTGATTCTATAACGTCACACCTAATAAAAAGTAGACACTTATTGATTGTGTATTAATAAATATTATCAACTCTTGTATTTAATTTAAGAAACGTACATAGTACATCTAACTATGGCACCCGCAACGATACATAGGAGGAACAGAAGAAGTTTGAAGTTTTCAACAAATAATAGACCTACTCAACATTCTGTTCACAGAAATTAGAAACAAATGTATTTCTTTTGTTTATAATAAAAAATATTTGTTATGTTTATAAATGATTTGTTAATAATAATATTCATTAATTCCATAGTAATTTTCAGAAATGTCATAATATTTTGGTTATCAAGTAATTTTCGAAAAACCCTAATATTTTGAGCAAATTAACGAGAAAGGATAGAATACCGGCTAAATCTACGAAACCGGCTAAAAATAGTTTTTTTGAAGTTTTAGCCGATACTTTGTGTTTTTCTATAAGCCAAATTTAGTTTGAGACTTTTTCATAAATTTGACTAAAATTTTAGGATTCTTCTGAAGATTTCCCTTTATATAAAATATAGATTACAATATACCACGTTAATAACAATATGCCTACGATCTTATAAATCCAAACAACATACGTTGTATTGTCTTCTTTCTCTCTTGAAATTTCATAATGGTTACCAGTATCAACAATCAACAGTGGTTTTATAATTGTCTAAAAACTTCTTTATGTAACTGTAATTTTTTTTTTAATATGCATATCATCTTCTTTTTAATCGTGTTTTTGATACATACCAACCCGCATGGAGATTTTCCAACCAAATACTTGGTATGTTGATGTATTTCGTATCAAATTCTGATTTAGTTTCATCATCAAAAACCGACAATTCATTTCATAACAATATACTTTTACATTTTAATTGGCTTATATATTTTATTAATTATAAGTATAGTTAACGAATTGTATTTATTGATTATCATATATATTAAAAATCAAACATATTGTAATTGTTGTTTCAATAAAAATATATTCTAATTTAATCTTAAAATAGATAGGACTTGAGGTTAAAAATTATTATGGATTGAAAAAAAAATACATATATTTTGGCTAATTGACAAAAAAAGACATAATTGATATTTTGTTTACAATTTAACCATCAAAACCTAGTATTGTTTGCGGTAACCTAAAAATTGAGCAAAATTTCAAGTAATAACCGATATAGAGTACATAAGCATTCTTTTTTAAATAACTTATCCAAATGTTAAATCTCCCAAAACACAGTTCTTTAGCCCAAATCATTTGTCTATAACTTATCCCACCTATATATTCACACCAAAAGTGAAAGATGACTTCTTAAGGTGAAATTTAGTTTGAAAACCGAAATGGATGTTCTAAATTCTAAATGAGTTTTTATAATTCGGAACCATTGTCCAAAATGTGACATTTCGAATAATATGATAAATTTAGAAAATATGTTAAAAGGTTTTGTTTGATAGATGTAAACGTCGACCATTTTTAATTATCTATGTCATAATTATTATTATTATTATTATTATTATTATTATTATTTGAAGTCCATAATAACGACAAAGGCCTATTAACATCAATCCAACAACATCATTTTAAAGTCTTCTCTAAATCTTTAATTATAATTTTGAGCAATGAAGAATATATCATCAATCAATCAATCAAATATAAAATGCAAAATCCAAAACAAAATCTAAACATTATATTCAATAGAACATTTATTTATTTCTTAAATAAACGTAAGTCTCTTACAAGTTTTCTTGAAAAACGTTCAATTCTCCTCTTATACTAACATTTATCTCTACACTTATTATCTCCTTAAAATAAAGCCATTCTCATGTCTTTGTAAATATGTGGTTAACATTCATGCACATGCGGTGCAGAGTGTGTTGTGGTTAAAATAATATTCCAAAAAGTTCGATAGAAGGATTAATCAAAGCCAGAAACAATTATGACACTAGCATGGAGTAAACGTCGTCGTTTTGGTTCTGGTTTTTGCCGGTATACGGCTGATGAATTTAATAATTTCATCTTTTTGTCTAATTTAGTAGATGTTCCTGTCTAATTTAGTAGATGTTCCTTTGGGAGGATTCGCTTTTAGCTGATTGAATGCAAGGCCAATAAAACGTTAACTTTGGGGCAATTTGGGTATTTAATTAACGTTATTAATAGGCTTATTTAACTTAGCTTGTAATTGGGAAATCAAACATTTATTATTACGCAATTTGCTTGCGGGACGACATAGTTTGGACTGGGTTTGATTTCTTCAACTCAGTATCTTCTAATAACTATGTATCCCAAATAATTCATTTTATATTCGGCTTGCTTGTGTTACAATAAAATTTTAAGAAATTATTGATCCGAACCATGGAAGGTGAATGGAAGGAAGCAAGACGAAGAAAATGGAAGAAGTTATCGATGAATGGCGATCGACCAACATGGAATCACGTTGGTGTTACAACGATGTTCGTGTCGAACCTTCCACCAGAGGTAATAAAAAGACGTCATTTACGATGACTTTTGCTAAGTTTGGCAAGGTGGTGGACGTCTATATCGTGACAAAGAAGGATGCTAAGACGAAGTGTTTTGCATTTGTAAGATTCAAAAAGGTCGTAGTCGAACATGGGCTAGAGAAAACTCTTCAAGGAGTCAAATGTGGTGGTCGAATCCAGTACGTGAACATCGTGATGTTTGAAAGAAAACCTGCTGGTGCTCCATCTAAATGTAGAAACGTGAGAAGTCGGGTACAAAATGAAACATCCCAAAAATACGATCTAAAAATTTCATTTTAATTTATAAATAAAACCATAGTAATCTAAGTCATTTCATAAAAACATACGTGATAATATTTCAAAACATCATATCAAAACACTGTATCAAAATCACATGTCCAAATATCAGAGTAAATCATCCCATGCTAAACGTTATGGTGTGTGCGATGCAGTCATCCCGAGCTCTTCCCCTTACTAGCGGAAGTACCTGAAACTAAAATTGAAAACTGTAAGCACGAAACTTAGTGGTGTTAGAAATTGGGGTATAGTAAGGCTTGGGATTTTGAGATATTGTGTAAAACACTTTCAGATTAAAGCATTTGGGTGGTACTCCCAATATTCTTTAATCGGATAAGACTCAGAGAGACAAGAATTTAGAATGCTTTGATGATAGTTTCGCCTGTATCAGAAAAATGAGACCAAAACCGAATTTATGATCTTTGTCTGAAAACTGTCATATGACAGTTTCAAACTGTCATAAACTATAAAAACCGAAATAAAATGGAAGTTTGGATAAGGGTCAAACAATGGTCAATTTTCTGAAAATACGATTTTCTGATGCATTTTTTTTATATAGCAACATACCCTATATAAAAAATTCAGCTCGACCCCAGCCAGGGGCTCTGCCCCTTGGACCCCGCCAGGGGCTGCCGCCCCTTAGACCCCGCTCCCAGGGGCGCTGCCCCCGGACAGTGTACTTTGAAAACTTGATCAAACTTAAACAAGTGTGTACTCCACACATTCCTTATTTGTTTAATATTTATCAAGATCACCTTTGGTCAACAAAGTAATCCCATTACACTTGAATAATATTGATGATAACAAATCACTAACAAACCTCCCCCATTTTAGTGTAATCTTGATTAACTTAAAATGAAACATAACACCAACAAACTGATGCATAAATGAAATATTGTGATGATTGAATTTCACCTTAGTATATTACACAATCCAAATATTCGAATATCAGAGTGTCACTAAGGATTGAAGACTTTCTATCCTTAGTGAATACATGAAGATAATACACACAACAATTTACATTCTCATAAGTTCTAACTTGACCCTATATTTTACTACCTTGTGTCCCATCCTTCAATAAGCATATCAAAGCCAAGTCCTAACTTCTTGAAGCAACTAAACTTCATGCTTATATAGGTAGTCCTTTTATTCTTGCACCTGCAAATGCAATTTTTCAAAAGAACTATTAAGAATATAAATTCAACCTCCTTTACTTGCAGTACTGAACACATACCTTGGGATGATGATAATAATGTGTTCCAATATTCAAATATCAAGCTTTCCACATTGAATTCAACATCTAATATCACATTAGATGGGAATTGGGTATCTCAATATAAAAGATTTTAAGTGGACTTTAAACCCATCCCTACAGCCGCCTTGTGCACAAGATCTCTTGCTAACCCTTTGGTTAGATGATCGGCTAAATTCAATTGAGTTCTTACAAACTCCACAGATATCACACCAGTCATGATGAGCTCACGAATCATGTTATGTCTAACACCTAAATGTCTAGACTTTCCATTGTATACTTGACTATAAGCATTAGCTAAGGTTGCAACACTATCACATCTAATAGAAATGGTAGATATCGGTTTGGGCCATAATGGAATTTCATAAATCAAATTCCTTAGCTACTCAGATTCTTTACCAACAACAGACAAAGCAACAAACTCAGACTCCATGGTTGAGTTAGTAATACAAGTTTGTTTCATAAATGCCCAAGAAATGGCACCTCCTCCAAGAAGAAACACCCAACCACTAGTAGAGGAGTGATCCTTTAAGTTGTTAATCTATCTGGCATCTGAATAACCTTCTAAAATAGAAGGATATCTACTATAAGTTAAACCATAATTCATGGTCCCTTTTAAGTACTTGAATACTTTACTCACGGCTTGCCAATGATGAGAACTAGGATTACTAGTATATCTACTAAGCCTTCCCACAACATATGCTATATCAGGCCTAGTACTAATCATGGCATACATTAGACAACCAATAGCCCTTGAGTATTCTAGTTGAGACACTGGAGATCCTTGATTAGGTAGAAGCTTAAGACTAGGATCTATAGGAGTGCTAACAGGAGAACAATTCTCAAAGTTAAACTTTTTCAATATCTTCTCAATATAATGAGATTGAGCAATTGAAATCCCATTGTTTCCTTTTCTAATTCTTATACCAAGAATTGCTCCAGCCTCCCCCATGTCTTTCATATCAAAACTAGATGATAAGAATTTCTTGGTTTTATCAACTTCTTCTAAATCAGTACCAAAAATCAACATCTCATCTACATATAAGCAAATCATGACTCCTTTACCAGAAGTATCAAATTTGCTATATACACACTTGTCAGATTGGTTTAATACAAAACCACTAGACAAAACAACATCATCAAACTTTTGATGCCATTGTTTTGGTGTTTGTTTCAAACTATATAATGATTTCTTCAACTTGCACACTTTGTGTTCATCTCCAGGCATCACAAGCCCTTCAGGTTGTTTCATGTATATTTCCTCATCCAAGTCACCATGCAAAAATGCAGTTTTCACATCCATTTGGTGAATCACAAGATTATGTATAGTTGCAAGAGCTAATAATAATCTAATAGTAGAAATTCTGGCAACAAGAGCATAAGTATCAAAGAAATCAATGCCTTCGTTTTGTCTAAATCCTTGGATAACCAATCCGGCTTTATACTTATCTATTGTGCCATCCACCTTCATTTTTCTTTTGAGGATCCATTTACATCCTAATGCCTTTCAACCAGGAGGTAAATCAGCCAATACCCAAGTATTTTTATGCATGATAGAATCAATCTCATCATGAATTGCCTATTTCCAGAAATGAACATCCCTAGAAGCCATAGCTTCACTGAAAGTCTTTAGATCATCTTCAATATTAAACAATACTGATGTTGAGAAATAATCTCATTCCTTGTTCCTTCAACAAAATACAGTTGAAAATTAGATCCAAAAGACTTAGCTTTTCTAGCTCTGGTGCTTTTCCTAGGTTCAGGTATAGAACTTGCACCACCAGAAACATCTTCAGCTTGAGTAGCACTCTTGCTGGAAGATTGATGAATCATGTCCCTTGGTCTAGGTAAAGATGTAAATCTTTCTTCATCAAAAATAGCATCTCTTGACTCTATCACTGTGTTTACAAACACAGAGTCATTAGATTCTAAAACATAGAATCTATATGCTTTTGAATGCTCAGCATATCCAATAAATACACAATCTATACCTCTCTCACCTAACATTTTCCTTTTGGGTTCAGTGAGCCTTACAACTGCTCTATAACCCCAAACTTTGAGATAACTCAAATTTGGTACCTTTTTACACCAAAGTTCATAAGGAGTATTCTTACTCCTTTTATTTGGAGTTATATTCAAGATGTAACATGTAGTTAACATTGCCTCACCCCAAAACCCTTCACTTAATCCATAATAGGACAACACGGAATTAACCATTTCTTTCAAAGTCCCATTCTTCCTTCAGCTACACCATTTTGTTGTGGTGTATAAGGAGCTGTGGTTTGATGTATTATTCCAGTTGATTCAAAATAAACTGGATCATAATACTCACCACCTTTATCAGCACGCAAGACTTTTATTAATTCATTTTTATGAAGCTCAACTTGTTGTTTATAAAATTTAAATTTATCAAGTGCTCCATCCTTAGAATGTAGCAAATAGACATAACAATATCTAAATGCATCATCAATAAAAGTAACAACATACTTTTTGTTTCCAAGCGAAGGTGTTGCATTGAAATCACATAAATCACTATGTATTAAATCCGACACCTTGCTTTCCCTAACAACATCTTTGAAAGGTTGTCTAGTGATTCTAGTTAGCATGCATGTTTTACATTTTCCATTATTTTGCATATCAAAAAATGGAATTAAACTCATTTTAGACATGTATTTTAATCTCTTGTAATGAATGTGTCCTAGTCTAGCATGCTATAATTCATATTTATTAAAATTATTGCTAGTACTAGTAGAAGCCATGCAAACAGAATTATCAATAAAAGGATAATTAATATTTAGACTAATCATTTCATTACATACATATCCAAATCCCATAAAAGAACCATGTCTTGACAAGATATACTTGTCACTTTCTAATACTTGTTTGTAACAATAATTAATTAATACAATTTCAGACACGAGATTCTGACCTTGTTGTTTTTTTGGATCCTTGGATCCACTTGGTCCTGCACCATCCTTGTTCACTTTACGCAAACGATAATCTTTATTGAAGTGACCCGGTTTGTTACAATTCCAACACACCACTTTAGCCTTGTTGTTGGAAGACTTTTCATCCTTTCCTTTAGACTTCCTTTTTTCCATTTAACTTCTTTTGATTCTTTGATCCTTCTTTATCCACCATGTTCACAGAAGTGGAACCAACTTGGTTCTTGCCTTTGGGATTGTTATCAAGTTCTTGAGTCCTTAAGGACTCTTCAATCTGTAAATGGCTTCCAAGTTGAGTCAAAGTCAATTCCTCTATGTTATGTTTCAGATTGTGTTTAAAATCCTTCCAGGAAGGGGACTGTTTGTCAATGATCACAATCACAGCAATGGCTTCATCCATTTTCGGATTGTGTTGAGCAAACTGTCCCAGGATCCTTAACATTTCATGGTATTGTTCCATAACAGGCTTGGAGTCAATCATCTTGTAACCCATGAAGTTACTAACAACAAACTTCTTGCTAGAAGCATCTTCAGCCATATACTTGGATTGAAGAGAATCCCATAGTTCTTTTGCAGATTCGAAATTTTGATAAATATCAAAAAGAGAGTCAGACATACCATTGAGAATATGACCACGACATATGTAATCATCATTTTCCCACTTTGATCTTCTTTTTGTTTCCCTCCAAAGGTTCATCTTGAATAGATTTTGGTAAGATTGGCATGGGTGTACTCAAAACATACACCACTTTCAGAGTGGCAAGGAGAATCTTCATCTTCTTCTACCATCTACGAAAATCTTGCCCTTCAAACTTGTTCAATTCTTCAAACTTACTAGTCATTTCCTTCACATAATCACCACTTGTCATGATCACAGAAATGCTTTAATCTTTGCTAGAAATTGGGGTATTGTAAGGCTTGGAATTCTGAGAATTATGTAAAACACTTTCAGATTAAAGCATTTGGGTGGTACTCCCAATATTTTTTAATCGGATAAGACTCAGAGAGACAAGAATTTAGAATGCTTTGATGATAGTTTCGTCTATACCAAAAAAATGAGACCAAAACCGAATTTATGATCTTTGTCTGAAAACCATCATATGACAGTTTCAAACTATCATAAACTATAAAAACCGAAATAAAACGGAAGTTTGGATAAGGGTCAAACGATGGTCAGTTCTTTGAAAATACGATTTTCTGATGCATTTTTTTTATATAGCAACATACCCTATATAAACAATTCAGCTCGACCCCAGCCAAGGGCTCTGCCCCTTGGACCCCGCCAGGGGCTGCCGCCCCTTAGACCCCGCCAGGGGCTGCCGCCCCTTAACCCTCGTTCGTTCAGGGGTTTCGCCCCTAAATGACAGTGTACTTTGAAAACTTGATCAAACGTAAACAAGTGTGTACTCCACACCTTCCTTACTTGTTTAATATTTATCAAGATCACCTTTGATCAACAAAGTAATCCTAATACACTTAAATAATATTGATGATAACAAATCACGAACAAGTGAGCCTCCCCAAACTACCACATACCATACATATAATCATCTAATAACATACATTGGGCCTTGCCTGGCATTGAACTAAAGTCCGGTATACATGTAACATATCAGTAAGCATATAACATAAACACATAACGTGAGCATATAAACATTCCTTGGGCTTGCCCCAACATCGGACCGAAATCCGGTAACATATAACATAACATATAAGCTAAACATGCAACGGGTTGCCTCGGCATCGGACCGAAGCCCGGAACATATAACACATAACATATAAGCTACACATTCCCCATGCTTGCCCCGACATCAGACCGAAGCCCAAAATACACAAACAAACACATGCAAGAATCACGAAGACATCAAGCATACAAAAACTCATCGAGCTTTCCCCGACATCAGAACAATATCCGGAACATATAACCTACATCTAGCTAACCCCAACATCGGACCTAAGTCCGACATACGCTAACATAAATAAATGGGTCAGCATTGGTGACAGCGACCCGTTCCTACTAGAGGAGAACTCACCTCAAATGTCGAGTGAAGTAGCTGAACGTCTCTGCTCCTGCAACCGGATCTACTCATGTCGTATACAAAATAACCCTTTAGATACCATACCTTTCATCAAGACCCCTTCACGGGTCAACCTTGGTCAAAGTCAAAGTCAACGATCAGTCAAATTCAAAGTCAACACTCCGAGTTGACTCAACTCATCGAGTCATCCCCCTGACTCGCTGAATTTCCTTGCTACTCATAGTGGTGATAAAATAGGTCAACTAGTCGAGTCCCTTCACAGACTCGTCGAGTTCTACCTTGTATATAATCGGGACAAATTGACTCAACTTGTCGAGTCCCTCTCTGGACTCATCGAGTTCCTCAGTCTGTTTGGGCCATCTTAATGGATTAAGTCCCTACTCTTCGGATCTAAGCTTCATACTTCTCATATACACTGAAAATGTCCTTTTAAGGGTAAAGTTTCCAACTTTACCTGTTAATACCTTTACTTAATGGGTTTAGCTCAAACCCTAACTCCTTAGGACCTAGAACTTGATCCACAAGCCATCCATACTCCAAGCTAAAGTTTACAAACAGAGATCTAGACTCTAAACACTACATGAACACGTAAAGCTTCCACCTTTCTCTACATGCATGGCCTTTTGGAGCTTAAAAGGCTAAAATGACACCCTATGGATTACATGGGGCTTCAATGGTCATAAATTTTGCACCTTTATGCCATGAAATCCTTCCAAGATTCTAGAGCTGAAGGTTTTCTTACTTTTGACATCCATATCCCAAAGATGAAGCTTCTTAGACCAAAAACGAAATAAAGTGATAATAAAGAGATCTAAGAAGCTACAAAGCATGTTTGAGACTTGATTCTAGAAAGTGATGAGAATGAAATGGAATCCCTAGATCTACCAGCTTCTTCATGAATCCCCAAGCTTCTGCTTCCTTCATAAGTAGAAACCAAGCGTTATAATTCTCCCCCACTTGTCTTAGACTTTGTCCTCGAATTCTGCAACGTCTAGAAACAACTCCGGGTAGTGCTCCCTCATCTCCTCCTCGGGCTCCCAAGTCCACTCTGAGCCCTTGTGGTGCTAGCACTACACCTTCATCAGCTCGACCCTCTTGTTCCTTAGCTCCTTCGTCTTCTTGTTGAGAATAGCTGCTGGTCTCTAGATGTAGTTCAGGCTATCATCAACCTATATATCTGCTAGTGGCACAACCGATGAGTCATCCACTAAGTACATCCATAGCTGAGAAACATGGAAAGTGCTGTGGATCTGGCTGAGCTCTGCTGGAAGATCCAAATGATAAGCAACCTAACCTACCCGAGCCAAAACCTTGAACGGTATGATGTATCTGGGACCCAGCTTGCCCCACTTCCTGAACTGGATGACACCTTTCCAAGGTAACACCCTCAGGAGGACCATGTCGCGCACCTGAAACTCCAAGTCTAAACACCACTTGTCGGCATAGCTTTTCTGCCGACTCTGAGTAGTCTGGAACCTGCTCCGGACCTGTTGGATCCTCTCAGTAGTCTTGAGTACTACCTTAGTACTCCCCATGAATTTCTTACCAAGCTCGCCCCAACAGATTAGGATCCTACACTTCCTCCTGTAGAGCATCTCGAAGGGAGGCCAGTCTATGCTGGCGTGGTAGCTGTTGTTATACAAAAATTCTGATAACGGAAGAGACCTATCCCAACTTCCACCGAAATCCAAAATACATGCGCTCATCATGTCCTCGAGAGTCTGAATCTTCCTCTCGCTCTGACCATCCATTTGAGGGTAGAAAGCGGTGTCCAAGTGGAGATGAGTACCCATATCGTTGTGAAACCGCTTCCAAAATCTGGAAGTGAAACGAACATCCAATCTGACACAACCGAAACAGGTATTCCCTGTCATGTCACTACCTCACGTACATAGAAATTGGCCAGCTTCTTAGCCGACATACTCTACCTCACGTACGTAGAACTTGGCCAGCTTCTCAGCCGACATAAGGTTGCGGCCTATAAAATGGCGCTTAATGGGTGTACACTCACACCCACCGCTTGCTTGATTGGTGGAAGGTCGTTAGCCGAACGGGTAGGAAAGGGCAACCTCATCATCTCATTAAAAGTATAATATGAAATACAAAGTAACTACATGTTTTCAAAAAAATTTCCCAATCCTAGTTACTTTAGGAAAAGTGAATTGATGCAATCCCATGAAATTACACTTTGCACCTTGCTAAGAAGTTAGTGGAGCGTGTGTGGTTTACCGGCACACTAATTAGTTCTAAGCGAAGGTGGA
The DNA here is from genome assembly GCF_052625555.1 of Lactuca saligna. Classification (NCBI taxonomy): domain Eukaryota; kingdom Viridiplantae; phylum Streptophyta; class Magnoliopsida; order Asterales; family Asteraceae; genus Lactuca; species Lactuca saligna. The sequence goes on along the minus strand of NC_136421.1, from coordinate 147,393,194 downwards.
AAAGGGTGATTCATTGTTTGTCATAGTTCGATGGAGCGTGTGTGGTTTACCGACACATCGAATAGGTGATCGTTACAATGAAGGCACCATGTGAATTTGCATAGTAATTCACACCCGCTTTGTGATCCTCGGTATGCTAGTCACAAACAAGAGGGGCATATCGAGATTTAAACATGCCATTGAAAAGTTTTAATGAATCTCATCCAAACCTAGGAATTTTCAATACATTTAGGACTTAAAGTTATGTTTTGTGGTGGAGAATTAGTGAATCGTCAGTCACTTACCTTCAAATTGTTTGCATGTTAGATTACAACATCCCTTTTCTAATATGTAAATGTTGTTGTTGGATCCTAGCCCTAATTTTTCTTATTGGGTGATAATTAGGGATTCATATTCTAATATATCTTTGTACTTTCTATTTGAAGATGTCGAACGCGAACAACGCTGCTGCTAGCTCGTTCACGTTGATGAGCCTTTGTCAAAAGGTCACTTTCGATGGGACGAACTTTAGCGAATGGATAAGATACATTCGTACAATTGCTCACTATGTGGACAAGGAGTATGTCCTAGATGAGAAGCTCGAGAAGATCAATCCTGAAATCGCTACTCCAGCTGAAATCACCGCCTTTGAAACTCATGAGCATGATGCAATGAAGATTCATTGCATCATGATAGCCACTATGAACTCCGAATTCCAAAACTCCTACGACGACATGTATCCGTACGAAATGCACCAAGACTTGTTGGAGAGATACCATCAAAATGCGAGACAAGAGCATTACGAGATTTTCACTAACATGATTTCCGCCAAAATGGGTCATGGAGAATCTCTAACCGTGCACCTGCAAAAGATGCAAAGGTATGTCGATCGTCTTCGCAAGTTAAATGTTGACTTTGGGGAAGACTTAGCAATCGACATGGTGCTTCACTCATTGCCTCCGTGTTACAACCAATTTAGGATGACCTACCACATGAACAAAGAAGAGGTCACCCTAAGTAAGCTCCAAGGTCTCCTTAGGGTTGCGGAGAGCAATCTCAAGGACAAGTCCGTTGCACCTACTCCTAATCCACCCGCTGCTCCTGTTTTGGCCATTGGGCAAGGAAGAGGCAAGAAGAGGAAGGCTCCATCTAAGATCCACCGCAAGGGAAAGTCCCGAGATGGTTCCTATTCTAGTGGGACAAAAGTTGATCCCGCTAAGCCTACTTCTAACCCAAAGGAGGCAGAGTGCCACCACTGCCACAAGATAGGACACTGGAAGAGAAGCTGCCCAGAGTACCTGCAAGCCATCAAGGAAGGAAAGATCAAGCCGTCTGTCACACCCCCCAAAACCAATGAACGGTGGAAACGTTCTGGGGTGGAGGACGTTATGTACAGTATCACAATGTAAAGTAGTAAACAAGCAACAACATCATCTATTGCATTAATAGTATAATATTTCATACAAGTGTGTTCTGTCAAGTTATATAGACAACAAAATTTATACATCAAAATAATAGAGGAGTCTTGAAAACGCTCCTTCTTCTCAAAATCCGGCACCTGTACCTGTCTACTGGTGACCTGAGAATACAAGTTATTTTGAAAGCGAGTATCAACTTTAAAGCTGGTGAGATCATAAGTATATTAGTGTCTGCATTTGTATGAAATCATTTGTAAGATGTTTTGTAATGTATAAGTTCTGTTACATTTTGTATTGTTTGTATTTGTTTGAACTCTCCTAGAAAACCCTATGTTTTCTACTAAAAGTAGCCTTCTACCAAGGCATCTAGTGTCTCTGTGTGTATCTCTTGTAAAAGTGTGTATTTTCCCAATTCCGACTATCATTAACCAAACATATAGTTTCTAAATTACCGTGCATCGTGTGAATATAACAAAGTAAAATGTAAAGGGAAAATGTTTTAGTACTGTAACGTAGTTTTAAGTAAACTACTGCTATACTAATTACCTTAAGCCAATTATATATTTTAAGGTAACATGTGATCGGCCTGTATCTTGCTACCGACTCAATAGTAAAGTGGCAATGTAAGATGCCACAAAAATGTTGTTTGACACCCGTAGACTTGCAAGTCCCACTGTAGCGAGCAGCAAGGTGTAGGATAGTCAATCGAGTATAGATCTATACTTAAACTCATACGCTCCCCAATAAAGGAGATTCTGATACAAAAACAGTCATGGCAGGTAGTGCCATGCCCTGTTTAATGGCTCACATAATTGTGTTAATGTATATGTAATGTATGTGAGTGCTAGCTGTATTGTGCGTTCTTTCTCTGTCTAGCCTGTATGTTTGTTTCTTGTCATAGTGTCTATTGTTTGTTTCTCCTCACTCTGTTTCATGTTTGATTCTCATCATAGTATGTACTGACTCATGGATGAACTGACTCTTTGTATGTTTCATTGTTCTAGTAATAGTATCTTCCTAAACTACCCCTATGGTAGCTTAGTAGTAAAGTATGAACATGTCTGTATGCCCTTGCTACCCAAGGGCATGGATTTGGATGAAAGATATAACCTTTTATATCTATATAAATATACATAATATATAACTAGGATTCAAAGACAACTAACCTTGATACCCTAAGACCACATCAAACAAGAACAGGAAGCAGGGTAGACTAGCAGTCCAAAGTCCTTTCAATCCTACTTATATAATTATATTTACACAGATACACAGAATATAAGTTTAAAAGAGTTTAAGTAAAAGTATTTGACCATTGAAGGAGTTTGTAAGACAATTTGAGGTAAAACAATTTGATAAATTGTTTGGAAAGTAAGTAAACCATTTGCTTGGTAGTCATTAATCACATGTGATTGATATAATAACTATAATTGTTCAACTTGTATCCCCCCCATAAAAGCATTTAAAAACATTTCAAAGGTTATTTTAGGGGTATGAAGTCACCTGTAGTGAGTGGTTCTGATGAAAATGTTGGACCTGTTGCTAAGTATCAAGTGGTGACTTGAGTACACACGCGAATCCTATTTAGCATATATCGGCACATATATGAATACAATTAGTGTTATGAACAACTAAGTAACGAATTGGGACCACCTTTGGGACTAGTAAACACTTATATTGAAGTGTTACAACCATAAATGATTGTACGAAGGGTTAAAAAGGCTATACAAGAGAGTGTATGGCCAAAATACACAATATATGTGTGTCTGCGGCCATGTGTGCAGCCAGGTGTGCTGCCAGCACATGTGTGTGGCCATGTGTGCGGCCTGGTGTGCTGCCAAAAGTGTGTGTGGCCAGGTGTGCTGCCAGAAAACATGGTGTTCTTGGTGTTCTTGGTGAATGATGTTACCTTTTCGGATGATACTTGAGAGGATTTTCGAGTCCTAGCTTTGCACGAGTGTAAGAAATGATCAAAATGACCAAGGATAGTACTTATAGGAGGGTGTGTGCGGCTGGAGGTGTGTGTGGTTGGCCTGTGTGTGGCTGGATGGCCGCACACACCAGTGTTGGTGTGTTTGGCTCGTTTTTCCAATGCTACAACCAAACTAACCCATCCTATGACACGTAACTCAATTATAATAAGCTTTAAGCACTCTTTTAGACCCAAAACTTCATTATAAAATAGCAAAACGAAGCTAACATTGATATATAAAAGAAGAATGTAAGCTAGAAATTTTGGGTTGTCACGTCATCCCCTCCTTAGAAGGAATTTCGTTCCGAAATTAGAATTTAAGCAATTTAAGTAATTACAAGCAATTAAGTAAAAAGATGAGGGTATTTCAGTTTCATCTGATCCTCTCGTTTCCAAGTGAATTCAGGTCCTCGCTTGGCGTTCCAACGAACCTTCACTATTGGGATACGGCTTTGTTTCGTTTGCTTGACCTCTCGGTCCATGATCTCTACTGGTTCGTCCATGAAATTGAGGCTCTGGTTGATCTCGATCTCGTCGAGTGGGATTACAAGAGTCTCATCGGACAGACACTTTTTCAAGTTCGATACATGGAAGGTAGAATGTACGTTACTAAGTTCGCTCGGTAGATTGAGTTTGTAAGCTACTCGACCGATTCTGGCAAGAATCTCGAAAGGCCCAATGTACCTTGGATTTAGCTTTCCACGCTTTCCAAAGCGTATCAAGACGTTCCAGGGTGAGACCTTCAATAGAACACGGTCACCCACATGGAATTCCCACGGTTTTCTACATTTATCAGCGTAGCTTTTCTGTCGGTCTCTGGAGGCTTTCAATCGTTCACAGATCTGAACGATCTTCTCCGTTGTTTCCCATATGATCTCCGGACCTGTGAGAGTGCTTTCAGGAACTCGTCCTTTAGCTAACTGGGTATTACCCACCTCAGCCCAACACAGAGGGGATCTGCACTTGCGGCCATAGAGGGCCTCGAAGGGAGCAGCCTTTATGCTTGTGTGATAACTGTTGTTGTAGGAAAATTCGACAAGGGGTAAATGAGTATCCCATGCTTTCCCAAAGTCGATCACACAGGCTCGCAACATATCTTCCAAGGTTTGAATAGTCCTCTCACTTTGTCCGTCTGTCTGTGGATGGTAGGTTGTACTCATGTCTAGCCTAGTTCCTAGGGAATTCTGTAGCGACTGCCAGAACCTAGAAGTGAACCTACTATCTTTGTCCGAGATAATGGATATGAGAACACCGTGCAGTCGTACTATCTCCCTAATGTAAGTTCTTGTAAGTTTCTCCATCTTGTCTGTTTCTTTGATCGACCAGAAGTGTGCAGACTTGGTCAATCTGTCGACGATGACCCATATGGTATCAAGTCCACCCATTGTCTTGGGCAACTTGGTAATGGAATCCATAGTGATCCGCTCCCACTTCTATTCCGGGATCTCCGACTGTTGTAGGAGGCCTGAGGGTTTCTGGTATTCGACCTTGACCTTGGCGCAAGTAAGGCATTTACTTACGAAGGTAGCAATCTCTGCTTTCATGTTAGGCCACCAGTATAACTTTTTAAGATCCAGATACATCTTAACTGAACCTGTGTGGACGGAATAACGAGTGTTGTGTGCCTCGTTCATTACCAAGTCTCTGAAACCACCTAGTTTGGGGGTCCAAATCCGGTCCATGAAATAATAAGCTCTGCCACCCTTAACCTCCAAGTTCTTATCCATTCCTCTCAGGGATTCACTCACCACATTTTCAGGCTTCAAAGCGTCGAGTTGGGACGCCTGTATTTGTGTGGATAAGTGTGAATGGATAGTCATAGTCAATGATTTGACCCTACGACCAGAATACTCCTTTCGACTTAGGGCGTCAGCTACTACATTGGCCTTGCTGGGATGATAACGAATTTCGCATTCGTAGTCAGTGAGTAGCTCGACCCACCGTCGTTGTCTCATGTTGAGATCCTTCTAGTCAAAGATGTGTTGTAAGTTCTTGTGGTCTGTAAAGATAGTTCTCTTCGTACCGTACAAGTAGTGTCTCCAGATCTTCAGAGCAAACACAACTGCTCCCAGTTCAAGATCATGGGTCGTTTAGTTAACCTCATGTGTCTTCACCTGTCTCGAGGCATAGGCAATGACCTTACCTCGCTGCATCAAAACACATCTGAGTCCTTGATTCGATGCATCGCAATAGAACATGAAGTCTTATATTCCTTCGGTAAGGGATAGTATTGGCGTGGTTCATAAGGCTCGTTTGAGTGTTTGAAACGCTCTTTCCTGCTTCTCTTCCCAGTCAAAGGCCACGCCCTTTTGGATCAGTGTTGTAAGAGGTTTAGCTATGCGGGAGAAGTTCTAAATAAACCTACGATAGTAGCTAGCGAGGCCTAGAAATTGACGAATTTCTGTAGGCATCTTCGGTGCTGACCAGCTCTCAATGGCTTTAATTTTGGAAGGGTCCACGTGTATTCCCTCTTCGCTAACCACATGCCCTAAGAATTCAACTCGTCGAATCCAAAATTCACATTTCGAGAACTTTGCGTAGAGCTTCTCCGAACATAATGTTTTGAGGACTTGTTGCAAATGTTGACCATGCTCCTCCTTACTACGAGAGTAGATAATTATGTCATCGATGAAGATGATGACGAACTGATCTAAGTACGAATGACACAACCTATTCATAGTGTCCATAACGAGTCCGGAAGGCTGTCTTCGGAACATCCTCCCCTAGTACTCGTAGTTGATGGTATCCGGATCTTAAGTCAATTTTTAAAAAGAAGTTTGCCCCTTGCAGTTGGTCGAACAAATCGTCTATCCGAGGCAATGGATAAGGATTTTTGACCGTCAGTTTGTTGAGCTCCCTGTAGTCGATGCACATACGAAACGATCCATCTTTCTTCTTGACGAACAAGACTTGAGCTCCCCATGGTGAGAAGCTTGGTGGTATAAAGCCCTTGCTGAGCAGTTCGTTAAGTTGACCGGACAACTCTTGTATCTCTGCAGGTGCTAGACGATAGGGTGATTTGGCTACTGGGGTAGGAACTAAGTCGATTCGGAACTTGACTTGACGTTGCGGAGGTAATCCTGGGAGTTCTTCTGGAAAGATGTTGGGAAATTCACGTACCACTGGGATGTTTTGAATGTCCTTCGTTTCTTGGCTCCCATCGACCACATGAGCGAGGAATGCACGACATTCCTTTCGCAAGAATTTCTGAGCTTGGATGCTCGAGATGATACGAAGGTTCGTGCCGGGTTTGTCTCCATAAATTACTAAGGTTTCGCCAGACAGAAGATTGAGGCGAACAGCCTTTTCGTAACACAGGATATCGGCACGATGACGACTCAACCAATCCATGCCGATAATGATGTCGAAACATTTAATTGAGACTGGCATGGGATCGATTGAAAATGAATGGCTATCTAAAGTTAGGGTACACCCTATGAATATGCTGCTAGTTCTTTCTGTCTTTCCATTAGCCATCTGTATAGTGAATGGTTCAATAAGTGCTCGTGATTTTTGCCTAAGTAAAAGAGCAAATTTTTGGTTCACGAAACTCCTCTCTGCTCCACTATCAAATAGAATGCATGCATAAGAGTTATCAAGGAGGAACGTACTAGTGACCATTGTGGGGTTGACAACCGCTTCCTCATGACCTATGGCCGGAACTCTTGCCGATCCACCGACAAACCCTGCCTTCGGGCAGTTTCTTTTGAAGTGGCCTACCTCGCCACATCCGTAGCAAGTTTGGCCCACTCCAATGCCGGGGACTTGGGTGATTGGCCTCGCTGGAGCTTTGCAGAAATGGGCAGTGTGCCCCTTCCTGTTGTAGTTTACACATTGCATTTCCCGACAGGCTCCCACATGGTGGTAGTTACATTTGTTGCAGAGCGGTAGGCTTCGAGAATACTGCTTTAACGGAGTAGCAGCAGTGGCAGGTGCTATCGCCGCATGTACTGCCACGACCTGCCTTTTCTTGGCAGCCTTATTCTTTTTCTTGTCATCCCAGAATTTCTGCTTGGACTCAGCGGTTCTTGCAGGCTCTGAGATGGCCAGGGTAGTTGTTGCTGTTGCAGCCAGGGTACGAGCCCCATGGTCAATTAGCCGCTGTGCCAATCGCTTGGCACTATCAAATGTAGCTGGATGTGAAGCCAATACATTTCCTTGGTATGGGGGCACCAGTCCCCATATGTATCTCTCGATATTCTTTCCCTCTGAAGGAATCATGTTGGGACAGCGGGCCACCAGTTTACAGAACCTGGCGGTGTAGGCGACTACGTTGGAGCCCTTCATGGTTAGTGTGACATCCCCAAAATCACGGCCAGAAAAGACCGGTTTGTTTATGCTTTGTTTAAAAATCAGAGTAACATTTTAAATAAAAGTGTAGCGGAATTTGTCCCAAAACAAAATATGATAAAGATTTATCAAACGAATTTCCATAGAAATGTATTTCATTAAAAGACTCGGGATGTCATGTTCGTATAGATCAAAAGCATAAACAGTACAATATAAGCCTTACTACATTATTTCATATCTACAGGCCTATATCCGTAATCCCTCATCCAAACATCGTATCTATGCTCAAGCTCCACTACCTGTAATACATAAAACTGAGTGGGTCAGGCATGGGAGCCTGGTGAGCACATAGGGTTTTCAACCCACAATAAATAAGTTTATTAATTTCATCAATCAACAATAACCCGATTACCCGTTCCCGTTATCCTCACTTTACGTCCCTAAACACCTATCATAAGGGACTTATCCTAAGGATCATCATCGGGATGGACACTACTGCTAAGGGGGTTCCTCAACAATAAATGTCCTAAAGGCAACCATGTGGGGGATGGAGTACACCGGTGAACACATCGTTCACAAACACCTACAGGTTGCGAGCCTGCTAGTGTTCCACTGGACTGTCTAGAAGAGTCCGTGGTCGTCATCCATACTCCAGTAGATGATAGAATCAACAATATCAACATCGAGGCCTCTCATCATTTTATCACACATCACCCATTACATCTACCCATGTTTTACCCCAACATTTTCGTAGATATAAAATACATATATAGTTTAAATCATTGTAAACATGTATAACAATGTTTATCCAACATAGATAGCAAGTATTCAAATAATATGCACACATAGCATGTACTTTATATAAAATACTTCATATCTATGTGTAAGCTGAAAGTAATCATGCACTCACCTGATTAGGTGGTGACTCAGCACTCGGACAGCGCTTCGATACTCTCAAAATGATATTCCTTCGATAAAACCTAGTATCGATACCACTAGGGTTTAGTTTAATGATAACCGCGAAAAATTAATTAGTCCGAGTATTATTAAGCGTTAATAATACTCGATATATCTCATAATAATAGCCGAAATAATTATTTTAAGGACCTAATAACATTCCTATAATTATTTGAAAGCTATATTAAAAATTGCGTAAGCGTAGCACACTTACAGCGAATTTTATCGAAAAACGGAACTTAATTGGAGCAGCATTTCGAAACCGAAAAACTCCTCTTTCTCGGGACTCTGGGAGCCTTGGGGCTTCCCTAGGGTTCTAGGGGTTTAACTAGGGCTTAGGGGTGGTTTGGGGTTGTAGAGAGAGAAAGTAGTGAGAGAATGAAGGTGGAAAGGTGTGAAAAATGGAGGCAGCCTCAGCCTCCTTTTATAGCCGCGAGGGCCTCGGTACGCTGGGCGTACCTCAGATCTACGCGGGGCGTAACCATCGGATAAGAGCGCCACCTCGGACCAGATGGCTTGCACTACGGAAGAGATAAGGGCAAGGGTACGCGGGGAGTACTGGCTTCGGATGCGGGGCGTAAGCGAGGGCGACGTGTCCTTCATCCGAGGCGAGATCTGATCAGCGATGGACGGACCACAACACGCCACATCATCAATTCCTTATCAAACTTCGAAAATTGCTTTCTCGACTTCTAAAAATCATAACTTTCGCATACGAGCTCCGTTTTTGACAGCATAGCTCTTCTGATGATCCTGACCTGCTAACATTCTTTCCCTAATCACCTTCAATTTCTCAGCAGTCTCATGGACTATCTCGGGGCCCATAAACTGCTTCTCTGTGGCTTCAAGCCAAAAAGACGGCGTACAACACTTCTATCCATACAAGGCTTGATAAGGTGCCATCTTGATGCTCGAGTGAAAACTATTGTTGTAGGAAAATTCTACTAGAGGTAAGTGCTCGTCCCAATTCCGTTGGAATTCGAGGGTACATGCTCTCAACATATCTTCCAACGTCTGAATCGTTCTTTCGCTCTGACCATCAGTTTACGGATGGTAAGTAGTACTCAAACACAACTTTGTACCCAACTCCTCTTGTAGACTCCTCCAAAACCTTGATGTGAGACGACTATCACGATCTGATACAATCGTAAGAGGGACATCGTGAAGTCTTACAATTTCCTTTGCGTAAGCATTTTCGAGCTTATCCATAGACCACTTCTCATTGGCTGCTATGAAGTGTGCACTTTTGGTGAAACGATCCACGACTACCCAAATCATGTCGTGACCATTCTTCATTCTGGGTAGTTTAGTCAAAAAATCCATGGTGATGTCTTCCCATTTACCCATGGGTACAAGTAAAGGTTCTAAACTCCCATACGGTTTCTGATGTTGTGCCTTCACCCTCGCACATGTTACGCACTCGGCCACGTACTTCGCAACATCGACCTTCATCGTCGGCCACCAGTAGTAGGGTTTTAGGTCCCTATACATTTTAGTGCTACCGGGATGAATTGAGTACATGGTCTTATGTGCTTCTTCCATCAGAAGATCTCTTATTCCTCCCGTTTTAGGTACCCAAATTCGATCTTGGAATACCTTCAGTCCTCGACTGTTTGTACTGAACACTAACGTTTTTCCCAAACGTTCTTCCTTTCGGTCATTCTTCTCTAAGGCTTCTTCTTGAGCTTTCCTGATACTTTCCACAATCGTCGAGACGCCTTCAATTCTTAACGCTCTTGGCCTTTTCCTTTCAAGATTGACTTTCCGACTGAGAGCATCAACAACAATATTTTCTTTACCTGGGTGGTAAAGTATCTCACAGTCGTAGTCCTTGATAAGTTCTAGCCAGCGTCGTTGCCTCATGTTCAACTCCTTCTGATTAAAGAGATACTGGAGACTCTTATGATCAGTGAAGAGCTTGCACTTTGTGCCGTAGAGGTAATGCCTCCATATTTTTAAGGCAAATACTACTGCTGCCAACTCCAGATCATGAGTGGGGTAGTTCTTTTCGTGCTCTTTCAATTATCGGGATGCGTATGCTATCACCTTTTCTCTTTGGGTCAGAACACAACCCAAACCGACTCTAGATGCATCACTATAAACCGCGAAATCTTTGACTCCATCGGGTAGGGAAAGTATTGGTGGTTCACATAACTTCTTCTTTAGCTTCTTGAATGCCTCATCGTGTTTCTCACTTCATGTATATGTAGCTCCTTTATGGGCCAAAGCTGTTAATGGAGCAGCTATCGAAGAAAAGCCTTTGATAAATCGTCGGTAATATCCGGCTAATCCTAGAAAGCTTCGAATCTCTGTGGGACTCTTTGGACGTTCCCACTTCATTACGACTTTGATTTTTGCTGGATCAACCATTATTCCCTCCTGGTTAACCACATGACCCAAGAACTGGACCTCTCGTATCCAAAAGTCATATTTGGAGAACTTAGCGTAAAGCTTCTCCTTCTTTAATACTTCCAACACTTCTTGTAGATGCTTGCCATGCTCCTCCTGGATTTTCGAGTAGATGAGAATGTCGTCGATAAACACTATCACGGATTTATCGAGGAATGGTTTACAAACCCTGTTCATCAAATCCATGAATGCTGCGGGAGCATTGCTTAGTCCGAATGACATAACCAAGAACTCGTAGTGTCCATATCTTGTTCTGAATGCAGTCTTCTCAATATCCTGCTCTCTCACCTTCAGCTGATGATATGCTGACCTAAGATCGATCTTTGAGAAGTAGCTCGAACCTTGTAGCTGATCGAATAGGTCATCAATCCTCGGCAATGGATACTTGTTCTTCACCGTTGCCTTATTCAGCTCTCGGTAGTCTATGCACATCCTCATGCTTCCATCCTTCTTCTTCACAAATAACACCGGAGCTCCCTAGGGTGATGAACTAGGTCGAATGAAACCACTGTCCAACAGCTCCTGAAGTTGCGTCATGAGCTCCTTCATCTTCGTCGGTGCTAATCGGTAAGGTGCCTTTGCTATCGGTGTTGTTCCTGGTAACAAGTCTATACGAAACTCCACTTGTCTATCAGGTGGTAATCCGGGAAGATCTTCGGGAAAGACTTCCGGATAATCACACACAACCGGTATATTCTGCACCTCTTTCTTTTCTTTCTTAGCATCGATTACGAATGCCAAGTATGATGCACATCCTTTGGACAAACATTTCTTGGCTTTCATCAGGGAGATGATTCCAGAATTCACTCTGCATTTGTCCCCGTACACCATAAATGATTCTTTTCCGGGTGGGTTTATCCTAACTATCTTCTTTCGGCATAATATCACAGCATCGTTGGCGCTAAGCCAATCCATACCCAAAATGATGTCAAAACCGTTTAACTCTATGGGTAATAGTTCCTCATGGAATTCGTTTCCTTTTAGGTCAATGATGATGTTCCTAATACGATTACTAACAGGTATGAATTTGCCACTGACAACTTCTACAATCAGGGCATTATCTAGTTTTTCTACAGGCAATGCTAATTTCCCCCCAAATTTATGCGACAAAAAGGAGTAGTTGGCTCCGGAATCAAATACTATATTTGTAGGCAAACCATTTACAAGAAAGGTACCTGAAGCGACGTCTGCTGCCTCTTTTGCAGCCTCGAGCGTCATCTGGAAGGCTCTCGCCTTCGGCTTTGGTGGTATGTTGGGTCTTCCTGCCTCCTTCTTCTTCAGGCAGTCCTTCAAAATGTGCCCTTCTTCATTACACCCATAACAGGCCTTCTGGTTGAGGGTTCATTCATTGGCATAGTGCCCATGCTTTCCGCATTTGTAACAAGTGACCCCTCCATCACACTTCCCAGAGTGCTTCTTCTTGCACTTGTCACACCACTTTGCTTCTGATCCTCCTCCTCTCGAACCAGAATTCGAGAATCTACTCTTCTTGTTGGACTTCGAGGATCCATCGAACTTCCGTTTCTCACCAACCTCAGCCCTTTTCAGACCTCTTTACTTTTGTTGGGTCTCCACGTTCTTAGCTGCTCGAATAGCTGATTTCAGAGTGGTTGCCATCTTGACTGTTGGGCCAAAGTCAGTCGACAGTCCGTTTGCGAATTTCTCAATTTTAGAAAGTTCTGTTGGCACTAGGTATGGAAACAACTTCATCTTTTCCGTAAATGCAGCAGCATAGTCATCGATGCTCATTCTCCCATTCTTCAAATTTTGGAACTCATTGTTCAGAACAATCAGGTCTATCTCTGAACAGTACTGTGCCTCCAGTTGTTCCAAGAACTCATCCCATGACATTTTCAGGGCTTCTCCTCGTGGCATTGTATCTGCCAATAGCTTCCACCAACTCAAGACTCCAATTTTCAATTGTCTCACAGTGAAGACAATCTTCTGCTTCTCACTGCAGTTGCAGCTCTCAAACACCATTTCCATCTCGAAGATCCAGTCCATAATCTCAACAGGCTTTGGGCTTCCTGAGAGACTTGGTGGTTTCGCACCCAAGAAATTTTTGTACATCCACCTATCCTTGTTGTTTCTCCCTTCTGGGCCATTCCTTTTCTCACCTTGAGTCCCTACTTGACTCACTTGGCGGCTATAGTTCCCTTCCTCAGATGGCTCGGGAACTGGCTCCGTCGGTTCAACATGTATGGTAGGTTCGTCCTTATTCTCGTGGAGCATCCGTCTCATTTCTTCCCTTTGTTCAGCTAGCATAGCCTGAATCAGGGCTTCAACTCCAGCCATGGTAACTGGCTTAGGTGCAACTTCTTCTACAATAGGTATTTGCTGAACCACTGGGGGTTGGTTCCTACCTCCATTCGTGTTCACGTTTCCACTACGGGTCCTTGCCATCTTGATCTATACACCGAATAAGGTGAATTTAGATATTTATTTAGGAGAGACGTTTAAATCGTCCTTATCACTCCGAAACGTTTACATGCTAGTTCTAATATCGTAGTCGTACATTTAGAATCCTAAACACATAAGGTTTCCAGATCCGGTCGGCAACAGACCATAGATCCGAACAAAATAACAACATATCATGCATAAAGCATTTAGCACATAAAAGCATTTTAGGCACAATTCCTAAAATAAGCTAGTGCCACACCTCACAATCATCGCTTAACATTCTATGTTTAAGTCTTGAAATCCTACAAATTCCTAGTTCGATTAAACTAATGCTCTGATACCAACTGTGACATTCCCAAAATCACGGCTAGAAAGACCGGTTTGTTTATGCTTTGTTTAAAAATCAGAGTAACATTTTAAATAAATGTGTTGCGGAATTTGTCCCAAAACAAAATATGATAAAGATTTATCAAAAGCATTTCCATAGAAATGTATTTCATTAAAAGACTCGGGATGTCATGTTTGTACAGATCAAAAGCATAAACAGTACAATGTAAGCCTTACTACATTATTTCATATCTACAGGCCTATATCCGTAATCCCTCGTCCAAACATCATATCTATGCTCAAGCTCCACTACCTGTAATACATAAAACTGAGTGGGTCAGGTTGGGAGCCTGGTGAGCACATAGGGTTTTCAACCCACAATAAATAAGTTTATTAATTTCATCAATCAACAATAACCCGATTACCCGTTCCCGTTATCCTCACTTTACGTCCCTAAACACCTATCATAAGGGACCTATCCTAAGGATCATCATCGGGATGGACACTACTGCTAAGGGGGTTCCTCAGCAATAAATGTCCTAAAGGCAACCATGTGGGGGATGGAGTACACCGGTGAACACATCGTTCACAAACACCTACAAGTTGCGAGCCTGCTAGTGTTCCACTGGACTGTCTAGAAGAGTCTGTGGTCGTCATCCATACTCCGCTAGATGACAGAATCAACAATATCAACATCGAGGCCTCTCATCATTTTATCACACATCACCTATTACATCTACCCATGTTTTACCCCAACATTTTCGTAGATATAAAATACATATATAGTTTAAATCATTGTAAACATGTATAACAATGTTTATCCAGCATATATAGCAAGTATTCAAATAATATGCACACATAGCACGTAATTTATATAAAATACTTCATATCTATGTATAAGCTGAAAGTAACTATGCACTCACCTGATTAGGTGGTGACTCAACACTCGGACAGCGCTTCGATACTCTCAAAATGATATTCCTTCGATAAAACCTAGTATCGATACCACTAGGGTTTAGTTTAATGATAACCGCGACAAATTAATTAGTCCGAGTATTATTAAGTGTTAATAATACTCGATATATCTCATAATAATAGCCCAAATAATTATTTTAAGGATCTAATAACATTCCTATAATTATTTGAAAGCTATATTAAAAATTACGTAAGCGTAGCACACTTACAGCGAATTTTATCGAAAACCAGAACTTAATTGGAGCAGCGTTTCAAAACCGAAAAACTCCTCTTTCTTGGGACTCCGGGAGCCTCGGGGCTTCCCTAGGGTGCTAGGGGTTTAACTAGGGCTTAGGGGTGGTTTGGGGTTGTAGAGAGAGAAAGTAGTGAGAGAAAGAAGGTGGAAAGGTTTGAAAAATGGAGGTAGACTCGGCCTCCTTTTATAGCCGTGAGGGCCTCAGTACGCTGGGCGTACCTCGGACCTACGCGGGGCGTAACCATTGGATAAGAGCGCCACCTCGGACCAGCTGGCTTGCACTCCGGAAGAGATAAGGGCGAGGGTACGCGGGGCGTATTGGCTTCGGACGCGGGGCGTAAGCGAGGGCGACGTGTGCTTCATCTGAGGCGAGATCTGATCAGCGATGGACGACCCACAGCGCGCCACGTCATCAATTCCTTATCAGCCTTCGCAAATTGCATTCTCGACTTCTAAAAATCATAACTTTCGCATATGAGCTCCATTTTTGACGTTCTTTATATCCACACGAAGGTGGGAACGTACTCTACAACTTTTGTTTAGACTTCGTCGGCTAATTTTGGCTCAATTTTAAATTTTATATTATTAACGGGCCGGGACAGGATTGGTCCGTTAAATCCTCATAACTTCTTCATCCGACATCCGTTTTCGCCCATCTTTTTCTCGTTACGCTACTCTCAACGAGATCTTCGATTCTCGTTTAGGTCGTGTCGGCTAAAAATCACTCGATCTAATATTCGAATTTCGGGCTGTACACTGCTATTCCGAAACTTCAAAAAATCATAACTTCTTTATACGTAGTCAGATTTGGGTGTTCTTTTTTATCGATGTTCTTATTTTAACATATTCTACGACTTTCGTTTAGATTGCTAAGGCTAAATCTCGCTCTATCGTAAATTCATTATTTACGCTTTCTAGTATCGTGCCGGTTCTGTCGCAAAACTTCGACGTGTCATAACTTCTTCGTTATAACTCGGATTTCGGCGTTCTTTATATGTACGGAAACCTTGAGACATAGTATACAACTTTATATAGAGATATGGGGATTATCTCACACTTAAATTTTGACGCTCATTTTTTTTATTCTTTATTAATTCTACACATAAACACACATAATTCACATAATACTCAACTATTTCATCTTTATTACTTCAAAAAGAGTTATGTAGTGACAAAGACCATGGTTTGGCATGCGGAATTAAAGCTTGCACAATTGAACATGGTGATTTGGGTTTTTAAGAGATATATTGAATGTATATGGTGTTTACAAAAAGGATCTAGATCTAGACTACGTAATTAACACACACTTACACACTCACTTTTACATCTCTCAAAGCACACCTCTACAAGTGGTATGAACCCACTATTTATAGAGGTGCTTACATGTCTCTCTCTCACTCTAACTAACAAATGGGTCTAAAGGCTAAAGCCCCACATGCAAGTGGGTTTTACAAAAGTCAAACATTTACAAAGTCATGAATGAATAACTTTGCAACCCCAACATTCTCCCCCTCAAAGTTAGGAATGAATGACCCACTTCAAATCTTCCAAAATCAAGCACTACGCGGTTCGAGCCTCAAAGGTGACACATGTCGAAACGAACTTTAATCTTCAATTCTTCCATGACTCTTCAATTTGGGCTCTAGTATGTGAGACCATACAATCCG
This sequence comes from Lactuca saligna, assembly GCF_052625555.1. Classification (NCBI taxonomy): domain Eukaryota; kingdom Viridiplantae; phylum Streptophyta; class Magnoliopsida; order Asterales; family Asteraceae; genus Lactuca; species Lactuca saligna. The sequence goes on along the minus strand of NC_136421.1, from coordinate 147,376,568 downwards.
AGCAGCAACGAATGATCAAGAGTATTCCAAACTCCAAATAATCACCCAAAGTTGCGCATAAAAACACACCCCAAAAATCTTCAATAATTCCAAACCCATTTCGAATACATCACTTCCGAACTTCCAATTGCATCATCTCGTAGCTTCAAAACTCCAAGATCACTTCGGTCTTCAAATCCGCGTAATATGAAAAATTCAAGTTCGAATTTCCATATAAAAATTCTCCCCCTTTTTATAATCGAAATTTGATTATAAAACTCCAAGGAAAAAGAACGTGCTTTATTTAGAATTTTTCATGTCAAAACTCCCCCTTAACATGTGGCATAAACTTTGTGCTTCAACCCGGAAAACCCAAAAAATATTCAATTTTTATTACCGTTCACGGATCGCCTTTGACAAAATTTCTCAAATATGGGTAGAAATTGTCAATTTCAAAATTCTGCAGTGACCCGTTGCGCCTAAAACAACCAAATATGCGAAACACACTCCCATTTGCGAAACTGGGTAAAATGTGTAAATTCGCACAAACTGTAGGGACTAGATTTGAAAATATTCCAATTTCTCAAAATTTGTACCCCAAATGCGAATCTGGGTTAAATTTGCCATTTTGCGAAGACTGCAGGGATGCCAAATGAAAATTTTGCACTTTTGTCTTTTTATTATCCCATTTGCGAAGTTGGACCACTTCTATTATTTCTTGAAAAAAGCAGCGACCAAATGCGAAATTCTTAGCTTTCTTCTTCATTGAACGATTAACATGAAATGCTTCACATTTTCATTTAGTTTCCTTCGCATTTTCAATTGCACAATGTTCGCATCTTTATCTCACCAAATGCGAACCATGAATGACATGGCTTCGTATTTTGACTCCAAATGCGAATTAAACACTAAATGCAAATTGCAGTCACACAAATGCGAACCCATCAAACATAAGTCATATATGCGAACTCGATTTTGATATTCACTCATATGCGAAAACCCAAACTCAATCATATGATACCAGTATCGACTCCAAACTTGCAAAATCAAACCATCAACATCATTCAGTTTGTTCATCCAAATCCATAAATGCGAACTGATTTCATAGATGCGAACTAATCACCAAATTCAAACTCCATTTACACAAATCATTTTATTTTGCGAACTCAACTGAAACCCAATTCACGTCTTTGGAAATTAAACAATTTCATTTTTCTTGACTTCGCATCTTGACATCAAACCGATCAATCGATTTTCAAACTCAAATTCTTCAATTATCTTGCCTTCGCGTTTAATACACAAACCAAATTATCGACTTCTTAGCACATTGATCCTTCGCACATCAAACCTAAACATCGACTCGATAACTTCCAAACATTGACTACCGACTCCTAAAATCTTCGATTGATAGCCAAAAACTTCGATTATCAGTTCTCAATACACAGTAAAATCAACATCAATTGCTTATTCAAAATCAATAAAATGAAAGCGAAACTCGAGAACGATGAATCAACAGATAATCGATTGGAATGTCAATGTACAACTCGTATGTGCACAAGATGAAGACGTCTCAACAACAAATAATATCGAATGGATTTCTAGCATCAAAAGCAACAATTTGGTTCCTGTTTTGCTTTCTAGTTGAAAATCAATGCCAATACATTACAATTTCAGCCTAGAAATTCCAGTGAATTGAAAATCATGATATAATTTCGATGAACTGATGACGAACAATAAACGAGTGAATAATAGAATTTCGGTTGAATCTATTTTGACTTCAACTAGTTCGAGACTTAATTTCAGATCCGAACTTGAATCATCAGCCATTTGACTTTGATTTCAAACTTGTTGATGCTCATTGATATGAAATCGAATTTCAAAGAAACAATGATACACGAAAGGATTTGATAAAGAAACTAACTAGAGTAAAGAACAGTATTCGTGTAACCAAATTGGGCTTCCAATTATGGATCAGATAAACAACGAATAAAAATGATTTTGGGCTTCAAATTGGATTAATGAACAGTAAACAGATCACGATTTGAAAAAAAATTGAGAGTTTGATTTTTGTTTGATCAAAAAAATATTTGTTGAATCACCAATGGGGTTGAAATATATTAGATCTAACGAAACAAATTGATCATAATTCAAAAACGCAACGCACGATTCAAATATTACGAGAGATCATAGAGAGAGACTCACCAAAATTGATCAAATTATGACAAAAATTGCCAAACCGAGAATCGTTCTTCAAAAGTCACGTTGATCGTGAAAACCAAGCTTTGATACCAATTGTAGTGACAAAGAACATGGTTTGGCATGCGGAATTAATGCTTGCACAATTGAACATGGTGATTTGGGTGTTTAAGAGATATATTGAATGTATATGGTGTTTACAAAAAGGATCTAGATCTAGACTACATAATTAACACACACTTACACACTCACTTTTACATCTCTCAAAGCACACCTCTACAAGTGGTATGAACCCACTATTTATAGAGGTGTTTACATGTCTCTCTCTCACTCTAACTAACAAATGGGTCTAAAGGCTAAAGCACCACATGCAAGTGGGTTTTACAAAAGTCAAACATTTACAAAGTCATGAATGAATAACTTTGCAACCCCAACAAGTTACAAGAGTTGACCTAGACTATTACATTGACAAAAATGCTTAGCCCTGAAACCCGGGCGTTACAGTTAGGCCCCATAGTTCTTCCTCCAACTTTTGGATCTCGCCCCTCGGGTAGTACTCCTCTATCATGAGGTATTTTAAAGATCCCCAGCCCATATCATTTGCCACTATTAGAGATAGTGACTTAACATGGCCATTCCACAATGTTAGGGCTTTAGTTTCGAAGGTGCAAGCAGTGTACTTCACCTTGCTATCCTCGGAACAAGAGCATATTTCAAAAACCGATTCGGTTTTCTCGAACTACTACGAGAGGGCAATGACTCCGCCCGTCCCATTGAAGGACAATGGTTTGCAGTTCGTGAAGTCCTTATAGGAGCACTCTCTCGAGCGCACAGGGGCTTCAACTTGAACAGACTGAACATGGGTTCCTCCTCCAGTGGAACCTGATGAATGGTATTGAGCCATGGCTGTAGCCACAGCTGCAGCTACAACAACATTCAAGGCTGTCGTGTCGAACTGAGGAGTAGGTGGTTGAGGAGGTGGTGTTTCGTTATTAGGTTTTCTCCTTGGATTTCTGCGAGGCGGCATCTTTGATCTATAAGTTTATGAAGATGCAAATATTGATAAGAATTTAATGGAAGAATTTATGAATATGGCTTGTGGACTAACTCTACATAGCCCAACAATACGATTTAATAGGTCTAGAACTAATAGATGATGACATTTGGATAATAATTCCCATTAGATTAGGTATCTATCAATATTACTGTAATTGTAGATGTAACAAGTTTGGGAAAAGCGGCCAACATAAAGAGGCCTTACATCAACCATAATGGAAAATTTTGACAGACTACGACCTAATCAAGACCTAACAGGTCTAAGATTTGCAAGGATGGGAAATTAGCCTAAAGTTTTACATAACTAGGTTATATCCAAAAAGAAAAGTTAATAAGATTCTATCGGCCACGAGAACTGTTAGAGTGAGTTCTCAAATCCGACAGAAGATGCTCGATGTCCCTTATACGCCTATCCGATCTTGCCTGCTGAGTTCGAAGTTCCCTGACTTCAACTCGGGTTTCAGCAAGCTCCTTCTGAAGCATTGCATTGCTGACCTGAGCCCTTTCCTGAGCAGACTCTAGTTGGTGAATGTGGACAGTGTTAACACCAGTGTTGGCATCAATCTCCAAGATTCGATTGATAGATGATTGCGCCAGTATCGTGTTCCGAGACATCCTTCTAACCATGATGGGTAGAACTCTGTCAGCAGAACCCCCATCAGTGAGGTTGTAGAAACTTCTATCTCCAATGAAGGGAATGGGTTGACCCTGTTCATGGCTCCAAGTATTCAAGTTGGTTGCCCACAGAGGTGTGGGTCCATGAAATGCAGGTCTAGGATTATTATTCAGGGCTTGGCCTACTTGAGGTAGGTTGTTGACTTCGGGTTCCGAGTCAGAACCATCAAAAAAGCCTTCAGCTTCATGATCATCCAAAGGAATCGGGTGATCATCTTCCAGTTCCTCTTCTAGCCATCCTGCATTGCCATGGTTGGGGAAGTACGGGTCTACGAGGATATGGAATCCAACCATTTAATCTATGCGAGAATAGGGATAAGGAAAGAAGTAATAGACAAACTAACTAGATAGTTATTAGATGATCTTTATCAGTTACTCCAATACTTGGTTAGTGCATACCAGCTATATATGCTCATGATAGGATAGCCCTTCGAATAAGTGAATTCTAACTTTAAGCCCACCATCAAACAAGAACAGGAAGTAAAGCAAAGATTTATAGATTCTTAGGCTATGACATCCTAGGCAAATATACCCGTAACGTATCCACTAAGCAACTATTAACATACAAATAAAGATCTTTAATTCTCAGATAAGCGATTATTGTAACACAAAATACTCCTATAGTATTTTAAGTTTAGTGTTCTATTCTAATGTTCTTTTTGTAGTAGTGTTGGTAAGTTTTTAGACTTGTTGCAACTTCACAACCATACTTAGGCACATGCTAATCACTCCTCGGATAATGTAGTTGATCAAGCTACATCTTCCCAGGGTTGACCATATGTCTCTAAGTCTACTTGTGCAGTCGTAATACTTTTGTGCTGTCCTAGTGACACTGATTTTAGTATGAATGCAAACACATATACCTAATTAAGTATTTTATTATTTAAAAGTATAAACTCTTTATCAGAGTATTTTAATCCCGCTTGTGTTTATAGTTTGTATATCTTTTATGGGTTGATACACTCGATTCACTATAAACAATGCTCTGATACCAATCTGTCACACCCCAAAAACCGATGAATGGCGGAAACGTTTTGGGGTGGAGGACGTCATGTACAGTATCACAACAATGTAAAGTAGTAAACAAGCAACAACATCATCCATTGCATTAATAGTATAATATTTCATACAAGTGTGTTCTGTCAAGTTATATAGACACCAAAATTTATACATAAAAATAATCGAGGAGTCTTGAAAACGCTCCTTCTTCTCAAAATCCGACACCTATACCTGTCTACTAGTGACCTGAGAATACAAGTTATTTTGAAAGCGAGTATCAACTTTAAAGCTGGTGGGATCATAAGTATATTAGTGTCTAAGTTTGTATGAAATCATTTGTAAGATGTTTTGTAATGTATAAGTTCTGTTACGTTTTGTATTGTTTGTATTTGTTTGAACTCTCCTAGAAAACCCTATGTTTTCTACTAAAAGTAGCCTTCTACCAAGGCATCTAGTGTCTGTGTGTGTATCTCTTGTAAAAGTGTGTATTTTCCCAATTCCGACTATCATTAACCAAACATATAGTTTCTACATTACCGTGCATCGTGTGAATATCACAAAGTAAAATGTAAAGGGAAAATGTTTTAGTACTGTAACGTAGTTTTAAGTAAACTACTGCTATACTAATTACCTTAAGCCAATTGTATATTTTAAGGTAACATGTGATCGGCTTGTATCTTGCTACCGACTCAATTGTAAAGTGACAATGTAAGATGCCACAAAAATGACGTTTGTGATGGGTTTTGAGTATTCTAACACTTCCTAAGTGTACATGCAACCCTAATAACCTTGGATCTATGTTTGTTCAATTATCATGCAAAGTTGAATTCCAAGGCTATATTCCTATCTAGCATACATGGGGAACAATTTTTAACTTGAATGATAGTTAGAATAACTTACCTTGTTGTTGCTTATGTGCCTTGAAACCTTGTGAGCCTAGCACCCAAAGTGTGATGCCTCAAATGCTTCACACACCACCAAATGCTCTTGGAAAGACTTTTGAGAGAATGCACACTTCTTGAAATTGGCCTAGCCCTCTTGTCTCATATGTGTGTAGCCGATTTTGGTGGAGAATGGGATTCTTATATAGTGTTGACACATCTAGGGTTACACCATGTAAACCCTAATGTGTCATGACTCTTCATTTCCATGACCCATGGGTTTGTAACTCCCATGGAGCATCCTATGGGTGGAACCCAACTTGATAATCCATGGAGCCTCTTAGCCCACTATACAAGATATGGATGATTTACAAAAGCAACCCATATATTTAATTAGTTATCTTTTGATCACTTAATTAATTCTAAATTAATTCTTTATCAAACTAATCAAATAATATTATTAATATATTAGAACTTATAATATATTAATAATCTCCAAGTGTTATTTCTCTCATTTAGTCTATCCAATTGCATGGTGCCATGCAACCCAAATGGACCATGCCGGGTCGGGTCAAGTACATACCAGAAATAGTTATGGACTTAGACACCTTATCCAAGAGTCTCCTACTTGGATAAGTCTAATAACTTTTACTGCAAGTATGACTTCAGGAACCGATCGGCAATCGTAGCTCTTTTCAAGGTTTCTCAGAACTGAGAAGATGATGGTACGCCATTTAAGATAAGTGATCATATAATCCTTTGTTCTAGATATCAGCCGGACAAATACATGGAACAATGTCTTACTTATTGTCCAACAGTTTGTTTCTCAATCTCCAATTTGTTTGACAAAGAACTTAACTGAACACATCAACTTAGTTCTGACCGGGCCCGGTACATAGGTCAAAACAAAATCATCGAGGGGCCCATATATCAACTTCTAATCCAAAAAGGAACAGATAAACTTCGACTCATATGTTTGTTCTACCACTCATTGAATTATACACAAAAGAACGTTTTATAACATCGAGTTACCAATGCGTTTTCGTACAATCAATGCATAACCAACTTGTAAGTAACAAATCCTATCTCTAGGTTTGAAGACTTATATGATATTACCGTCTCACGATCACTCGAGATAGAATTCCATGAAGTGATTCCAGTGAGCGTGGGTTGAGTCAAATACTCAGAACTTATGAGCACTCATGATTGTTGTAGCCTTGTCCAACACCTTGGACCTCTTCAACCAATCATGACAGTCTTGATTCATACCTACTTCCGACATATGACCGACTGTGGAGGTTTGAATAATATGTTATACTAAATAAAATTATTCTGGAAGTCTATTCTGAAACTTACTACTTGAAATTCAACATATCCTCTGTTTTCTTTGTTTTCTTCTTGTTCTTGAAAAATAATTGAAATAAATGAATTTTTTACCATAAAATAATTTCACACTCCCCTTTTTACAGATATTGATTTTATTAAGCAGTAATAATAATGTCAGAAATTTTAATGTAGTATACACAATAATCAGAATTTTTTTATAGACTCCTGATTTTATCAATTAATAAATCCTATTTTGACAAGAGATAGCAACACTTTACTCATAAATAAAACACCTTTTATTCATCATCTAATGTCAATTACAGTTTACAAATTTCGAGGTTATCTAACTACTAAATCTAATATCATCCTTCATCCCTATGCTCCGAGCATGCTGGAGATGCTTAACCTGAGTCAGTCCCTTCGTGAGGGGATCTGCTGGATTCTCATCCGATGATATCCTCTTTGCCACGAGGAGTCCCTCTTCTGTTCGATGTCTAATGAAATGGTATTTTCTATCGATGTGCCTGGATCTCCCGTGATCCCTTGGTTCCTTGGCTAAGGCAACGACACTTTCACTATCACAGAAAATTTCCATTGGCTCTTTAATAGCTGGTACAACTCCAAGGTCTCCGATGAAGTTCTTTAGCCATATAGCCTCCTTTCCCGCCTCGCTCGCTTCAATATACTCTGATTCGCAAGTTGAATCAGCCACTGTCTCTTGCTTGGAACTCTTCCAAGAAATTGCTCCTCCGTTTAGGGTAAAGACCCAGCCCGACTGAGAGTGGAAATTATCCCTATCAGTCTAGAAGCTAGCATCAATATACCCTATAACTCTCAAGTCATCACTCCCACCGAGGGTAAGGACCCAGTCCTTAGTCCTCCGTAGGTACTTGAGGATATTCTTTACCGCAGTCCAGTGTGCCTTGCCAGGGTTCCCCTGATACCTGCTAACCATGCTCAGGGCAAAGGCTACATCAGGTCAAGTACACGTCATCGCATACATGATCGATCCTACAGCCGAAGCATAAGGTATTCGACTCATTTCTGCTATCTCAGCCTCAGTGCTAGGGCTTTTTGTCTTACTCAATCTGGCGTTACTCTGGATGGGTAACTCTCGTTTCTTGGAGTCCTGCATGCTGAATCTCTTCAGTACCTTATCCAAGTAGGTACTCTGACTAAGTCCAATTAGTCTTTTACTCTGATTTCTCAAGATCCTTATCCCTAGAATATAGGCAGTTTCACCAAAGTCCTTCATAGCGAAACACTTCCCAAGCCAGGAGTTTACTTCTTGCAGGGTTGGGATGTCGTTTCCTATGAGTAGTATGTCATCCACATACAATACCAAAAAGCTAACTATATTCCTACTAGCCTTGACATAAACACAAGATTCATCTTCACTTCTGGAAAAGCCAAATTCCTTGACCTTTTCATCAAAGCAAAGATTCCATCTGCGAGGTGCTTACTTTAATACATAAATGGATTTCTCAAGCTTACACACTCTATTAGGTTACTCGTTGCTGACAAAACCTTCTGGCTGACTCATGTAAACATCTTCAGCCAACTTTCCATTAAGGAAAGCGGTTTTGACATCCATTTGCCAAATTTCATAGTCATGAGATGCAGCTATGGCTAACATAACCCTAATAGACTTGATCTTGGCTACTGGAGAAAAGGTCTCATCATAATCCACACCTTGAATTTGAGAGAAGCCCTTTGCAACCAGTCGAGCCTTATAAGTGTGTACATTACCATCCATGTCGGTCTTCTTCTTGAAGATCTATTTGCACCCTACTGTCTTACGACCTGGTACATTCTCAACCAAGTTCCAAACTTGATTGTCATACATGGATTGTATCTCGCTATCCATAGCCTCTTTCCATTTAGCAGACTCGGGGCCTGCCATGGCTTCCTCGTAGCTGTTAGGGTCATCCAGACCTACTAGTGTCCCGTCACTAATAAGTGTCTCACCTTCTACAGTAATATGGAAACCATAGTAATGCTCAGGTGCACTCCTAACTCTCGTGGAATGCCTCAGAGGTAAAGATTCGTCAATTGGCTCAACATGAGTTTCCTCCTCAAGTTGAGGTCTAGTTTTTGAAGTTCCTTCACCACTTGACTCTTGAATTTCTTCAAGATTAATTTGCCTCCCACTGTCTCCTTGGCTTATAAACTCTCTTTCTCGAAAGACTCCTCTTCTTGCTACAAAGACCACATTATCACTAGGTCTGTAGAAGAGGTAACCAAAGGATTGTTGTGGGTAGCCGATGAAAATACACCTCTCGCTTCGAGGTTCGAGCTTATTAGGAGTCTCGCATCTCACGAAAGCCTCGCAACCCCAAATCTTGATGTGGTCTAGTTTGGGTACTTTACCAGTCCACATCTCGTGAGGAGTTTTGGCAACTTTCTTTGTAGGTACTAGATTAAGGATATGGGCGGCAGTCTCTAAGGCATACCCCCAGAATGAGATTTGTAGCGAAGCTCGACTCATCATGGAACGAACCATGTCCAACAAGGTTCGATTACGCCTCTCCGCCACACCATTCAGCTGCGGTGTCCTAGGAGTTGTCAATTGTGAGACTATCCCACATTCCCTTAGTCGAGGAACTCTGAACTAAGATACTCACCCCCACGATCGGATCGAAGCATCTTAATGTTCCTGCCCAATTGATTCTTGAATTCCTGTTTAAATTCCTTAAACCTTTCAAAAGTCTCTGACTTATGCTTGATTAAGTAGATATATCCATGTCCATTGTAATCATCAGTAAAAGTGAAATAATAACGATTAGCATTCCTTGTGGCATGTTTGAATGGTCCACACACATCCGTGTGTACAAGGTCCAACAAACCTTCACATGAGCCTGTGAAGGGTGACTTTATCATTTTTCCAAGTAAGCATGATTCGCAACTATCATCTGACCATAGGTCAAACGACTCCAAGACTCCATCCTTTTGGAGTTGGCCTATGCGTTTCTTGCTTATATGTCCAAGACGACAATGCCATAATGATGCTTTATCCAAGTTATTATTATTAAGAGAATCAATACACAAAAAATAATTTACTAAGTTATCTACAACAGATACAGCTTCATACACACCATCACAAGGTAATGCTTTAAAATAAAGAACATTATTAAAGAAAGCATTAATCGAACCAACTTCATTATCAAATGAAAAGGTGAAACCTTGTTTATACAATGCATGAAAGCAAATAATATTTCTTGCCATTTCTGGCGAATAACAACATTTATTCAAATCTAAATTTAACCCACTACTTAGCGATAAAGTATAAACTCCAATCTTGCTGACAGGTGTAACTTTCCTATTCCCCATGATTAAGTTTATCCTTCCTTGCTCCACATTCTCACTTCTTCTTAGTCCCTGTAAGTCACAACAAATGTGAATACCACAACCAGTATCAAGGACCCAAGATTTAGAATGGGGTGAGTTATTAGAAATGATAGTGTAAATACCTGCATGGTTGGGTTTAACTTTCCCATCCTTCACATCTTGCTGGTATTTTGGGCAGTTCTGCTTCCAATGTGATTTTTCATGGCAATAGAAGCATTCAACCACTTTTGGGTCAGAAGAAGGAGTGACGAAACCTTTCTTGGTTCCACTTGAAGAAGAGCCATCAAGGGTCCTAACCTTGGTACCGTTCGAAGAACTCTTTCTCTTCTTCCCTCGAATTTTCCCGATTGCTAAAACCGGAGTGGAGTTTGGAGTAGGAGTGTTAACAACCAACTTCCCCTTAAGACCTGATTCAGTGGTATTGAGAAGTACCTGAAGTTTGCTGAGTGTGACCTCTTCCTTATTCATGTGATATGTCATGCGGAATTGATCATAGCACGATGGTAAGGAGCGCAAACTTATATCTATTGCAAGCTCCTCAGGGAAGTTCACATTAAGCTTCAGCAATCGATCCACATACCTTTGCAATTTCTGCATGTGGTTCGTGACGGAATCCCCGTCCTTCATCAAGGTTGTTATCATGGAGCAGATGATGTCATACCTCTCTTGTCGTGCACTTTGATGGTATCTTTCCGTCAAATCTTGGTGCATTTCATAAGGGTAGAAACCCTCATAGGACTTTTGGAGTTCCTCTATCATCGTGGCCATCATGATGCATGCTACTTTCGTAGCATCCCTTTCTTGTGCCTGAAAGTCAGCGATCTCCTGAGGAGTTGCAGTGGTCTCATCAATCTCCTTAAGCTCCTCGTCAAGGACATATTCTTTGTCCTCATAGCGGGTAATCATCCTAATGTTTCTGATCCACTCATTGAAGTTGGATCCATCAAAAGTGACTTTCCTACACAAGTTTATAAGGGTAAAGGAGCCATTAGGATTAGAGCCAGAAGCAACATTATTTGAAGACATCTGAAGAAAGAGGACAAGATTAGTTTAGATATGGAGAGTCCTTAATAAAACACCCAAATGTAATATTAAGGCTAGGATCCAATCACAATATATTATAACTTAGAAGAGGTATGCCATAATCCAAGCTATAACATATTTGAAAGGTAGGTGAATGACGATTCACCAATTTCCACCACGAAAACCGAAATATTAGATATTAGGTTTTTGATTGGTTCTTAGAAATTCCTAGATTCTTTGAGATTCCATGAACTTTTCAAAGGCATGTTTCAATCTCGAGTGTGCCCTCCAAGTTTTGTGATTGGGATACCGAGGATCACAAAACGAGGTGTGAAGTAACCACGCAAATCACTTGGTACCCTTAAAGTTTATCACTCAATCGATGTGCCGGTTGTGACAACCGTCATATTCGGGTCAATTTGTGACAATCGTCAATCTTGAGTCAAGTCAAGTCATCAAGTCAAGCCGGTCAACTCTATTAAACCTTGTGTATTAGGTCGATGAATCGATAAAGCAAGAACATATGAGTTTTTGATTCGCAATTGGATTGATGATTGAGGGAAAATTCATGAAGAAAAACGCGAAGTCAAGGACTATGAAATTGTTGGTTGCAAGAATTTAAAAACTCGATTGTGGAGTTGTTGATGCTCATTTTGCGAAGGTAAAACAATCGAGTGTTCGCATCTGGAATGAAAAATTTTGTGAATCGCATTTGATTAATTAGGTTAAAATGCGAAGGGATGCGAAGGGTGTAAGAATGAAAATGCGAAGGTGATTAATGCGAAGGGATGCGAAGGGTGTAAGAATGAAAATGCGAAGGTGATTAATGCGAAGGGATGCGAAGGGTGTAAGAATGAAAATGCGAAGGTGATTAATGCGAAGGGATGCGAAGGGTGTAAGAATGAAAATGCGAAGGTGATTAATGCGAAGGGATGCGAAGGGTGTAAGAATGAAAATGCGAAGGTGATTAATGCGAAGGGTTGCGAAGGGTGTAAGAATGAAGATGCGAAGTATTTCACAGTAGAATGCGAATTGGGGAAGAAAACAGAAGATTTCAAATATTGTCCCTGGAGTTTCGCATTTTTGGAAATAAATACTCAACTTCGCAAATGGGGGTCATAAAATGATGAAATTGCAGCATTTAATGCGAAGGGATGCGAAGGGTGTAAGAATGAAGATGCGAAGTATTTCACAGTAGAATGCGAATTGGGGAAGAAAACAGAAGATTTCAAATATTGTCCCTGGAGTTTCGCATTTTTGGAAATAAATACTCAACTTCGCAAATGGGGGTCATAAAATGATGAAATTGCAGAATTTTTAAAGAGATACACACACATAGACAACCACACTTATATTTAGAAAAATTAAACTAAAATTGGGATATAGACTATTATAAGACATTGTTCGTGACTTTTGAGTCCAAAGACGTATGATCCGAACTTTAATTGTGAAATCGTCCTTGATTGAGTCAATTTCCTTTATAGGAGTAATATATTCCATTGTGCCTTGCAAGTTAAAAAAAAAAAAAAAAAAAAAAAATCAAAGTCACAAGCAACCACCCCACACCCACTCTATGACCAGCCATACCTCCCCACCTTACCTATGTCACTTCAATGTTCCCTTACACTCAAATTTCACTCACTCCCACGTTTTTGAGCTGGAACAATCAACCACAATCCTCATTTTCTCTCATTTCTCTCATTCCACTAAGTAACAAACATCACTTTTTCTCTCAAACTCTTCTACACAAATTTTCGAGATCCAAGGCTGGATTCAAGTGTTCTTCCACACTTAGTAAGTAAAAATTCATCCTCCCTATTATTATTTCACTTCATTCTACTCAAATCTTTGGTTGCTTACACAAACTCCCTAACTATGATGTTAGATTCTCGAAAACCTTCAAGGCATCTCCAAGTGTTCTTGAATTAAACACTTCCATTCTTCAAAAATCATCTACTGAAATCACTCAAGGTGAGTTCATACCCCTACATTTTCATGATTTCTCAAGTTTTCAGGGGGGGAATACAAGTTAAAACACTAAGAATATAACTAGATTTTTCTAACAGCCTTCATCAGAAAAGTTCAACTCCATTCACGGACTGTCTTGGGCATCTTAAACATTTTTGTTTTCAAAACTTTACAAGGTGCAAATAGTTCGAGTTTTTAGCTTTAAAATGGCTACTTGCACATCTCCATACGATTTTTCTACAATTTATGGTGATTTTTACAAAACTGCCTATCAATTCAAACAACAATCCGGACCAGTCTGTGATTTTGGACTTTTTCACCCAAGTTAGAGGTCATTATAAATTGAGATAAAATTTATGAGCAAACTAGACACATTTTGTGAACTCTCAAAATTTACGGATCTAGTTTTCGACTTCGTATGATTTTTCTATGATTTTTCCAAATACAGGGCAGAATGGCTAAAGTTAGCCAACAGCATGTAAATATCATAACACTTTGTATTATGTTGAGCAAAGTGTATAATCATAAGTTCTAATATTTGAATGTGTTTCCATGTTAGTTTATCATTATGAACTGGAATTAAGACATTCATATTAAATATTAAATATTATTCATTCATTTTGGAACACGTATTATTAGACTATAAGAGGTATAGTTTGATAAATTCACAATACTAATATATTTTCATAAAAGAATTCATACATATTACAAACATTTTAGATAAACTATAACAGGTATAGTTTATGATATATCACTCTACGCACTCGTACAAGAAGGGTACATTCATACAAGAAAGATTTCTATTCGCACACATTTCACGAAAGTTAATCTATGTTTTGATAAATTCACAACACTAGTTACATTTCCATAAAAAGGGTTCATACATAGTACATACATTTTAGATAAACTATAATAGGTATAGTTTATGATACATCACTCTACGCACTCGTACAAGAAAGGTACATTCATACAAGAAATATTTATATTCACAAACATTTAACGTAAACTTGTTATCCTATATTGTGAGTTTCTCTATTTTTTTTCGATCTCTATCTCTCTATCTCCCCGTACGTCCGAGTGCGGGATATAATTCCTGGTAGTTATAATCAGAATCTCCTTGAGGGAGAACGTGATACTTGTATATAGATCTATATTGGGATTGAAACCCCACACCTTGCTGCTAGCTACAGTTGGACCTGCAGGTCTACGGGTGACAAATGTCATTTCATTTTTCGCGACACTGAGAACGTCGTGGCAGGTTCACATAGTCATAGTATGATTATAACGGCTCACATAGGGAACAATCCATAAGTTTACGGGATTTTATTTTTAAAACCTAAATGAGTTTTATGTCGATTTAAAATCACCTTTTATCTCTATGGGTACAAATACAAAGTGCCGGGTCTCTATACAAAGCTATTATGATATTAAAACTACACTTCCTCTAAAATTGTTAGACTTCAACTATAGTCGTTGAGCGTATATGTTGAGTCATATAAGAATTTAGTCTTGATTGGCCTAGAATTGGTGGTGCCCGCCTCATCTCCTGTTCCTCGTTGGGTTGTGGACCTAGGGCAGACCCACTATATTCAACGTTTTATCTAAGTTAAGCCTTATATAACTTTATATGTTGGACGATTATAGAGGAACTCTACGGATTACTCTAGGGTTCATTACAACATCATGTAGGATTATTTCTATTCATACTTAACTAAGAAAATATTGGATTTTCTGGAAATCAAACTAAATCGATTTTACAAGGAAAAACGGTTTCTACTTCAAACAAAACTCTTATGAACTCACCAACCTTTGTGTTGACACTCTTTAAAACTACTTGTATTCTCAGGAAATCAGTGAAACAGGAAAACTTCATCGCTTTGAGGATGGGACGCTAAACCGTCAACAATTTATTTTGTCATCATAATGTAATTGCTTTTGAAACATGTAAACATATACTTTGGTGTAACTTTTGCAATTATATTTATGGTGGTTGTTTTTACTTTGAGCACTATTATACACGTTGTTGTGATACTGTACATGAAGTCCTCCACCCCCAGACGTTTCCGCCATCCTTGGTTTGGGGGTGTGACACCGGTAAACCACACACGCTCCATCGATACAATAATAAACCTTAAGTCACCCTTTACCTACCTTGTTAAGTCCAAGTTAGTGTGTCGGTTAACCACACACACTCCACCAATGACTTAAACAAAGTGTAAAGTGTAATTTCATAGATTAGCACCTTATTCACATTTCCCTAAAGTAACTAAGATTGGGAATTTAATAAAACATGTAGTTACTTTATAATATTCATCATACTTTTAATGAGAATTTATAAGTCCTTGTCTTACCCGTTCGGCTAACGACCCTCCACCAGTTAAGCGAGCGGTGGGTGAGAGTGGACACCCATTAAGTTGCCATTTTATAGGAAACAACCTTATACCCACCTTATAGACCGGCTTCGTGAATGAGGCGTACTAGCGGTAAGATGACTTTGTTCTTATACATACATATATATATATATACATATACATATATATATATATATATATATATATATATATATATATATATATATATATATAATTATTAATTTATAATAATATAAGTATAAGGGTTGAATTTTAACTTTTAAAATTCTAGGGGTTGGAACTAAAGTTTTAACAAGACTTTACTTGTTCCAAAACTTGAGGGCAAGTTTTGTAAACTTTCAAAACTTTTCATTTCTTGTAACTTATGAGTTTAATAGAGTAATAAAATGAAGACTCTTCATTTTTTTAACTCTTGTGTTCTTTTAATGGTTTTAATTCAAGTGTCTTTTGGTTTTCCATAACTTGAGGACAAGTTATGGACTCCATTAAAACACATTATGATCAAGAATGAATCTACCAAATATGTTACAAATAATTCCTATGATCATCTAAACATCATAAGAACAAGAACATGAATATGAACACTTTCATAAATTAAAATAACACTTAAAACTTTGTAATTTTGGTAACTAGTTGTTGTAAATGAATTAACAAAGACATTACACCATCTAAAACAAGTTTTCAAGTACCAAAACAGTTTAGGGTAATGTTTCTAATCCATTTCCAACAACTAAAGTCGAAAATCTGCACTCGGTCGATCCTACTCGCCGAGTGCATTAACCTACTCGACGAGTAGGCTGAAGATACAAGTGAACTCGACGAGTCCCCCCATGGACTCGACGAGTCCAGCAGTCAGACATCAAGTTTTTCGACTTTTTTCAACTTTTTAGCACAAATAACAAACAAACAAGCCTAGGCTCTGATACCACTGATGGGTTTTGAGCATTCTAACACTTCCTAAGTGTACATGCAACCCTAATAACCTTGGATGTATGTTTGTCTATTTATCATGCAAAGTTGAATTCCAAGGATATATTCCTATCTAGCATACATAGGGAACAATTTTTAACTTGAATGATAGTTAGAATAACTTACCTTGTTGTTGCTTATGTTCCTTGAAACCTTGTGAGCGTAGCACCCCAAGTGTGATGCCTCCAATGCTTCACACACCACCAAATGCTCTTGGAAAGACTTTTGAGAGAATGCGCACTTCTTGAAATTGTCCTAGCCCTCTTGTCTCATATGTGTGTAGCCGATTTTGGTGGAGAATGGGATTCTTATATAGTGTTGACACATCTAGGGTTACACCATGTAAACCCTAATGTGTCATGACTCTTCATTTCCATGACCCATGGGTTTGTAACTCCCATGGAGCATCCTATGGGTGGAACCCAACTTGATAATCTATGGAGCCTCTTAGCCCACTATACAAGATATGGATGATTTACATAATCAACCCATATATTTAATTAGTTATCTTTTGATCACTTAATTAATTCTAAATTAATTCTTTATCAAACTAATCAAATAATATTGTTAATATATTAGAACTTATAATATATTAATAATCTCCAAGTGTTATTTCTCTCATTTAGTCTATCCAATTGCATGGTGCCATGCAACCCAAATGAACCATGCCGGGTCGGGTCAAGTACATACCAGAAATAGTTATGGACTTAGACACCTTATCCAACAGTTTGACACCCGTAGACTTGCAGGTCCCACTGTAGCGAGCAGCATGGTGTAGGATAGTCAATCCAGTATAGATCTATACTCAAACTCATACGCTCCCCAATAAAGGAGATTCTGATACAAAAACAGTCATGGCAGGTAGTGCCATGCCCTGTTTAATGGCTCACATAACTGTGTTAATGTATATGTAATGTATGTGAGTGCTAGCTGTATTGTGCGTTCTTTCTCTATCTAGCATGTATGTTTGTTTCTCGTCATAGTGTCTATTGTTTGTTTCTCCTCACTCCGTTTCATGTTTGATTCTCATCATAGTATGTACTGACTCATGGATGAACAGACTCTTTGTATGTTTCATTGTTCTAGTAATATTATCTTCCTAAACTACCCCTATGGTAGCTTACTAGTAAAGTATGAACATGTCTGTATGCCCTTGCTACCCAAGGGCATGGATTTGGATGAAAGAAATAACCTTTTATATCTATATACATATACATAATATATAACTAGGATTCAAACGACCTTCGGACAACTAACCTTGATACCCTAAGACCACATCAAACAAGAACAGGAAGCAGGGTAGACTAGCAGTCCTAAGTCCTTTCAATCCTACTTATATAACTATATTTACACAGATACACAGAATATAAGTTTAAAAGAGTTTAAGTAAAAGTATTTGACCATTGAAGGAGTTTGTAAGACAATTTGAGGTAAAACAGTTTGATAAATAGTTTGGAAAGTAAGTAAACCATTTGCTTGGTAGTCATTAATCACATGTGATTGATATAATAACTATAATTGTTCAACTTGTATCCCCCCCCATAAAAGCATTTCAAAATTTCAAAGGTTATTTTAGGGGTATGAAGTCACCTGTAGTGAGTGGTTCTGATGAAAATGTTGGATCTGTTGCGAAGTATCAAGTGGTGACTTGAGTACATACACGAATCCTATTTAGCATATATTGGCACATATATGAATATAATTAGTGTTATGAACAACTAATTAACGAATTGGGACCACCTTTGGGACTAGTAAACACTTATATTGAAGTGTTACAACCATAAATGATTGTACGAAGGGTTAAAAAGGCTATACAAGAGAGTGTATGGCCAAAATACACACTATATGTGTGTGTGCGGCCAGGTGTGCTGCCAGCACATGTGTGCGGCCATGTGTGTGGCCTGGTGTGCTGCCAGAAGTGTGTGCAGCCAGGTGTGCTACCAGGGGCGTGTGCTGCCAGAAAACATGGTGTTCTTGGTGTTCTTGGTGAAAGATGTTACCTTTCTGGATGATACTTGAGAGGATTTTCGAGTCCTATCTTTGCAAGAGTGTAAGAAATGATCAAAATGACCAAGGATAGTACTTATAGGAGGGTGTGTGTGGCTGGAGGTGTGTGTGGTTGGCCTGTGTGCGGCTGGATGGCTGCATACACTAGTGTGCGACCGCACACACCAGTTTTGGTGTGTTTGGCTCGTTTTTCCAATGCTACAACCAAACTAACCCATCCTCCGACACATAACTCAATTATACTAAGCTTTAAGAACTCTTTTAGACCCAAAACTTCATTATAAAATAGAAAAACGAAGCTAACTTTGATATATAAAAGAAGAATGTAAGCTAGAAATTTCGGGTTGTCACACCGTCTTTCGCAGGTATATACACAATTAAATCTAACGATTCATCTCATGATATTTCTTGGGTTCTTAATACCGGTTGTGGTTACCACATTTGTTCTAATGTGCAGGGACTAAGAAAAAATAGAGACGTGGAGTATGGAAGAATAAATCTAATCATGGGGAACAAAAGATCGTCGCCTGTGACCAAGATTGGAGTGTATTCTTTAGTGCTTAGGAATGGTTTATCTTTAGATTTGAACAATTGTTGCTATTCGCCAGAAATGGCTAGAAAGATCATTTCATTTCATGGTTTGTTTAGACAAGGTTTTAGATTTTCTTTTAATAATGAGAATGGTTCTATTTTGGCTTATCTAAATGGTGTCTTTTATTTTGAAGAAATACCGTGTAATGGAATTTATGAAACTGTTATGATTGTTGATAACTTAGGAAATGATGTTTTATGCATGGATTCTTCCAATAGTATGGATAAGGCATCCTTGTGGCATTGTCATCTTGGACATGACAACAAGAAACGCATAGCCCAACTCCAAAAGGATGGAGTGTTGGAATCATTCGACCTTAGGGAATATGACACATGCGAGTCTTGTTTACTTGGAAAGATGACTAAGTCACCCTTCGCTGGTACGTGCGAAAGGGGTGAGGGTCTATTGGACCTCATACATACCGATGTATGTGGACCGTTTAGATCAACCACGAAGGATGGGAACCGCTTCTATGTGACTTTTACCGATGACTATAATAGATATGGGTATATCTACTTAATCAAGCAAAAGTCAGAAACTTTTGAAAAGTTCAAAGAGTTCAAGAATGAAGTGGAGAATCAATTGGGCAGGAAAATCAAGATGCTTCGATCCGATCGAGGAGGAGAGTACCTAAGTCTTGAATTCCACGATTATCTCAAGGAGTGTGGAATAGTTTCACAATTGAAGCCACCTAGGACACCGTAGTTGAATGGTGTGACAGAAAGGCGTAATCGAACCTTATTGGACATGGTTCGCTCTATGATGAGTCGTGCTTTGCTATCTATCTCTTTTTGGGGGTATGCCTTATAGACTGCCGCCCATATCCTTAACCGAGTCCCTACTAAGAAGGTTGCCAAAACACCTCACGAGATGTGGACGGGGAAAGTGTTGGGTTATGAGCATTCTAACACTCCTAAGTGTACATGCAACCCTAAATACCTTGGATCTATGTTTTCTCTATTATACATGCAAATATGAACATCCAAGGTATTATCCTAATCTAGCATACAAAATAATGGATATAACAAGATAGAATACATACCTCTTTGATAGTGCTTGTCTTCATGAAGCTTGAGTGCTTAGTGCCTCAAGTGTGACACCTCAAATGGTTCACACAACACCATAAGCACTTGGAATAACTTAGAGAGAAATTAGAACACTTCATGAAATCGGTTAGCCCTCTCTAGAATAACCTAGTCACCGATTTTGGGAAGAATAATATCTTTATATAGTGTTACAATTAGGGTAAACCCTAATTGTCATGACTTTCCATTTCCTTGGATCCATGGGTTCAAATACACCATGGAGCATCCATGGAGCATCATATGGGTTTTGGCCCAACTAGATAATCCATGGAGCATTAGCCCACTATATAAGTATGGATGATTTACACAATCAACCCATATATTTAATTAGTCTTCTTTTGATCACTTAATTAATCCTAGATTAATTCTTGATCAATACTAATTAAATAATCTTATTATTCTTATTATTAATATACTAGAACTTATAATATATTAATAACCATAAGTGTCTTATTTCTCTCATTATAGTCTATCCAAGTGCATGATGCCATGCAACCCAAATGGACCATGCCGGGTCGGGTCAAGTCTTACCAATTATAGTTATGGACTTAGACATTAATCCAACAGTCTCCCACTTGGATAAGTCTAAAACTATTATTGCGTATGACTTCAGGAACCAACTAGCAATCGTAGCTCTCAAAAGCTTCTGTCGAACTCTGACCTTGTAGATGAACTCTGATTTTTGTCAACGACTTGTCCATTAGATAAGGGATCATATATTCCTCCATTCTAGATATCATATGGACTGAGACATGGATTATAATCATTCTCTCTGTCCATTAGTTGTTTCCCGATTTCTGATTTATGACGACTGACTAATTGAACAAATCAAATCAGTCCTGGCCCGGCCGAGCACTTCCATTTGCCATCATCAAATCATCGAGGGGCCCACAGATATCGCTTTTATCCCGAAGGTAAAAGGAATGGATAAACTTCGACTCATATGGCTTGTTCTACTACTTGTTGAATCATACACAAAGGCACGTTTTATAGCACCGAGTTACCAAATGCTGTTTCGTGCAATCAATGTACAACCAACTCATAGTAACAACTCATATCTCTAGGTTTGAAGAATATAAGATATTATCGTCTCATGATCACTCGTGATAAAATCCATGAAGTGATTCCAATGAGCGCGGGTTGAATCCAATACTCAGAACTTATGAGCACTCATGAGTGTTGTAGCCCTTTGTCCAACATCTTAGACCTCTACAAGCCAACCCATGATAGTCTTGATTCATATCTACTTCCAACATATGACCGACTGTGGATGGTTTGAATAACTTAGTCATTCCGGAAGAATAACCTAGTTTATTCGGGAAGTCAAAACATGCAAAGTGAAACACAATAATAATTGAATCCAATATGGTCTCAGAACTTATGAATATAAATAAAACTCCTTTTATTTATCACCATATGATTACACATTATTCATTGTATATTGTTTCAGCTATCAACATTATTCTTGAATTTAAAACAATAGTTGTCCCATGCTCCAAGCATGCACACTATGTTTTTCTAAACAATAGTCATGCCATACACCAAGTATGCATAATATGTTTGTCTATGATCTTTATTTTGTGAACTAGATCAAATGAACATAACTTCAATGATTCTCTTTTCACACTCTCAAATCCTTACTGCAAATGAAAGAATTCCAAATTCATGTCATTTACTGAAATCTGTTAGATTCTAAACTTATATGCATCGATCCTCTTGTAATGATTATGCACAAAGTCAGAAAGACTTTGCAACAATCATTACAGAGTATTCCAAAGGAGATCAATTCCTTGGAAACATCCTTCTTGCATTAAGTTTCCTTAATCTTAAACAGATTGGAAAAATTCTAACTTTGAAACATTTCCAGATTCCATTTTGACTATCACTTCTGAACAAGAGTTGCCTCCTTACAGATTATGTCAATATGGTCCTTCCAGAATTATCAATATACTTCCAATTGTCCTTGAGAAACCAGTCTTTGGTAAACCTTAGATTGTCCTCGACAATTGTTTAATCCTTTTAGTCATATCCAGTTCTAAACCTTTTCCATTCTTAACGCCCTAGGCATTTGGAAAATTTTAGAAAGGATGAATATAGCACATGTAGTCGGTCCTATATCCGAAGCATATGGGACACGATTCATGATGTCTCACATAAAGACTAAACCAGTCTTTTGCTATAACATTTCCATTTCAATTTGCCAAGTTCTCATAATTTAGATTATGAAAAGGGATGCTGTAATCATAATCGAATTTAAGAACGCAAATAATGGACCCATATACAGAATTTCCTTATGTTGAGCCATTCCAACATGAAATTCATATATATCTTTGACTAAATGATTAAAACCTCACGATCTAAGCTTATAGATTTGAGATGAAGTATAATTTCCTCTCCCTTAATTATAGCAAAACAACTTTTTCCCAATTGAAACCTTTTGTTTTCTATAATTAACATTGCTAGCTTGCAATACTTATCGTAATTTTCATGCTCCCACTAACATGATGATTATAAGCATAAAACTTATGCTCCCACTAGCTTTGACATGTACTCAGAAATCACTGGACTTCTAGAAATCAATACTTTATTGACTTTCTTACCAAAGTTCAGATTTCTGATACTAGATTGTTTTGATAAAACTTTATCAAAAACATACACCTTCCTTAGATAGCTTGTGGGTGTGTCAAAACAATTTTAAGAACTATGAAAAGGGATGCCGTAATCATAGTCTTGATCGTTTTGACCTTTTCCATTTCTCACAAGTCCAAGTTAGTGTGCCGGTAAACCACACACGCTCCACTAACGACTTTGAGATCACAATTGCTATCTAGCTAAAATCTATTTAGTGGAAGTGTTTCCTCACCATCATTTTCATGAATCGGAGAGAAACCTTATGACACTTAGATTTAATGGTGTATGAGTTCCTACCCATATGAATTTGTCAAAACCATAATCACAAGACAAGGATAATGACAAATCCAAAACCATATGGATTGAACTCAATCTTAATTTCTTGCCACCTGGCAGCTCAAGGGCCTACCATTGCTTCCAAGTTGTTGTGCAACACATTGAGAACTCTAAGAACTCATATGCAAAGCCAACTTTAACTGGAATGGGCACAGAATATGTCAACACGATAGGTTATAAACCTTAAGTCGTGTGCTAGTGAAGAACTTTAGGTTTTATTCTTGATTAGTTCTTGAGACTTTCAAGACCTTTAAGACTCCCACTGTCCTCTTGACCTATAAGACTTCCTTGTCAAACATCCAAGAGATAGTGTGGATTTTAATCAAGACAAACACTTCACACAATTGGCCTTAGTTGGTCTTTGTTTTATCCAAAAGATCACAACTTACCAATTTCAAATGTACAAGAGTAGAAAACTTTTACTCTTACACTTGATTAGTGTTTTAAACCTTCTTTAAGACATGTCACTCAAATTACAATCTTGGAGTATGACTCTAAGACTTGTATTGGAACGAAGTATGACTCATCTTCTTGATTTAACCATTTCAACAATTCAAGATCCCTTCTTCTTAGTCATAAGAATGCACTAAGACTTCCTTAGAGAACTAATTTTGATATGGTTTCTTAATCATTGAGATGATCACAAAGCTGATACTAAAGTACTCTCCCATCTTTTCAGATTTGAGAGACTTTTATCCTTCTGCCTAATTTGATTCTTCTTATCCGCTCTGCCATGCATTGGAACCTTTTCCAATGTCTCAGAGTTACACTTAAGCTTGTAAGTATAATCATATTTACTGAACTCTAGTAAAATATGAAGAATAGCCTTATATCTTTTGTGGTGGACTTAATCAGTGTACATGACTATGTACTCGATCCCTTAGTCCATTACTTGACTCACACATCCATGTGAATAAGTAATTAGTCTTAATTTTTCCAATACTTGAAAGTTCTCATTCATCATGCTATACAACTTGCATGATTCCAAGTCCCGGTCCAATTGAGACTTTGGATGATGAGAATCTTTCCTTGTTTGGTAAATTTAGACATTACCACAAATGAAAGAATCAATTTCATATTTCCACTCTTGCTATTAATGGAATCGTATAAGCAACAATTTTTCCTCAAATGCTATTGTAAGGATATTTTAAAATAAATAAAATCAAAAATTTTCTTTTATTTTAAAACTATGCGGAAAAACTTATCCTTACAATTCATATGAAAACTTGTTGTTATCTATTCCTTAGCAATATCTCATAACTCCTAAGAAGTAGCTCAAGAATCCGATCTTCAAACTACGCGATAGAAATCCATCTATGCGATCAGATTCAACATATTCTTTCTTTAAGTTCCTTTACTTTTCTTTGATTCTTAAAACATCACCATGTGACCCAGTCACATCATGTATAAGGAATCTCAGAATAGAAACTTAACAGAGTTAGAGTAGTGGACTTTTACCTGAAGTAGAGTCAATCTTATTGACTTTAACATCCTTAGGTAAATTAGGCAGCTTCGCAACTAATGACCCTTACTTTGGCAATATAAACATATGGACCCTTTGATAATGGTACACAGGACTATTACATACTTAGCTTTTCTCTTTACCATTTGTTCAACCGAGTTGACTATGGCCGATCCCTTTCCATTGGGAAGAGAATGCTTTTTCTGTATTTCCAGTGTCACCATTGTCAATGTCCATAAAGTTTCAGGAAGTTGATCTTAACAATAGATAAGATCATTAAGAGTCTTGTCATAGTCTATTTCATAGGTGTCCCAAAGGAACTCACTATGTAACTTAGAAAGTGATTGAACCACCATCTTTCTCAAGACATTGACACCCAACTCTCCCGGCTTGTCAATATGTGACTACATCTCCAAGATGTGATCACACCTAGACCTTGTCTTGCCAATAGGGTTCGAGTGACCTTAAATTTTTCAAGAACTTGTGGGTTAGGGAGAATAATTGGAGGAGGAAAAAGAAGTATGATATCCATGGGACATCATCTTCATTAGGAATGCTTGTTTCAAGAGATTTGGGAAGATCATAAATGTCTAAACCAGACATCTTTTGGGAGATATTCAAGATAGTTGATCTAAAGTCCTTAATATGACACCCAATATGAAATATTAAGGCTAGGACCCAACAAACTATTTTATAACTTAGAAGAGGTATGCCGTAATCCAAGCTATAAAACAATTTGAAGGTAGGTGAATGACGATTCACCAATTTCCACCAAGATAAACGAAATGTATTATTAGGTTTTAATTGGTTTTGAAACTCCTAGATCTTTTGAGATTCATTGAACTGTTCAATGGCATGTTTCAATCTCGAGTGTGCCCTTCAGGTTTTGTGACTGGGATGCCGAGGATCACAAAACAAGGTGTGAAGTAACCATGCAAATTACTGGGTACCCTTAAGTGTTTATCCCTCAATCGATGTGCCGGTTAACCACACACGCTCCATCGATACTATGATAAACATTAAGTTACCCTTTGCCTACCTTGTTAAATACAAGTTAGTGTGCCGGTTAACCACACACGCTCCACTAACCGACTTAAACAAAGTGCAAAGTGTAATTTCATGGATTAGCACCTTATTCACATTTTTCTAAGTAACTAAGATTGGGTATTATTAAAAGTTTAGTTACTTAGTATTTATCATTAATACTTTTAATGAAGGGAGAATTATAGTCATGTCAAACCCGTTCGGCTAACGACCCTCCACCAGTCAAGCGAGCGGTGGGTGAGAGTGAACACCCATTAAATTGCCATTTTATAGGCAACAACCTTATACCCACCTTATAGACCGGCTTCGTGAATGAGGCGTACTAGCGGTAAGACCGACTTTACTCTTATACATATAAATATTATTAACTTATAATATTATAAAGTATAAGGGTTGAATTTTAACTTTTAAAATTCTAAGGGCTAACTTGGAATTAAAGTATTCATAAGAGAAAACTTTACAAATTCCAAAACTTGAGGGCAAGTTTTGAAACTATTCAAAACTAATTAATTCCATAACTTATGTATTTAAAGTAGTTTTAATCCAAAAACTCTTCAAGTTCCATAACTTGTGGACAAATTATGGAAGACTTTAAATTAATAAAGAATTAATCTTTTCTTTATTTTATAACTTATGGAATTAATTAAGGTTACATATTTTATTTATTTATTTTTTAATGAAGTGACTCTTGAACCTCCATAACTTAAGGACAAGACTCTTCATATTTTTGTAACCTTTGCCAACTTTATGAGTTTTATGAGTCTTTAATGTGACTCTTCATGTAACTTAAGGATAAGTTACACAAACACATTTTATACTCAACTCTTAGATTAATTTGGATTGAAAACAACTTTTTCACTCAACTTTTCTATTAATCTAAGCAACTCATAAGAACAAGATAATTCAAATCAAACTTTTTCATGTAATTAGTCTAACCTTTAAACTAATACAAAACATGAATCTATTGACAATTATCTTGAAAATGGATTAGCATGAACATTACCACATTTAAAAACAAGTTTATAAGATCAAAACAACTTAGGGTAATGTTCCTAGTCCATTTCTAGCCAAAAACCTCGAAGATATGCTGTCTGAGGTCCAACTCGTCGAGTGCATGAACTCAACTCGGCGAGTTGGATGCATTTTGCCTTGGACTCGTCGAGTCCCTTTATGCACTCGGCGAGTCAGCTGGGCTGACAGCATCAAAACTCGATTTTTCAGCATCTATTGCAGGTATAACAAGAAAACAAGCCTAGGCTCTGATACCACTGTTGGGTTATGAGCATTCTAACACTCCTAAGTGTACATGCAACCCTAAATACCTTGGATCTATGTTTTCTCTATTATACATGCAAATATGAACATCCAAGGTATTATCCTAATCTAGCATACAAAATAATGGATATAACAAGATAGAATACATACCTCTTTGATAGTGCTTGTCTTCATGAAGCTTGAGTGCTTAGTGCCTCAAGTGTGACACCTCAAATGGTTCACACAACACCATAAGCACTTGGAATAACTTAGAGAGAAATTAGAACACTTCATGAAATCGGTTAGCCCTCTCTAGAATAACCTAGTCACCGATTTTGGGAAGAATAATATCTTTATATAGTGTTACAATTAGGGTAAACCCTAATTGTCATGACTTTCCATTTCCTTGGATCCATGGGTTCAAATACACCATGGAGCATCCATGGAGCATCATATGGGTTTTGGCCCAACTAGATAATCCATGGAGCATTAGCCCACTATATAAGTATGGATGATTTACACAATCAACCCATATATTTAATTAGTCTTCTTTTGATCACTTAATTAATCCTAGATTAATTCTTGATCAATACTAATTAAATAATCTTATTATTCTTATTATTAATATACTAGAACTTATAATATATTAATAACCATAAGTGTCTTATTTCTCTCATTATAGTCTATCCAAGTGCATGATGCCATGCAACCCAAATGGACCATGCCGGGTGGGGTCAAGTCTTACCAATTATAGTTATGGACTTAGACATTAATCCAACAGAAAGCTCCTTTGTTAGCACATATCAAGGTTTGGGGTTGCGAGGCTTTCGTAAGATGAGATACTCACGACAAGCTCGATCCTTATAGTGAGCGATGTATTTTCATCGGCTACCCGCAGAAATTCTTTGGATATCTCTTCTATAGACCGAAGGACAATGTTGTCTTTGTTGCGAGGAGAGGAGTTTTCCGAGAACGAGAACTCATAGGCCAAGGAGACAGTGGAGGCAAATCGAGCTTGAAGAGATTCAAGAGCCGATAGATGAAGGAACCTCTACCGCTGGCACTCAACCCGAGGAGGAAACTCCGGTTGAACCGATTGACATATCATTACCTCTTAGACGTTCCGAAAGAGTTAGAGTTCAACCCCAGTTATATGGTTTTCATATTACTACGGAAGGGGACACGTATATTAGTGATAGTACACTAATAAACCTTGATGAACCTAATAGCTATAAGGAAGCCATGGCAGGCCCGAAGTCTGTGAAATGGAAAGAGGCAATGGACAGCGAGATCCAATCCATGTATGATAACCAAGTTTGGAATTTGGTTGATAATGTACCCGGACGTAAGACCGTTGGGTGCAAATGGATCTTCAAGAAGAAGACCGACGTGGATGGAAACGTACACACATATAAGGCGCGATTGGTTGTGAAGGGCTTTATTCAAACTCCCAGGGTTGATTATGATGAGACCTTCTCACCAGTTGCAAAGATAAAATCTATTAGAGTGATGCTAGCAATTGCCGCATTTCATGATTATGAGATTTGGCAAATGGATGTCAAGACTGCTTTCCTTAACGGGAAGTTGGCTGAGGATGTTTACATGGCTCAGCCAGAGGGCTTTGTGGATCTGAAGCATCAGAATCGAGTGTGTAAGCTTGAGAAGTCCATTTATGGACTTAAGCAAGCGTCTCGCAGATGGAATCTTTGCTTCGATGAGAAAGTCAAAGAGTTTGGATTTGTACGAAGCGAAGATGAATCGTGTGTATATGTCAAAGCCAATGGGAGCATAGTTAGCTTTCTCGTTTTGTATGTCGATGACATACTACTCATAGAAAACAACGTCCCGAATCTGCAGGAGGTTAATTCCTGGCTCAGGAAATGCTTCTCTATGAAGGACCTTGGAGAGGCTTCCTATATTTTGGGAATAAGGATAGTAAGAGAAAGAAGTAAGAGACTAATAGGACTTAGTCAGAACACTTACTTAGAGAAGGTACTAAAATCTTTTAGTATGGAAAACTCAAAGAAGGGAGAATTACCGATACAAAGTAATGCCAAGTTGAGTAAGACTCAAAGTCTGAGTACCGAAGCTGACATAGCTGAAATGAGCCGAGTTCCATACGCTTCCACAGTTGGCTCAATCATGTATGCTATAACTTGTACTCGCCCAGATGTAGCCTTTGCTTTGAGCTTGGTTAGTAGATATCAAGGGAACCCTGGCAGAGCTCATTGGATTGCGGTGAAGAATATCCTTAAGTACCTTCGGAGGTTGAAGGAATGGTTTTTAGTCCTTGGAGGGAGTGAGAACTTGAAGGTGCGAGGGTATAGTGATGCTAGCTTTCAAACCGACAGGGACAATTACCGTTCGCAGTCGGGCTGGGTCTTTACCGTAAATGGAGGAGCAGTTACTTGGAAGAGTTCCAAGCAAGAAACCGTAGCTGATTCAACGTACGAATAAGAGTACATTGCAACGAGCGAAGCGTCGAAGGAGGCAATATGGTTGAAGAACTTCATCGGTGACCTTGGAGTTGTACCTACCATAAAAGAGCCCATGGAGATTTTCTGTGATAATGAAGGAGCGGTTGCCTTGACCAAGGAACCAAGGGATCATGGTAGATCTCGGCATATCGACAGAAAATATCACTTCATCAGACATCGTGTAGAAGAAGGACAACTCGTAGTGAAGAGGATATCATCAGAAGATTACCCAGCAGATTCGCTTACGAAGGGACTGAGTATGGTTAAGCACTTGCAGCATGCTAGGAGTATTGGGCTGAAGGATGATATTAGCATAGATTAGATAGTGTTAGAAACATGTAATAGATAAATGTAATTAACATTTGATGATTAAATAAAGGAGTTTTATTTATGAGTAATGTTACTGTCTTATGTTAATTGTTTAACTATTGTTTCACTTTGCATGTTTTGACTTCCAGAATAATTGAGTTTATTAGGAATAATCGAATTATTCAAATTGTCCATAATCGTTCATATGTCGGAAGTAGATATGAATGAAGATTGTCATGAATTGGTGTGTAGATTGTCTAAATGGTATTAGACATAGCAAAAGATGGCTGCAATGTTCATGAGTGCTTATGAACTAGTTTTGAGCATTGGAACAAATCCGCTCTTGCTGGAATCACCTTATGGAATGTGATATAAAAGGTGATCGCAAGACGATAATATCATATAGTCTTGAAACCTATATATATGGTTTGTTATTTGTTAATTGATTGTACATTGATAATGCGAAAACGCATCAGTAACTCGGTGTTATAAAATGCATTATTGTGTATAGTTGATTAATGAATAAGTAAACGCATATAAGTTGAAGTTTATCTGTAACTTTTATCCTAAGAGGGTAAAAGTGATATCTCGGCCGCTCGATGATTTGATTTGACTTATGTGCTGGGCCCGGTCAGAACTGAATTGATGTGTTCGATTAAGTTCTATGTCAAATAAATCGGAGATCGAGAAACCAAATGCTAGACTAATTATTCCATAGAATTGTCAGCATGATATCTAACAGAGGATTGTACGATCCCTTATCTAAAGGACAAGATTGATTAGATCAGAGTTTGACAACGTCTTTGAGAGTTACGATTGCAAACCGGATTGTACTTGTGCATATAGTTACTAGACTTATCCAAGTGGGAGACTGTTGGAATAGTGTCTAAGGCTGCAACTATATTAGGCAAGTATTTGACCCGATTGTGCATGGTCCTTTTGGGTTGCCTTCACCATAGCAACTTAACATGGTGATTTATTATGAGAGAATAAATATTATTAATATATTATGAGAATAATATAAGGAATAATAATATTATTATTTGATTTATATGTCATAAATTAATTAGGAATTAATTTGGTGACTTAAAGAGATTAATTAAATAAGAGGGTATAAACTGTCAATTGTTTGATAGTTACACTTTGGGCTATATATCCTTTAAGGGTAAGGGGTGGACGATTTCTAGGGCTAAGGATAGCCATAAAATCGTCCAAGGCTTATCATGGAAAGGATTGGGATTGCTTAGGGCTTAAGTTATCCAATTAGGGTTTAAGGGTGAAACCCTAGGAGCCTTACAAGTATAAATAGACCTCTTGGGGTGGGGAAATCGGCACCTGTGTCTTTGGAAGAACCCTGGCCGATTTTTGTCCTCTCTCCTCTTTCTCAAATCATCCTCCTTGCTAGTTGGTGTTTGTAAGCCATTAGAGGAGTGATATTTGTGACTCTAGAGCTCCAAAAACTAGAAGATCAAACAAGTGTTTCAAGGTAAACTTCTAACTCTGATTTTGTATTGTTCTTATACCTTATTAGCCATTAGAAGTCTTGGATTCAATGCATGTTTAATTAGAGAAACCTAGATCCAAGCATTAGGGTTTTCATGTGCACATAAGAATGTGCATATGGCCAAAACCCATCAGAAGTTGATTCAGGTCAGGACCCCTAGTGGGGGAGAGCTGGTGATTCAGGGCGAGAGGCCACAACGCGGACCAACTTTATGTTCAACAAAAAGGGCTAGGCACTACCTCCAGCAAGTTTGCGCAGGGTATGTCGCCTATGTTATGGATCCCTAGGAGGCTGGTAAGGCGACGATGAGTGATGTACCGGTGCTGGGAGAGTACGCGGATGTTTCCCAGAGGAGCTGCCCGGGATACCTTCAGAGCGATAGGTGGAGTTTAGGATCGACCTAGTCCCTGGTGCGACTCTGATAGCCAAGGCACCATATCGGTTGGATCCTCCCGAAATGCTAGAGTTATCTACGCAGCTGCAAGAGCTACTAGACAAAGGTTTTAACTAGCGGAGCAGTTCGCCATAGGGAGCCCTGATCCTGTTTTTGAAGAAGAAGGACGGGTCGCATCACATGTGCATAGATTACCGGGAGCTGAACAAGGTAACGGTGAAGAACCTTTACCCACTCCCGAGGAAAGATGAATTGTTTGACCAGCATCAGGGAGCATCTTGGTTCTCCAAGATTGATTTACGCTCCGGATATCACCAGATGTGTGTCAGAGATAATGATGTGCATAAGATCGCTTTTAGGACCCGCTATGGTCATTATGAGTTTGTGGTGATGCCGTTTTCATTCACCAATGCTCCAACCACGCTCATGGACCTCATGAACCGCGTGTGCAGACCGATACTAGATCGGTCTGTAATAGTATTCATTGATGACATATTGGTTTACTCTAAAGCCTCGTTTGATAATTGCTGGCCGAGAAAGTGCTGACTGGGAAAGGTCTATCTAGGTAAGAAATCTTGACTGAGTAAGAAATCATGTTTTTTGATTGTACATCTAACTGGATGTGTCGATTGATGAAAAATGACCATTTTACCCTCGTTCCAATCCAACATCTTAAACATTACACACAGATCATTTAAAATCCAAATAAAAATTGTCATCCATAACTCTATCTATGAGATAAATATCAAACACAACAACCTAAACTAAAATATAACCATTGATGGGTATATTCCTAAACTAAAATATAACCATTGATGGGTATACTCGGTACTCCATTTGAGCACATATGCCACACATCACATACATGTTATACATAGGGTTAAAATATGGCGTACATATACTTTGTTAGAATGTTTACTATATTAATAGAATAATAATTTAAGCATTGATCAGTTAAAGGAATACAAGGCACGTTTGGACCAAATCTTGACCTGAAAACCATTTGCCTGTAATCCTAACTCAAAGACATAACTGGAATAATATAAGAGGCAATAAGAGGTTTGACCCACCAAAAAAAATACAAGACTAGCATTTATGATTAGAAGGAATTCAACACACGTTTGCCCTTAATCTTTAGTAAAAGAGACAAATAATTTCCAAAATATACGCATGAACAACTTTGACTAATGCTTTGAATATCAATTTTGATTTAAAAACAGTTCAATCCACATCTCTCTCAACAGGAAACATGAAGGGAACAACTAACAACAACAAAAATCAAAACCTGAAGAAGAAATCGAAACTTTTATCTCTCTCAACAGCCAAAGAATATTCAACAGCAAGAATCGAAACCTGTATCCCTCTCAACAGCATAAATCGAAACTTCTACAGACAAATTGGGGATGACGATGGCAAAAATTGGAAGTTTTAGGGCAAGGAGTTTTGATCGGCTGGAGAAGAAAAGAACAACAAAATCATAGATGATAGACGAGGAAGGAGTTTCGATCGGCGGTTGGAAGAAGAAATGGGTCGATGTTGCTTGCTGGTTGCTAGAGAAGAGGAGTCGCTGAGAGGGGAGAAGAAAGGGCACCAATGGAAACTTTTCTCCTTTTCTCAGTCAGCTGATTTCGATCTTCTTTCTCAATCAGATTTAAATTACCGAATCAGACACACATAAATTTTTTATCAAACGCATAAAGCTGACCGAGTCAGCCAAAAAGTTCTGAGCCGACTCGGTCAGACCAATATCAAACACAGCCTAAGACTCAGGAGCAACATGAGGAACACCAGAGAGAGGTGTTAGAGATACTGAGGAGGGAGAGACTTTTTGCAAAGTTCTCCAAGTGTGAATTCTGGTTGCGCGAGGTGCAGTTCCTTGGGCACTGATGTGTGTGAAACGAGCTATTTTTAATCCAACTGTTAATTGATAAATTAAGCACACAAACGCAATGAACCTGTCTTTTAGTGGTATAGTTGGATAAGTAGGGTGTCAAACTTAAGGAACGAAAATTAATCTAATAATATTTTTAACTAAGAAAGTAATAAAAGTAAAGGGGTTTGTCTCTAGTTTTACAAGACTAGAAACATAAACACAACACTTAAGCACTTAACTAACTAAACAATTAAAGTAAATGACAAATTCACCAAATGTAATAAAGGGTTTCTGTTTAGGGTCAACCAATTCACTCCTATGGTTATTTAAATGATAAATCAATTATTATTGGTTACCAACTATAGTGGTTAGATTCATGTTCATTACTCCTAACACTTAGACAAATAATCAATTCAAGCAGTGGCCAATTGTTTAAACTAATTAATTCCCTAGTTCAATTGTTTGGATTAAATAAGATTTGTAATTGGTTAATCAAGTTGGTGTTTCAATTAACCTCTTGTTTGTTGGTTTCTCAAACAAGCTCACACATTAATTTACCCATTATCTAATTAATCCTAGTTTCATATTCATTATTCCTAGGCATATGATAAAGTGTTCACATAACATATGAGGTTAACAACTAAGAGATGTTCATGCAGCTTAATTGCCTTCCAATTAACAGAAAATAGTTGTTATTAATGCATAAGGTTCTTTAACAAACTTAATTTATTAAAATCACCAAATAACAATCAATCAAAAAGTATAATTAAACCATAGGAGTAACTTGGTCTTCCCCAACAGAAACAAAACGAATTTAGTTCATAGTCATAGCAAAAACAAACTCAAAAACAAATTCAACTAGGCAAAACATGCTTAATTCCTAAGGCTAAGTGGAATGAATAACCTAAATTGCCTTGATTCTCTAAAGGATTGAAGGTTAGGGTTTCTCAGATCTTCCAGGGGTTCTTTTTCGCAGGTGCAGCTCTCAAAATTGCCAAAAGTCTTTTTCATTCGGATAATGGTTCGATATTTATAATTATTAAAAAACAGGGTGTACTCGGCGAGTAGCAGATCCAACTTGCCGAGTAGATGCATAAAATCCAATCCATACCAGGAGTCTTGACTTATCTTCTGGAATATTCTTGGGTACTCGCCGAGTAGCCTCGAGAACTCACCGAGTAGCTATGCTTTTATCCCTCATTCTTCATTCTTTGGTCACTAATTGCTTCCCCTTGTTCCCTTTCACTTCCAAGCATGTCTTTTGGATTGAAAACAAAATTTAAGCATTATTAAGTACCTTTTGTCCACATTATACACATAATTAGCTAAAAATAAATAAAAATGTATGCTAAATATATGACTAATTATGCAAATATCAAAATACCCCACACTTGACTTTTGCTTGCGCCAAGCAAAACTGAATTTTAACATATTAGAACCACGTATGATAACGCCAATCTAACCCAACCATTATGCCAAGACCGCAACGCATGCATTTGTGTCTAAAATTTTCCTAAATACCCCCATACTTTAAATACTCACAATCCTCATAAACATTCGCCTACTCACCCCGAACTATGCTCATTTTATGCATCCCTCCGAATCCATCCTCAAAAAACCTCTTAACCTCAAGGTATTTTTGGTTGAGCAACCCAAGCATACATAATCTAGATAATTATAACTTATGATACCACATTGGAGCTCTTTGGAATTCTTTATTTCTTTGACATTTGATCTTTGATCTCTTTGAATTCACCACCTTGTTGTTTGGTTTTTGGTATCTTCAACTTTTTTGAATTTCTTCGGAATTTTTGATCTTCTAATTTCATATTTTACTTTGATGCTCCAAAAATTCTTCAAACTTTTCTGGTAATTTTCTCTCTTTTTTTACATGTACCTCACTTTTTTCACTCAAAACCTATATGCTTAAGCAGGGGCGCTTAACTTCAACCTTTATTGGTTAAAGATAACAATTTTCCTGGATACATTTTTGGTACACGATACGAAACATATTGCATCCCTCAGGCTGAGCGAGATCGTGTTTTTGTCCCATGATTTCACTGGTATAACGAAGCCACAAATGCACTATAACGTATATAGGCTCAACTAAATATTTGGGTTTTTATGAAATTATCAACATAATTCTAACATGGAATCCTAATTGCTTTTTACCAAAATTTTCTAAATTAATTCCTAAGTAATATTTTTGGTATGCAATTTTTTTTTTAAATTAGCTTAAGTTAAGATTCTAAATTTACTAATATGTGACCAACCCCCTACCCCACACTTATTTTATGCAATGCCCTCATTGCATATCATGCAAAAATAAAAATACTAACTATAGA
The DNA here is from genome assembly GCF_052625555.1 of Lactuca saligna. Taxonomy (NCBI): domain Eukaryota; kingdom Viridiplantae; phylum Streptophyta; class Magnoliopsida; order Asterales; family Asteraceae; genus Lactuca; species Lactuca saligna. The sequence goes on along the minus strand of NC_136421.1, from coordinate 147,340,463 downwards.
GAGAATTGGAACAAACTCCCCTAGGGTAGCAGTCACTAGGTTGATATATCTTCTCTTCAGCTCCATCTTCAATTGGCTTTAGACATGGGAACAACTCATTCATGTCTTGGGTGTCATTCGTCTCGTGTGGTTGACAACTCGAAAATATCAAGGAAAAAGCTTCTTAGAAATCTCCAGTAACAACTCTTCACGAAAAATGGACAAGTACTGCAGTGAAAGTGCTCAACATCGCTCTGGAACTCAAAAAATGTCGATCTACTCGGCGAGTAGTATCGTGTACTCGGCGACTAGCTCTTAACTTGCAGTTATTATGTGTAATGACCCATGTACTCATCGAGTAGAAGTTGTGCACTCGACGAGTAGGTGCTATATTGCCAAAACTGATCCAACTTGTGTTCCTCTTGATTTAGGTTTTGAATTTGAATAATTCATTGACCCTTCCTCTAAACCTTTTAGCAGCAACACCCTCCATCACTCTCAACTCTAACGGACTCAATCCTAAGGACAAAACTTCGCAATCTTACTTGAACATTCCTCACTTTCTTACTTGAACCTTGACCCTTAACACTTTCATATGCTTCCTAACCTTCCAATCCTGAAAAATATGCAACCAAAAGTGAAAGCAATAAAAGTCCTAAAAAATATAAATCATCCAAGTTCAACATTTGTTCAAAGCCAACACCATAAAATAAAATAAAACATAAAACACAAAACATAAAATCTTCTATCCTCTTCCTCTATGTCAACTCCTCCGGCTCCGCTTCCTCCTCCTTCATTGCCCCTCATCATCCTTTCCTCCCAACTCATAATGTAGGGATAACCGGGACCAGGTCTTGGTGCGATATGCATTTGTTCGAAGAGGTATTCAAATGATTGATTGTTATAATTGACCCCTCTTCCAATATCATCCAAATACCACCGGTACTCCACTTGATTCCATCCATTGTTCTCTTCCTCCACGGAATAACTGGTGGGTCTTCTCGTACCCGCTCACTTCGTTGCCTCACTCGCCTTCCCGGCTCCTTGGGGATAGCTGGCTCATCCGCATGTGGAATAGAAAAAGAATCTCCAAACTTCTCCACAATTCTTACCCTCCTATATAATGCTGTGTTGAACGGAGGGGGAGAAATGACCATCAACGCCCTTGCCTCTTGCGAATCCAATATTCCAAATGACCTTGGAAGCCTCGTCACAAACATCCCTCCATTGATCTTGGAGTTCACCTTCTCCTTAACAGCCCCTTCCACAAGATACTTGGCAATGCAGTAGGGGAGATTGTAGAAAACATCGGGAGTAATAATACTCCAAAGATGGAAGACATTAAGGGTCGGGACCTTGTCCCAGTCCTTCTGCATATTAATCGTGCTACCAACAAAACGATGAATGAGACGGTGGATCGGTGAACAAACGTGGCCCTCCTGTGCGGTAGATGGGATGTACACCCGATTAGCAATAGTATTCCACCAAGTAGAAGCAACCACTGCCTCGGGGAGATCTTTGTGGCAATTCTCCAAGAAAGCTTCAAAGTCCTCATTCAACATAGTGCTTTGCTCATAGATTCCAAGCCTCCATGAAAATTCACCCATGCTGCATTGTCGTACGTCCCCACCAAGAGAAAAGGAAATTACATTGGGATTGTAGTACTCATTATCACCTCGGAATGAGATGGTAGCAAAAAACTCCCAACATAATTTAGCGTAGACCGGTTCTTGAATTTTCAATAACTGTAACCAACCATCACATATGATGGTTGAATCCCTCATATTGCATTCTTTCACCAAATAAGGTGTCAGCTCTTCTTCCAAACCAACCTTCCCCTGCCAATCCTTGTCCACTGCATTGGGTAAGTGAATCTCTTTCTGTTTCAAAGCCTCTAATTTGTTTTTGGCACGGGCTTGAGATGATTTGTATGTGATTTGGCGGAACGAGATCCATGGGATGTCCCCTTGGCTTCCCCCTCTTGAAGTCCGACCTCTTCTGGATATGGTACCTGCATAACAACATTAAGAAAGCTCAAACAAACAATACCCAACAATTAAAATCGAATAAACAGATCTGTATAGCCTCCTACTCGCCGAGTTCATGTCCTACTCGATGAGTAGGATGAACATCGGGACCAGATTCATACCGAATATATGTGGGTCATCCAAAACACCCAATTTTGCATAGGGGTTTGCTGTACTAAGTCCAATAACCACTAATACAAAATAAATTTGTCCTAGCACCTCCTAATTCATGGTAAAATCAAAACCCTAGAAATTAAGGAAACCCCCAAATCCGATTTTAGACAAAATAAGGGCAAAGAAGTGATAAAGCTTTAACCTTTGATGAGTTTTAAGTGTAAAAATCATACCTTTTCTCTTGAAAGTCGAAGATTGATCCGGGAATCGAAGAAATCGCTTGAGGGTGGCTGTGCACGGAGAGTGTGTGGGTAAAATGGGTGAAAACCCTTATTTCACATATTATAATCTGTCTGTGTAAGTTGGCTACTCACCGAGTAGAAAAGTTCTACTCGTCGAGTAGAACTGCATTTACGCATTTTTTGGGTTATTTAGACAAGTACTCGCCGAGTACACGTACCTACTCGGCGACTAAAGCTTGCAATTTGACAAAAATTGAATTTTTTCTAATTTTTAACCACCACCCCACACTCTAGGCATTGTTTGCCCTCAAGCAATCATTTAGAACATATTTTCAGAAGAAGATAAATGAAAAAGATCCTAAGAAATTAAAAAGAAAGTAAAGGAAAAAGAAATACAAACTCTAAACTCGGGTTGCCTTCCGGAAGCGTTTCTTTTTAAGGAGTCATTAGCTGGACTCCTCCCATTCTACGTGGCTGCAATCCTTTCCAGCAACATCAACTCTTCCATGCCTTCATTCCTTGGGACTCCTTCTTCATACCTTTTGACCCTATCTCCATTGACCTTGAAAGGTGTTCCATCTTTTGACAATATCTCTATAGCACCATGTAGAAACACTGTCTTCACTAGAAAAGGACCATCCCATCTTGACTTTAGTTTGCCTGAGAAGAGTTTTCGCCTTGAATTAAAGAGAAACACCTTTTGCCCTTCATTAAATTCTTTATTTTCCTTGATCCTCTTGTCATGCCAACTCTTGGTTTTCTCTTTATAGATTAAAGAACTAGTGTACGCATCATTTCTAAGTTCCTCAACAACATTCTTTTGTATTAACCGGTTGTTCTTGAGCTGCTCCATGTTGAAGTTGCACATCTTTAATGCCCAAAAAGCTTTATGCTCTATCTCCACCAGTAAATGACATTGCTTTCCATAAACTAACCTATATGGTATAGTACCAATAGGGGTTTTAAAAGCTGTACGGAAGGCCCAAGGTGCATCATCTAGCTTATCTGACCATTCTTTTCGATTGCTCCCCACCGATTTCTCCAAGATTATCTTTAAAACTGTATTTGTCACTTCGGTTTGTCCACTAGTTTGTGGATGGTAAGATGTAGAAAGTTTATGGGTTACGCCATATTTCCTTAGCACCTTCTCTAGTTGATCATTGGCAAAATGAGTGCCTCGGTCACTTATGAGAACTTTTGGGACTCCAAATCTTAAAAATAACTTCTTTAAAAACCGCACCACCACCCGACCGTCATTAGTTGGCAAAGCTTGTGCCTCTGCCCACTTGGATACATAATCCACCACCACCAATATGTATTTGTTGCCTTTGGACATGGGAAATGGTCCCACGAAATCGATCTCCCACACATCAAATACTTCGCACACTTGAATACTATGTTGTGGCATTTCATTACGAGATGAAATGTTTCCCGCTCTTTGACATGCATCACATTCTTTGACAAATTAGGTTGCATCTTTAAAAATCGTGGGCCAGTAAAACCCAATGTCAAAGATCTTCTTAGCAGTGTAATATGCTCCATGATGTCCACCCGTGGGCCCGCTATGACAATGCTCCAATGTTTTACGGCTTTCATTCCCGAACACGCATCTTCGTATGATTCCATCCGCACAGCTTCGGAAAAGATATGGTTCATCCCAAAAGTAATACTTTATTTCGGTAAAGAATTTCTTCTTTTGTTGACTTGTGAAATCTTTTGGGATGTATTTGCTAGCTAAATAATTAGCTATATTTGCAAACCATGGTTCTTCTCCCACGGTCACCATAATATACTTGTCCGGAAAATCATCTCCAACTCTATCTTCTTGCAATCACGGGTTTTCAAGCCTTGACAAGTGGTCAACTGCTACATTCTCCATTCCCTTTTTGTCTCGTATCTCTATGTCAAACTCTTGAAGAAGTAGAACCCATCGTATCAATCTTGGCTTGGCAACCTGTTTGACAAACAAATACTTGATAGAAGAGTGGTCAGTAAAAACTGTTGTTTTAGATAAAACTAAATAAGGGTGGAATTTATCAAAAGCGTAAACCGCAACTAATAATTCCTTTTCCGTGGTGGTATAATCTTCTTGGGCCGAATTTAAAGTCTTACTAGCATAATATATGGGTCGAAAGTGCTTATCAACCCTTTGACCAAGGACAACTCCTAATGCAAAGTCACTAACATCACACATTATTCCAAATGGTAAATTCCAATTTGGTGCAATAATGATCGGGGCATTAGTCAATTTTTCCTTTAAAAATTCAAATGCCTCTAAACACTCTATAGTAAAATTCAATGGTGCATTTTTTGGAGTAATTGTGTTAGAGGTCTAGTTATTTTAGAAAAATCTTTTATAAAATGCTTGTAAAAACCCGTGTGACCAAGAAAACTTCTAATGCCCTTCACATTAGTTGGCGGGGGTAATTTGGCAATGGTGTCAATCTTTTCCCGATCCACTTTAATTCCCATTTTGGAAACCTTGTGGCCTAAAACTATACCCTCATTGACCATAAAGTGACATTTCTCCTAGTTGAGGACCAAGTCGGTTTTTTCACACCTAGCAAACATTAAGTCAAGATTTGTGAGACAATCATGGAAGGAAGATCTCGTGGAATACGGCTGTCATACACCTTTGAAATGTTGCGGCTGCATTGCATAGCCCAAAGGGCATGTGTCGATAAGCAAAAGTCCCACTTGGGAAAGTAAATGTGGTCTTTTCTTGGTCCATTGGGTCTATGGGTATTTGGATATAACCCGAAAATCCATCTAAAAAGCAATAATAACTATGGCCCGATAATCTTTCTAGCATTTGATCAATAAAAGGTAATGGAAAATGGTCTTTACGAGTGGCATCGTTTAGCTTTCGATAATCGATGCACACTCTCCAACCGGTTACCGTTCGTGTTGGAATAAGCTCATTCTTTTCATTGGCTATGACCGTCATCCCTCCTTTCTTGGGCACCACTTGGACCAGACTCACCCACGGACTGTCGGAAATGGAATATATAACTCCCTCATCTAAAAGTTTGACCACTTCCTTCTTGACCACTTCTTACATATTTGGGTTTAATCTTCTTTGGTGCTGTACAGCCGGCTTTGCTCCTTCTTCCAGATTAATCTTGTGAGAACAATAAGAGGGGCTTATTCCCTTGATGTCGGTAATGTTCCATGCTATGGCCCGCTTTCACTTCTTCAAAACATGTACTAGTTCTTCCTTTTGAGATTTGGAAAGGTCACAGGTTATGATTACTGGCTTTTGATGGCCATCTTCAAGGAAAGCATACTCCAAATGTTCTGGTAACTATTTGAGCTCAGTTTTTGGGTTCTGTTGGTTGGACTCGCCGTGTGCAGGTAAGGGACTCGGCGAGTTGGTAGCTGAATTTACGAATTCTGTTTTTTCCAAGCATGGACTCGACGAGTAGCTCGGCCCTACTTGGCGAGTTGAACTATCAGATTGCTTCATTAATTCTTCAAACTCAGCTTCTTCCAGCAGCCTCTCGATCTCCATTATGTCTTTTGCAACATCAAATTCTTCATCAAAAATTGTAGACTTGCTGTAATCTTCACTTATGTATTCCTCCATTAATTCATCAAGCATGTTAATTGAGAATGTCGTGTCGTCACTATTCCTTGCATACTTCATAGCTTGATCAACCGCAAAAGTGATTGAATCTTCTCCTACCCGCAAGTTGAGCTTCGACTCTCTCAAGTCTACTATAGCGCTTGCAGTGTTGAGGAAGGGTCTTCCGAGGATGATCGGGACTTGAGGATCCGCCTCCATATCTAGAATTATGAAATCAGCGGGAAATACGAATTTATCCACCTTGACCAGTAAGTCTTCACATATGCCTCTTGGAAAAGTGACTGTCTTGTTTGCTAAATGAATCGCCATACGAATTGGCCTTGGTTCTGGGAGATCCAGCTTCTTGAAGATTGAATATGGCATGAGGTTTACACTCGCTCCCGAATCGGCCAAAGCATGAATGGTTGCCAAGTTACCAAATTGGCAAGGTAAAGTTAAGCTCTCTGGGTCACCCTTCTTATTTGGTAGTTTATTTAGCATAGCAGCTGAGCAGTTTTCATTAAGGACTACCTTTTTCACTTCCTCCATCTTCTATCTATTCGTGAGAAGTTCTTTAAGGCACTTTGCATATTTGGGCATTTGTGCGACAACTTCGATGAAGGGTATGTTGATTTGAAGAGCTTTGATATGATCAAGAAACTTCTGGTACTCCTCTCCCTGCTTCTCTTACTTAGCTCGGGTTGGGTATGGTAATAGAGGTTGGTAAAGCTTTTCAGGGATCTACTCCTTCGGATTTAGCAGTGGACTCGCCGGGTCCATATTCTAGACTCGACGAGTAGGCTCTGTTCCTTGAAGATTTTGATTTTTGTCTTGAATTTCTGCATCCCCCTTCTGTGATTCTTTGGGTTCTTTTTATAAATAGGCGCTAGAGGAGTGATTATTTTCCCACTTCTTGTAGTAACTATATTTATGTTCGCACCTCGTGGGTTATTTTCGGTTTTACTAGGAAGTTTGCCCGGCGATCTTTGGTTGATCTGTTGAGCAAGTTGCCCTAGCTGCGTTTCTATGTTGTGGACAGATGCTTGCTGGTTTCTAAGCATAGTTCTTGTTTCTTGAATTGCATCATCATGATCACTATGTCTCTTTTCTGAAGTAGCTACAAATTTGGTAAGCATCTCTTCCAAACTTGGTTTTCTTTCTTGTGTCGGCTCCTCCTTTTGGTAAAAACCTCTTCCTTTCTGCTTGTACTTCTCCTCCTTAGCCTTCTTGTACTATTCATATGGGAGCCACTCTTTATTTGGTTTTCACCAATCTTCATCATATCGGTCCCCGCTTGAGTAATACACTTGCACCTTTTTGTTGCCATTTTCATCCAAGTTGCAGTCTTTAGTAAGATGAGGTCCATAACAATTTTCACAACCCACCCGAATAACATGGATCGTTTGATCCTTTTTATACATCCTCCTATCCATGGTTTTTAGAATAGCTATGATTGCGGACATGTCTTCAGTAGCTGCATATGCGGCTCCCTTAGTAACATCATTTCTTGGATTATGGTATTCTCTAGTGTGCTTAGAGAATTTTTCAATCAATTCCTTGATCATCGGGGGTGGCTTCTTTGTGAGCGGGCCTTGCGAGTCAAGTAACTGCCTGGTTGTGACATTGACTCCATCATAGAGAATGGAGACTTCTTGATGGCTATTAAGGTCATGGTGCGGACAATTTATTAGCAAGCTCTTGTACCTCTCCTAAGCTTCATATAGCAACTCTCCAGCTTGTTGTTCAAATTTAGCAATGGCCTTCTTCAACTTCGCAATTTTAGAAGGTGAGCAAAAGTGATTAATAAATTCTTCTTTCATCTTGGCCCATGTGGTGACTGACCCGGGGGGAAGTGACTTGAGCCAGTCTTTTGCAGCACCTTTGAATGTCACTGGAAGCATGCGAAGTAGCTGAGTCTCGCGAGGCACACTTGAAACATTAAAGTAATCAGCTACATCATTGACTTCATCCAAATGCGTGTAGGCATCTTCGTGGTCTTTTCCATAGAAAGGAATTCCGTTTAGCTGGGCGAGTATGTGGCCCTTTAGCTCAAACATAGCAGTAGCGGGAATTGTGGGTTGCACAAGTCCCGGGTCGGTGTCATCACGGATCCTCTTCTTCCACTCTCCCATGGGGATTTCATCAATGTTAGCCATGGTAAGAGCTAACTCGTCACCGGAATCGGAGTCGTGCCCATATGTAGGTTCTTCTTCCTCCTCGGTATCTTCCTTGATTGGGTCTTTGCTTGCTAAAGATGCACTGGATGCACCTCATTTGCTCCTCTTTTTCTTCCCAAAAACAGTCTTCAAATTAGACAAAGGTGACTTCTTAGGTGCATTCGAGCTTTCCACGTCCTTTCCTCTGTTCCTTCTCAATGTGGATTTGGGATCTTCAAACGGGGGTACCAGCGGAGTGTTTGATCCTCTGGTCATGAAAAACTTGAAATAAAACAAGATAAAAATGTAAAAGAACAAAAAAATGCAACTAAAAAAAACAAAAATTAAATGCAAAATACTGCTCTACTCGCCGAGTAGGTGCGAATGCACTCGGCGAGTAGTAGTGAAATTTGAAAAAAAAACTAAGCTTAATAATAAAACTAAAACAGATGGTAAAACCTAATTACTAACTATTAAACTGCAATAAATTAACTTTGTGCCAATAAACTCACACAAATGATCCAAAAAATTAGGAATTAGATTAACTATTTGGAACCGTTCCCCGGCAACGGCGCCAAAAACTTGATGTGTGTGAAACGAGCTAGTTTTAATCCTACTTTTAATTGATAAATTAAGCACACAAAGGCAGTGAACCTATCTTTTAGTGGTATAGTTGGATAAGTAGGGTGTTGAACTCAGGGAACGAAAATTAATCTAATAACTAATTTTAACTAAGCAAGTAATAAAAGTAAAAGGGTTTTTCTCTAGTTTTACAAGACTAGAAACTTAAACACAACACTTAAGCACTTAACTAACTAAACAATTAAAGCAAATGAAAAATTCACCAAATGTAATAAAGGGTTTCTGTTTAGGTTCAACCAATTCACTCCTATGGTTATTTAAATGATAAATCAATTATTATTGGTTACCAGCTATAGTGGTTAGGTTCATGTTCATTACTCCTAACCCTTAGACAATTAATCAATTCAATCGGTGGCCAATTGTTTAAACTAGTTAATTCCCTAGTTCAATTGTTTGGATTAAATAAGATTTGTAATTGGTTAATCAAGTTGGTGTTTCAATTAACCTCTTGTTTGTTGGTTTCTCAAACAAGCTCGCACATTAATTTACCCATTCTCTAATTAATCCTAGTTTCATATTCATTATTCCTAGGCATATGATAAAGTGTTCACATAACATATGAGGTTAACAACTAAGAGATGTTCATGCAGCTTAATTGCCTTCCAATTAACAGAAAATAGTTGTTATTAATGCATAAGGTTCTTTAACAAACTTAATTTAATAAAATCACCAAATAACAATCAATCAAAAAGTATAATTAAACCATAGGAGTAACTTGGTCTTCCCCAACAGAAACAAAACGAATTTAGTTCATAGTCATAGCAAAAACAAACTCAAAAACAAATTCAACTAGGCAAAACATGCTTAATTCCTAAGGCTAAGTGGAATGAATAACCTAAATTGCCTTGATTCTTCAATGGATTGAAGGTTAGGGTTTCTTAGCTCTTCCAGGGGTTCTTTTTCGCAGGTGCAGCTCTCAAAATTGCCAAAAGTCTTTTTCATTCGGATAATGGTTTGATATTTATAATTATCACAAAACAGGGTGTACTCGGTGAGTAGCAGACCCAACTCGCCGAGTATATGCATAAAATCCAATCCATACCAGGAGACTTGACTTATCTTCTGGAATATTCTTGGGTACTCACCGAGGAGCCTCGAGAACTCACCGAGTAGCTATGCTTTTGTCCCTCATTCTTCATTCTTTGGTCTGTAATTACTTCCCCTTGTTCCCTTTCACTTCCAAGCATGTCTTTTGGACTGAAAACAAAATTTAAGCATTATTAAGTACCTTTTGTCCACATTATACACATAATTAGCTAAAAATAAATAAAAATGTATGCTAAATATATGACTAATTATGCAAATACCAGGCACCTTGTCAACCAGAAGGGTATTTTGGTAGACCCGGCCAAGCTAGAGGCCGTGATGCAATGGGAGACTCTGAGGTGTCCAACTGAGATTCGGAGCTTCCTGGGGTAGATTTCGGCAAATTCTGATGGATGAGGCCCACAAATCTAGGTTTTCTATACATCCTGGAGCGATGAAGATGTACAGAGGTCTTCATCCTGACTACCAGTGGCCCTGCATGAAGCGGGATGTCTCTTGGTACGTCGAGAGATGCCTAACCTACAGGAAGGTCAAGGCGGAACACCAAAGGCCTCACGGAAAGATGTAGTCGTTGGATATCCCCATGTGGAAATGGGAAGATATTACCATGGATTTCATCACTAAGCTTCCCAGGACTGCACGGGGAGTGGATTCCATATGGGTCATCACGGATCGGTTGGCCAAGAGTGCCCATTTTATATCGATCCATGAGAGCGTTTCAGCCAAAAAGTTGGCTGACATCTACATTCGAGAGGTTGTAGCCCGACACGGAGTGCCAGTCTACGTGATTTCAGATAGAGGCATGCGATTAATTCCGGATTCTGGAAGAAATTTGATGTCGAGTTGGGCACTCGTCTGTAATTTATCATTGCTTTTCACCCACGGACGGATGGTCAGAGCGAGCGGACCATACATACATTGGAGGATATGCTGCAAGCTTGTGTTCTAGAATTTGGTGGTAGCTAGGATACCTACCTTCCTTTGGTAGAGTTTTCCTATAATAATAGCTACCACACGAGTATTGACCGTCATCCCTTCGAGATGTTGTATGAGAGGACGTGTAGGACCCCGATCTGCTTGGGTGAAGTTGGGCAGAGGGTCATGGGGAGCACCAAAGTGGTGCTCAAGATGATGGAGAGGATTCAGCAGGTTCGAAGCAGACTTCAGACGGCTCAGAGTTGGTATAAAGTTATGCCGACAAGCGGCGTTCGGACCTGGAGTTCCAGTTCGGGGATATGGTCCTCCTGAAGGTGTCACCTTGGAAATGTGTAATCCGATTTAGGAAGTGAGGCAAGTTAGGCCCCAGATACATTGGACCTTTCATGGTTGCAGCCCGGGTGGGCTAGGTGGCGTATATGCTGGACCTGCTAGCCGAACTTAGCCGTATTCACAACACCTTTCATGTCTCCCAGCTGCAAACGTGCTTGGTAGATGATTCAGCAGTGGTGCCCCTAGGGGATAGTCAGGTGGATGACAGCCTGAACTGCATCGAGAGGACAATAGCTATCCTCGACAGGAAGTCGAAGGATCTGAGGAACAAGAGGGTCGAGCTGATGAAAGTGCAATGGCAGCACCGCAAAGGCTCGGAATGAACTTGGGAGCTAGAAGACGTGATGAGGGAACACTACCCCGAGTTTTTTTCGGATTCAGTTGTAGACTTCGAGGACAAAGTTTAAAATAAGTGGGGTAAATTTGTAGCGTCCGGTTCTTGTTATGTATTTAAATTCAAGTAATTTCATGTTTTGCTCTGGAACTCGGTGAGTTGGAGACCTAACTCGTTGAGTAGACTTGATTTTTTCCGGGAAATTTAGTGACCTACTCGATGAGTTAGGGGACAGACTCGAAGAGTAGGGCTGTCTGGATGAAACCCTAATATTTAGGGTTTACACCCGATTTAAACAACTTATCTTTTCCCAACCTGGCTACCATCGTCCCTCCCAACTTAGAGAAACCCTAATTCAAAACCCTAACCTTTTTTGAGTGATCTTGAGCCATTTTTCTTGTGTGTTTGTGGTGGTTTGAAGCTTGAAGAGGAAGTACAAGCTTGGGCATTCAAGGAAAAGCAAGAAGGTCCAGAGGTTTTGCTCCATTCTCAGTTCATTCAAGGTAAAAAGCTTCAACCTTGACAAGCTAACTCTTAGATCTCTCGTTAGGGATCATTTCTACCTTTTCTAAGCCTTATAATGCCATATTTGGGAATGTGTGTGTATCATTAAGTTGCACTTCAGATCTGGAACCATTGAGGGTTCCCATGGCATAAAGGTGCTAACTTTATGGCCATGGGAAGCCCATGCATCTTATAAACCTCCTTTATGGCTTTTTGAGCTAAATACCCAATGCATGGACACCAAGTTTGTAACTTTATGTATAATATGGACCCTAGGAGGTCAGATCAATGCTTTGGATGCTTCGAGACCAACTGAAATCGACTGTATTGTCACACCCCCAAACATGAACAGTGGAAACGTTCGGGGGCGGAGGACGTCATGTACAATATAATAACAAATGAATAGTAAAGAAAGTACACACAACCATCATATACATAATTGAAAAGTTTACATGATTGTAGTATTACATGTTTGCAAAAGTCAATTACCATATGATTTATAAAAGATTAAACTAACACCTGAGCGTTAGTCTTCAAAAGCTATTGCTAACCTGGTTTAGCAATTTCCTGAGAATACAAATTATTTCAAAGAAAAAGTGTCAACATTTAAGTAGGTGAGTTCATAAGTAGTGTTTTGAGAAAATGTATGCCATTCGAAAGTTAATGTTCGTTTTCCAGAAAATCCGATATTTTCTTATGAGTGTATGAAATGAGTATGAGTGTTTGTTGTATAGATTGTATGTATTTGAACCAGGAAAATCCTATATTTTCGTAAAAGTGAAATGCATTCTCAAATGACCAAGACCGTAACCTGTAAGCAACTATGACATGCTCACAAGAATGATGTTGTAAATCGTTATTGTACCAAATGAATGTGTTTGAAGCAGGAAATTCCTATATTTTCCTAAAAGGGAAATGCAGTCTTATATGAACCAAGACCATGAATGTAAGTAAATATGCAATACTTAAACTGAGAATGTATAGTTTTATTATTTAAAATAAAACTAGTTGTGGAAATGTTTATCCTAAATTCTGAACATGCCGATAATACCCTAGAATATAGTTATTACCCCCGAGCATGATTGATTTTTGTATTACTACGTCTACGTGCATCAATCATTGTTTCCACATGTTGTGAGTTCCTCATAACCATACTAGACGTAGTACCTAATGTTGACATTTGTCACCCTGGGGACTGTAGCTAACAGTCAGGGTGCGGAGACGTTAGCCCCGTATAGATCTATACACACTTGTCATGCTCTCCCTCCAAGAGACTCTGGTTATGGGTGGGGACTTTCGTTTGGTACAAACAAAGCCATATGAAACACATGATTGCTAGAAACAAGTTCATGAGTAATATGATGAAAAATCATTCATATGAAATGATTTCATTTTCTACCGTGTTACAAAGGCGTGATGTTGAGTTGAGTGTTCAAGTAAAAGCATCATGTTATAGTTGAAATGGTTACCCTTGATATGATGTGGTGTGCAAACGTATAAATAAAACATATTTCTATTTATAAAACATATTGTATCCCAAGAGGGTAAAGTTGTGTTGTGAGGTGTTTTTCATGATAACAACTTCATATGATAGTTAAAATAATAGTAGGAAAAGTATAGCAAAAGATTGGTGTTTCACAGGATTTTAACTGTGTGTTTACTTGTATCCCATCCCCCCCCCCCCCCCTTAAAAAGTGTATAAAAGCATTTATAAAGTATTTGAAAACATACTTGTAGGGGTAAGTACTCACTTGTTAGGAATGACGATTTGATGAAAATGAGGCATTGCTCGGGCAGCACTTCGACTGGAAAGAAGTCGATTTCTCGGAAATCTTGGGACTTCAGGACTTGCGTTGTGTCTCAGGATGATACCGGGGCTTAGGGGGGGGGGTTAAAATAGGGCTTAAAGAGAGTATCGGGAGTGGGAGAGGAAGAGATAAGCAACCAAACTCAGCTGCCCCTTGAATTCTATTTATAGGGTGAATTTTCTGGGTTTACCTCGTAAGTTTCTAATGTTCACCTCGTGAGCTAGGCTCACCTCGTGAACTACATATGCTAACCTCGTGAGATCGATACATCATTGGATTCGTCATGGCCACTTGCCCTGGAATACGTCCATCATCTGTTCACCTCGTGAGCCACTGATACTCACCTCGTGAGTCACCTGACAGCATGAGGTTTCGTGACCCGAACTTCAGAAATTCATATCTCTTGCATACGAGCTCGGTTTTTGAAGTTATTTATATCCACGCGTAGGTAAAAACAAGATCTACAACTTTAGACTTAGTTGGCTAATTTTGAATTTATTTTTAATATTATATTTTTAACAGGTCGGAATAGGAAAAGTCCATTAAAAATCCATAACATTTTCATCCGATGTCCGTTTTCGTCAGACTTTTTACCGTTGTAATACTACTAATGCGATCTTCGATTCTCGTTTAGGTCACATTGTCAAAAAGTCACTTGGTCTCTATTTGGAGTTTTTAGCTGTCTACTGCTATGTCCAAAACTTCGAAAAATCATAACTTCCTCATATGATGTCAGATTTGGGTGTTCTTTTTATGTATGTTCACGGTTTTGGGATATCTACAACTTTCATTTAGATACCTAAGGCTAAAAATTATTTTTTTGGAATTTCTCATTTTACGCTTAACAGTGTCTTACCGGTATTGTCACGGATCTTGGATTGGTCATAACTTCTTTGTTATAACTCGGATTTTAGTGTTCTCTATAGTTTCGAAAACCTTGTTACGGTATCTACCACTTCATTCAACCCAAATAAGCTTTTAGTAAGGTTAAATTTTGACTGTTGTTACATTATATTGACCTGAAATATCGGGTTGTTATGTCATCCCCCCGTTAGAGGGAATTTCGTCCCGAAATTATTTCTACAATATATATTTATGGACTAGGGAAGAGGTGCTCGTACTTTTGTTCTATCTGATCTCCTCACTCCTAAGTGAATTTGGGACCTTGCTTAGCATTCTAGCGAACCTTCACTATCCTGTCTATTGTTTTGATCGGTAGCGGTCATGTGGATTTGGGGTTTATTTGCGAGGTTCATCTATCACTGTCTTTTGCATACAAGTCGTATATATTCTTATAGTGTTAGGCTATCTGTAATCGTTCCTAGCCTCTGGGTTTGAACTTAACTCGTCGTACGTGTGCCATTCATAAATAGTATGTCGGTAATACTTCGGTAAGGTTGCAAAGGATACAATACTCCTCACATGATTGCTACCGGGTTGTTGAAACTAGGAACGGTTTGGGAGTTGTGTCGGGTTTTTTGTTACAAATCGATAGAGTTTCGTTATCCAATTAAACATTTCACAAATTGGACTTGACCCAAACATGGTTTTGAGTTTGATTCATAACGAGAGTTTATATCTATAAATAGATAAACTTATGAATTGGAGTGATAACCAAGAAATTTTACATGCAACGCAAATGCGTTAGTGTGTGTGTGTGTGTGTGTATATATATATATATATATATATATATATATATATCGTGAATACAATGAAATGTGGTGGAGGCGGTGGTGGATTTGTGGACGTGTTGTTACTACGCCTGTTATATTTACGAGGATGCATCCTTTTGTCAGAAGATGAAAGGTTGGTAAGATATCGAAAATGGTTATAAATAGAATGTCATAAGAACTTGGCTATCTAAGCTTTGAATGCATCATGATTTGAATGTGTTTTGCAAACAATTCATAATAGAGGTTTATATATAAAATAAATTATGATTTTTGATATTGGATATCCTCAATTGAAATTTTGTGATTTGATTTACTGTTATATGTCGTGTCGGAAAGCGCATTAAGCCTAACACGTAGTGTGAGTAGTGTAATCACTAACTGTGTAGGTTATATTAGTTATTAGTATGATGCAACATGCCCTTGATGATTTCTCTAATTCTTTGATCCTTTCCTGTTCCCTTCTCGGGATTCTCATTATGGGTCAATTTTTGATCTTCCTTGACTCCTTTGTTGACTGATGTAGTGGAGTGGTTATATCTAACTATGTTGTTGTGCGAGAATGGGGATGTCTAAAGAATATTAGTAGTTATTATGGTGATCCTCATTGGATCCTCCTTTAACTATGCAATGTACACCATTTGTA
Source organism: Lactuca saligna (assembly GCF_052625555.1). NCBI lineage: Eukaryota > Viridiplantae > Streptophyta > Magnoliopsida > Asterales > Asteraceae > Lactuca > Lactuca saligna. The sequence continues at coordinate 147,324,460 of NC_136421.1, read as the reverse complement.
TACAATTGAGATTAAATAGACTTTCAATTAAATGATCCTACTCTAAAACCACAACCAAACAAGGAATAGGTAGTAGAGTGAAGATCACTACTTCTAAGTCTATGAAATCTGAATTATATATAACCTTGGAGCATACACTCCGCAATTATAGACCTGCCAGCAAGGGTCTTTTAGTTTTCACATAAGTTATCATATTGTACTTAAAATACTCCTATAGTATTCTAAATGTTATGTTTGATTCTAAGGTTTATAAGTTTAGTAAGTTTTAGACTTGTTGTCCACTGTAGCTATCCCCTGGCATATGCTGGTCGACTTTCAGACAAATATAGTTGATCAGGCTATATTTATCCTAGTCCCGATTACATGTCCCAAGGCATACCTGTAGTGCACAACTCATCTATAATACTTCTATATTGGTTTTTATTTTGATACTGACCCTGTTATGTAATGTATGCACGTATGCTTTTGTAAAATTTATATTTAAAAAAATATAACTCTTAATCAGAGTGTTTTTGCCTAGGTGTGCTTATAGTTGTATATCAAAAATGGTTTTGATATACTTAGATCACCATAAACAATGCTCTGATACCAATCAATCACACCCACAAACCTGAACGGTGGAAACGTTCGGGGGCGGAGGACGTCATGTACAATGTCATAACAAATGAATAGTAAAGAAAGTACACACAACCACCATATACATAATTGAAAAGTTTACATGATTGTACTATTACCTGTTTGCAAAAGTCAATTACAATATGATGTCCAAAAGATTAAACTAACAACTGAGCGTAAGTCTTCAAAAGCTGTTGCTAACCTGGTTTAGCAATTTCCTGAGAATACAAGTTATTTCAATGAAAAAGTGTCAACATTTAAGTTGGTGAGTTCATAAGTAGTGTTTTGAGAAAATGTATGCCATTCGAAAGTTCATGTTCGTTTTCCAGAAAATCCGATATTTTCTTATGAGTGTATGAAATGAGTATGAGTGTTTGTTGTATAAAATGTATGTATTTGAACTAGGAAAATCCTATATTTTCCTAAAAGTGAAATGCAGTCTCAAATGACCAAGACCGTAACCGTAAGCTGTAAGCAACTATGACATGCTCACAAGAATGATGTTGTAAATCGTTATTGTACCAAATGAATGTGTTTGAAGCAGGAAATTCCTATATTTTCCTAAAAGTAAAATGCAGTCCTATATGAACCAAGACCATGAATGTAAATAAATATGTCATACTTAAACTGAGAATGTATAGTTTTATTATTTAAAAGAAAACTAGTCGTGGAAATGTTTATCCTAAATTCTGAACATGCCGATAATACCCTAGAATATAGTTATTACCCCCCGAGCATGATTGATTTGTGTATTACTACGTCTACGTGCATCAGTCATTGTTTCTGCATATTGTGAGTTCCTCATAACAATACTAGACGCAATACCTAATGTTGACATTTGTCACCCTGGGGACTGTAGCTAACAGTCAGGGTGCGGAGACGTCATCCCCGTATAGATTTATACACACTTGTCATGCTCTCCCTCCAAGAGACTCTGGTTATGGGTGGGGACTTTCGTTTGGTACAAACAAAGCCATATGAAATCACGTGATTGCTAACAACAAGTTCATGAGTAATATGTTGAGTCGAGTGTTCTTGTAAAAGCATCATTTTATAGTTGAAATGGTTACCCTTGATATGATGTAGTATGCAAACGTGAAATAAAACATATTTCTATTTATAAAACATATTGTATCCCAAGAGGGTAAAGTTGTGTTGTGAGGTGTTTTGCATGATAACAACTTTATATGATAGTTAAAATAACAATACGAAAAGTATAGCAAAAGATTGGTGTTTCACACGATTTTAACCGTGTGTTTACTTGTATTCCCCCCCGCCCCCCTTAAAAATTGTATAAAAGGATTTATAAAGTATTTGAAAACGTAGTTGTAGGGGTATGAAATCACTCGTTAGGAATGACGATTTGATGAAAATGAGGCTTTGCTCGGGCAGCACTTCGACTGGAAAGAACTCGATTTCTCGGAAATCTCGGGACTTCGGGACTAGCGTTGTGTCTCGGGATGATATCGGGGCTTCGGGGGGGGGGGGGGGGGGGTTAAAATAGGGCTTAAAGAGAGTATCGGGAGTGGGAGAGGAAGATATGAGCAACCAAACTCAGCTGCCCCTTGAATTCTATTTATAGGGTGAATTTTCTGGGTTCAGCTCATGAGTTTCTAATGTTCACCTCGTGAGCTAGGCTCACCTCGTGAACTACATATGCTCACCTCGTGAGATCGATACGTGATTTCATTCGTCATGGCCACTTGCCCTGGAAGATGTCCATCATCCGTTCACCTCGTGAGCCACTAATGCTCACCTCGTGAGTCACCTGACAGCATGGGGTTTCGTGACCCAAACTTCAGAAATTCATATCTCTTGCATACGTGCTCCGTTTTTGAAGTTATTTATATCCACGCGTAGGTAAAAACAAGATCTACAACTTTTATTTATACTTCGTTGGCTAATTTTCAATTTATTTTTAATATTATATTTTTACCAGGCCGGGATAGGAAAAGTCCGTTAAAAATCCATAACATTCTCATCCGATGTCCGTTTTCATCAGACTTTTTACCGTTGTAATACTACTGATGAGATCTTCGATTCTCGTTTAGGTCATGTTGTGAAAAAGGCGCTTGGTCTCTAATTTGAGTTTTTAGTTGTCTACTGTTATGTCGGAAACTTCGAAAAATCATAACTTCCTCATATGAAGTCAGATTTGGGTGTTCTTTTTATGTATGTTCACGGTTTTGGGATATCTACGACTTTCATTTAGATACCTAAGGCTAAAAAAGTATTTTATTGGAATTTCGCATTTTACGCTTAACAGTGTCTTACCGGTATTGTTGTGGATCTTCGATTGGTCATAACTTCTTTGTTATAACTCGGATTTTAGTGTTCTCTATAGTTCCGAAAACCTTGTTATGGTATCTTCCACTTCATTCAACCCAAATAAGCTTTTAGTAAGTTTAAATTTTGACTGTTGTTACATTATATTGACTTGAAATATCGAGTTGTTACATCATCCCCCCGTTAGAGGGAATTTCATCCCAAAATTATTTCTACAATAAGTATTTTTGGACTAGGGAAGAGGTGCGGGTACTTTTATTCTATCTGATCTCCTCACTCCTAAGTGAATTTTGGTCCTCGCTTAGCATTCCAGCGAACCTTCACTATCCTGTCTGTTGTTTTGATCGGTAGCGGTCATGTGGATTTGGGGTTTATTTGCCTGGTTCATCTATCACTTTCTTTTGAATACAAGTCGTATATACTCTTATAGTGTTAGGCTATCTTTAATCGTTCCTAGCCTCTGGGTTTGAACTTAACTCGTCGTACGTGTTCTATTCATAAATAGTATGTCGGTAATACTTCAGTAAGGTTGCAAAGGATATAGTACTCCTCACATGAGTGCTACGGGATGTTGAAACTAGGAACGGTTTAGGAGTTGTGTCGGGTTTTTCATTACAAATCGATAGAGTTTCGTTATCCAATTAAACATTTCACAAATTGGACTTGACCCAAACATGGTTTTGTGTTTGATTCATAACGAGAGTTTATATCTATAAATAGATAAACTTATGAATTGGAGTGATAACCAAGAAATTTTACACGCAACGCAAATGCGTTAGTATATATATATATATATATATCGTGGATACAACGAAATGTGGTGGAGACGGTGGTGGATTTGTGGACATGTTGTTACTACGCCTATTATATTTACGAGGATGCATCCTTCTGTCAGAAGATGAAAGGTTGGTAAGATATCGGAAATGATTATAAATCCAATGTCATAAGAATTTGGCTATCTTAGCTTTGAATGCATCATGATTCGAAAGTGTTTAGCAAACAATTCATAATAGAGGTTTATATATAAAATAAATGTCACACCCCAAAACCGGAACGGCGGAAACGTTCTGGGGTGGATGATGTCATGTCAAGTATCACAACATATGTAGTATAACAGTCATTGCATTAATAGTAATAGTTTTACATGGTTTTCATTACAATACATCAAAGTAATAGAAGTAATGATATACAAGCAGTTTGGTACTAAATTGTCTTCATCAAAAGCTCCAGGGATGTACCTATCTAATGCTGACCTGAGAATACAAGTTATTTAAAAAGCGAGTATCAGCATTTTTACAAATGTTGGTGAGTTCATAAGTATTTAGTGTCATTTTATTCAAACAACTTTAATAAAAGTGGTAGTTTTAGAGTATCCATTACATTAGTGTCTTTCTAGAAAATCCTATACTTTCTTTAACAAAAGCTGCCTTCTACCAAGACTGGACGGAGTTATGTGGTAAGAAGTAGTTTTCCCTTAATCGCTATCATTATCAAAATACTGAATTTGATTATTAAAGAAAGCAAGAGAAATCAGGGAAATAACATATGCCTCAGCAGTGAGGATTGCTGACTAAGGCAAAAAGGAATCATAGACTCCAGGAGAGTATCGAACGAACGACACGCCTGGCTCAGTCTAACAAAAGGAGATACACACCCCCGACGGTACCAAATGAAAGATACAGCTAGTAAGCTCTAAACAAAGAATACAGACCGCAGACAATATCAAATGAAAGATATAGCTAGCAAGGTCTAAAACAGAGAATACAGACCGCAGACAGTATCAAATGAAAGATACAACTAGCAAGGTCTAAAAACAGTATGACTCTGAAAATGGGTTCCCAGCATACAGTGTAAATTGCTGGTATAATACCGTTACCTTAAGGCCATGAATTATAAGGCAACCCGATATACTCGTAACCATACTAACCAACACTAGAGTACCTGACGCCCTACAAGCGTCTATAAGTTATGACATTTGTCACCCCTTGGCTTGGTGGGCTGTGGATTGTAGCTAGCAGTCAGGGTGCGGGGGTGTCAATCTTGTATAGATCTATACACACAATGTCCGCTCTCCCTACAGGAGACTCTGGTTACCAACTAGACGACGAAGAAGGCCGTGTCCCAAAGATGCATCCCAAATAGTGGGTAGTGGGTTTCATATGTAAGTGTTGAACTAGGGGTAGAGACTCATAACTGGAATGACTAGAGTAAACCTATATGTCTATGCTTCGATACATAACATACAACTAATGAGTCAAACGACCTTCAGACGGCCATCCGATCCCACCAGACCACATCTCAACGAAGAAAAGGAAATAGGGCGGACAAGCCTTCCTAAGTCCTTCAATCATTATTTATATGCACCTATACAAGTACAGACATACATCTAACTATGACTGAGTGTGTAATAAGTGGAAACGCATCGTGAAGTATAAATGTAGAGTGTGGAATAACTTAATCATAAAGTGTGAGCGAATATTGTGGAACAACTGAATCATAAAGTGTGAACGAATAGTGTGGAACAACTAAATCATAAAGTGTGAATGAATAGTGTGGAACCACTTAATCACAAAGTGTGAACGAATAGTGTGGAACAACTGAATCATAAAGTGTGAACGAATAGTGTGGAATAACCCAATCGTAAAGTGTAGACAAACAGTGTGGGATAATCGAACCGTGAAGTATAAATGTTACCAAATATAAGTGTATCATAAAGTGGAAACGTTATCAAGTAGGAGTTTAAACTAAGTAAAAGCGAAGCAACGACATCTAACAAACAAGAGTATATGACATGAAAGAGAACTTTGATGAAAACCTTGGAAAAACATTTATACTTAAGAAAGTCACAACTTGGTATTCTTTGATAAAATACGTTTGAAAACCTATAGAAATTCTTTGGAACCTTTCATAAACCAGTTTAAAATGAACTTTGATAAAACAGTATAAGTAAGAGTTATGGACAAATGAAAACATTTTAGAAAACCATTTATAGTATCCTACTCGGTAAAACAGTGTACAGTGTGGCAAATTCTTGTGCATGCGGGTTATCAATCACATGCGATTGATATAATAACTGGCATGTTTAACTTGTATTCCCCCCTATAAAACATGTAAAAACATATCAAAGGTTCATTCAGGGGTATGAACTCACTTGGTGTAAGTGGATCCGACGAAGGTGCCGGTTGGGTGTCCGGTGTCAAGTAAGGAGTTGGACACACTTAGAGACCTATTTAACATATAATAAAATATGTTCACATAGAATTAGTATATTTAATACTAATTAAACAAGTATACATACTCTAAGGAGCGGAAAACACTTTGGTTAAGTGTTTGGGGTGTCCCGGGTAACATTTAAGGGATCAAATGGCTTAGGAATGGAGTTTACTCTTCAAGAGTAAACTCACCTTATGGTGTTTACAGCCTAGGGACAACTCCCCGTGAGTTTACGGCCGTAAACTCATGGTGAGGGGTTCTAGGGTGTTTTAAGGGCTCTATCTTGTTCGTGGAATTTTGCTAGGTCCAAATCCGGAAGGTATGAATGGGTTTAGGGCTTTTAAAGGGACCATAAGGGAGTTTACGGCCCATGAACCACCCCTATGGTAGTTCACGGCCGTGAACTCCTACACCTTGATTTTATTGAAGTTTTAAGTCCCTATTCCAACCCTAGTAATTTATAATGAGGTATGAGGCCATTCAGGGGGGGGGGGTTTAAACCCATCATTTGGCTTGATTTAGAGGTGTTTACGGCCTTGGCATATGTCTAGCCGTAAACTCCTTTGAATCCCTCAATTTCTTGTGTTTGAATGCTCTAAACCCGAAATAGGAAGCACCTAATTTATGTATTAAGCCTAAGGGTGGTTTGGGAGTGTGTTTTGGGGCATTTTTGCAAGGTTTAGAGGTGTTTATGGCCTAAGCATGTGCTTGGGCCGTAAACTCTCTTTTATGCCCTAAAATCTTATGTTGTGATGATTAAACACTCCTAGACAAATTCCTTAATTGGTTCCTAGGCTCAATGGGACAAGTTCGGGTCATTTTGGCCACGTTTAAGGTGTTTACGGCCTAAGCAGGATCTTAGGCCGTAAACTCCTCTTTCACAGCTTCTAAGTCCGATTTTTGGGGTATAATCACAAGCCAAGAATTTTGGAACAAGTTAGGGTAAGTGAACTTACGATTTGGAAGCGTTTGGTTGCGGATTCGAGTTGAAAACGAGTCTAGAGAGAGAGTATATATATATAGAGAGAGAGAGTGAAAAAGGTTCAAATGGGGTTTACTCCCCCTTATATATGGGTTGGAGTTGGAGTTCAATGGGGATCTACCCGATACTGACGGTAAACGGGGCTTTTGGTCGCACCCGATTTAGTGGTCGTAATAATAAAAACTAACTTTTTCTAAATTACTATGGAAATGTAGTTTAAGTGTTTTTATTTACTTTATTACGACTATAACGCCATAAAAACATAAATAAATAAAACATTTATTTATTTTACGACCTCGACTTAACAGAACTTTTATAGAATGGAATATTCTGTTAACGGTAACGGGGTAATGTAACGGAATAAACTTTGGGTTGTCACAATAAACTTATGAATTTTTGATATTGGATATCCTCAATTGAAATTTCGTGATTTGATTTACTGTTATATGTCATGTCGGAAAACGCATTAAGCCTAACACGTAGTGTGAGTAGTGTAATCACTAACTTACTAGGTTATATTAGTTATTAGTATGATGCAACATGCCCTTGATGATTTCTCTAATTCTTCGATCCTTTCCTGTTCCCTTCTCAGGATTCTCATTATGGGTCAATTTTTGATCTTCCTTGACTCCTTTGTTGACTGATGTAGTGGAGTGGTTATATCTAACTATGTTGTCATGCGAGAATGGGGATGTCAAAAGAATATTAGTAGTTATTATGGTGATCCTCATTGGATCCTCCTTTAATTATGCAATGTACACCATTTGTATATAATTGAGATTAAATAGACTTTCAATTAAGTGATCCTACTCTAAAACCACAACCAAACAAGGAATAGGTAGTAGAGTGAAGATCACTACTTCTAAGTCTATGAAATCTTAATTATATATAACCTTGGAGCATACACTCCGCAATTATAGACCTGCTAGCAAGGGTCTTTTAGTTTTCACATAAGTTATCATATTGTACATAAAATACTCCTATAGTATTCTAAATGTTATGTTTGATTCTAAGGCATATAAGTTTAGTAAGTTTTAGACTTGTTGTCCACTGTAGCTATCCCCTGGCATATGCTGGTCGACTTTCAGACAAATATAGTTGATCAGGCTATATTATCCTAGTCGCAATTACATGTCCCAAGGCATACCTGTAGTGCACAACTCATCTATAATACTTCTATATTGGTTTTTATTATGATACTGACCCTGTTATGTAATGTATGCATGTATGCTTTTGTAAAATTTATATTTAAAAAAATATAACTCTTAATCAGAGTGTTTTTGCCCAGTTGTGTTTATAGTTGTATATCAAAAATGGTTTTGATATACTTAGATCACTATAAACAATGCTCTGATACCAATCAGTCACACCCACAAACCTGAACGGCGGAAACGTTCGGGGGCAGAGGACGTCATGTACAATATCATAACAAATGAATAGTAAAGAAAGTACACATAACCATCATAGACATAATTGAAAAGTTTACATGATTGTAGTATTACATGTTTGGAAAAGTCAATTACAATATGATGTCCAAAAGATTAAACAAACACCTAAGCGTAAGTCTTCAAAAGCTGTTGCTAACCTGGTTTAGCAATTTCCTGAGAAAACAAGTTATTTCAAAGAAAAAGTGTGAACATTTAAGTTGGTGAGTTTATAAGTAGTGTTTTGAGAAAATGTATGCCATTCGAAAGTTCATGTTCGTTTTCCAGAAAATCAGATATTTTCTTATGAGTGTATGAAATGAGTATGAGTGTTTGCTGTATAAATTGTACGTATTTGATCCAGGAAAATCCTATATTTTCCTAAAGTGAAATGCAGTCTCAAATGACCAAGACCGTAACTTGTAAGCAACTATGACATGCTCACAAGAATGATGTTGTAAATCGTTATTGTACCAAATGAATGTGTTTAAAGCAGGAAAATCCTATATTTTCCTAAAAGTGAAATGCAGTCTTATATGAACCAAGACCATGAATGTAAGTAAATATGCCATACTTAAACTAAGAATGTATAGTTTTATTATTTAAAATAAAACTAGTTGTGGAAATGTTTATCCTAAATTTTGAACATGCCGATAATACCCTAGAATATAGTTATTACCCCCGAGCATGATTGATTTGTGTATTACTACATCTATGTGCATCAGTCATTATTTCCGCATGTTGTGAGTTCCTCATAACCATACTAGACGCAGTACCTAATGCTGACATTTGTCACCCCGGGGACTGTAGCTGATAGTCAGGGTGCGGAGACGTCAACCTCGTATAGATCTATACACACTTGTCATGCTCTCCCTCCAAGAGACTCTGGTTATGGGTAGGGACTTTCGTTTGGTACAAACAAAGCCATATGAAACACATGATTGCTAACAACTAGTTCATGAGTAATATGATGGAAAATCGTTCGTATGAAATGATTTCATTTTCTACCGTGTTACAAAGGCGAGATGTTGAGTCGAGTGTTCTTGTAAAAGCATCATGTTATAGTTGAAATGGTTACCCTTGATATGATGTAGTATGCAAACGTATAAATAAAACATATTTCTATTTATAAAACATATTATATCCCAAGAGGGTAAAGTTGTGTTGTGAGGTGTTTTGCATGATAACAACTTCATATGATAGTTAAAATAACAATACGAAAAGTATAGCAAAAGATTGGTGTTTCACACGATTTTAACCGTGTGTTTACTTGTATTCCCCCCCCCCCCCCCCACCTAAAAAGTGTATAAAAGCATTTATAAAGTATTTGAGTACGTAGTTGTAGGGGTATGAACTCACTTGTTCGGAATGACGATCTGATGAAAATGAGGCTTTGCTCGGGCAGCACTTCGACTGGATAGAAGTCGATTTCTCGGAAATCTCGGGACTTCGGGACTAGCGTTGTGTCTGGGGATGATATCGGGGCTTAGGGGGGGTTAAAATAGGGCTTAAAGAGAGTATCGGGAGTGGGAGAGGAAGAGATGACCAACCAAACACAGCTGCCCCTTGAATTCTATTTATAGGGTGAATTTTCTGGGTTCACCTCGTGAGTTTCTAATGTTCACCTCGTGAGCTAGGCTCACCTTGTGAACTACATATGCTCACCTCGTGAGATCGATACGTCATTGCATTCGTCATGGCCACTTGCCCAGGAAGACGTCAATCATCTGTTCACCTCGTGAGCCACTAATGCTCACCTCGTGAGTCACCTGACAGCATGGGGTTTCGTGACCCAAACTTCAGAAATTCATATCTCTTGCATACGAGCTCCGTTATTGAAGTTATTTATATCCACGCGTAGGTAAAAACACGATCTACAACTTTCATTTATAATTCGTTGGTTAATTTTGACTTTATTTTTAATATTATATTTTTACCAGGTTGGGATAGGAAAAGTTCGTTAGTAATCCATAACGTTTTCATCTGATGTCCGTTTTCATCAGACTTTTTACCGTTGTAATACTACTGATGAGATCTTCGATTCTCGTTTAGGTCATGTTGTCAAAAACTCGCTCGGTCTCTATTTCAAGTCTTTAGCTGTCTACTACTATGTCTGAAACCTCGAAAAATCATAACTTCCTCATATGAAGTCAGATTTGTTTGTTCTTTTTATGTATGTTCACGGTTTTGGGATATCTACGACTTTCATTTAGATACCTAAGGCTAAAAATTATTTTACTGGAATTTCGCATTTTACTCTTAACAATGTCTTACTGGTATTGTCGCGGATCTTCGATTGGTCATAACTTCTTTGTTATAACTCGGATTTTAGTGTTCTCTATAGTTCCGAAAACCTTGTTACGGTATCTACCACTTCATTCAACCCAAATAAGCTTTTAGTAAGGTTAAATTTTGACTGTTGTTACATTATATTGACCTGAAATATCGGGTTGTTACATCAGAGGGAATTTCATCCCGAAATTATTTCTACAATAAGTATTTATGGACTAGGGAAGAGGTGTTGGTACTTTTGTTCTATCTGATCTCCTCACTCCTGAGTGAATTTGGGTCCTCGCTTAGCATTCCAGCGAACCTTCACTATCTTGTCTGTTGTTTTGATCGGTAGCGATCATGTGGATTTGGGGTTTATTTTCCTGGTTCATCTATCACTGTCTTTTTCATTCAAGTCGTATATACTCTTATAGTGTTAGGCTATCTGTAATCGTTCCTAGCCTCTGGGTTTGAACTTAACTCGTCGTACGTGTGCTATTCATAAATAGTATGTCGGTAATACTTCGGTAAGGTTGCAAAGGATACAATACTCCTCACATGAGTGCTACTGGGTTGTTGAAACTACAAACGGTTTGGGAGTTGTGTCGGGTTTTTCGTTACATATCGATAGAGTTTCATTATCCAATTAAACATTTCACAAATTGGACTTGACCCAAACATGGTTTTCAGTTTGATTCATAACGAGAGTTTATATCTATAAATAGATAAACTTATGAATTGGAGTGATACCTAAGAAATTTTACACGCAACGCAAATGCGTTAGTGTATATATATATATATATATCGTGGATACAACGAAATGTGATGGAGGCGGTGGTGGATTTGTGGACGTGTTGTTACTACGTCTGTTATATTTACGAGGATGCATCCTTCTGTCAGAAGTTGAAAGGTTGGTAAGATATCGGAAATGGTTATAAATCGAAGGTCATAAGAACTTGGCAATCTTAGCTTTGAATGCATCATGATTCGAAAGTGTTTTGCAAACAATTCATAATAGGGGTTTATATATAAAATAAATTTATGAATTTTTGATATTGGATATGCTCAATTGAAATTTCTTGATTTGATTTACTGTGATATGTCATGTCGGAAAACGCATTAAGCCTGACACGTAGTGTGAGTAGTGTAATCACTAACTCATTAGGTTATATTAGTTATTAGTATGATGCAACATGCCCTTCTAATTCTTTGATCCTTTCCTGTTCCCTTCTCGGGATTCTCATTATGGGTCAATTTTTGATCTTCCTTGACTCCTTTGTTAACTGATGTAGTTGAGTGGTTATATCTAACTATGTTGTCGTGTGAGAATGGGGATGTCTAAAGAATATTAGTAGTTATTACGGTGATCCTCATTGGATCCTCCTTTAATTATGCAACGTACACCATTTGTATATAATTGAGATTAAATAGACTTTCAATTAAGTGATCCTACTCTAAAACCACAACCAAACAAGGAACAGGTAGTATAGTGAAGATCACTACTTTTAAGTCTATGAAATCTTAATTATATATAACCTTAGAGCATACACTCCGCAATTATAGACCTGCCAGCAAGCGTCTTTTAGTTTTCACATAAGTTATCATATTGTACTTAAAAATACTCCTATAGTATTCTAAATGTTATTTTTGATTCTAAGGTTTATAAGTTTAGTAAGTTTTAGACTTGTTGTCCATTGTAGCTTTCCCCTGGCATATGCTGGTTGGCATTCGGACAAATATAGTTGATTAGGCTATATTTATCCTAGTCCTGGTTACATGTCCCAAGGCATACCTGTAGTGCACAAACTCATCTATAATACTTCTATATTGGTTTTTATTATGATACTGACCCTGTTATGTAATGTATGCATGTATGCTTTTGTAAAATTTATATTTAAAAAAATATAACTCTTAATCAGAGTGTTTTTTCCCAGTTGTGTTTATAGTTGTATATCAAAAATGGTTTTGATATACTTAGATCACTATAAACAATGCTCTGATACCAATCAGTCACACCCATAAACCTGAACGGCGGAAACGTTCGGGGGCAGAGGACGTTATGTACAATATCATAACAAATGAATAGTAAAGAAAGTACACATAACCATCATAGACATAATTGAAAAGTTTACATGATTGTAGTATTACATGTTTGGAAAAGTCAATTACCATATGATGTCCAAAAGATTAAACAAACACCTAAGCGTAAGTCTTCAAAAGCTGTTGCTAACCTGGTTTAGCAATTTCCTGAGAAAACAAGTTATTTCAAAGAAAAAGTGTCAACATTTAAGTTGGTGAGTTCATAAGTAGTGTTTTGAGAAAATGTATGCCATTCGAAAGTTCATGTTCGTTTTCCAGAAAATCCGATATTTTCTTATGAGTGTATGAAATGAGTATGAGTGTTTGTTGTATAGATTGTATGTATTTGAACGAGGAAAATCCTATATTTTCCTAAAAGTGAAATGCGGTCTCAAATGACACCGTAACCTGTAAGCAACTATGACATGCTCACAAGAATGACGTTGTAAATCGTTATCGTACCAAATGGATGTGTTTGAAGCAGGAAATTCCTATATTTTCCTAAAAGTGAAATGCAGTCTTATATGAACCAAGACCATGAATGTAAGTAAATATGCAATACATAAACTGAGAATGTATAGTTTTATTATTTAAAATAAAACTAGTTGTGGAAATGTTTATCCTAAATTCTGAACATGCCGATAATACCCTAGAATATAGTTATTACCCCCGAGCATGATTGATTTGTGTATTACTACGTCTACGTGCATCAATCATTGTTTCCGCATGTTGTGAGTTCCTCATAACCATACTAGACGCAGTACCTAATGTTTACATTTGTCAACCTGGGGACTGTAGCTAACAGTCAGGGTGCGGAGTTGTTAGCCCCGTATAGATCTATACACACTTGTCATGCTCTCCCTCCAAGAGACTCTGGTTATGGGTGGGGACTTTCGTTTGGTACAAACAAAGCCATATGAAACACATGATTGCTAACAACAAGTTCATGAGTAATATGATGAAAATTCGTTCATATGAAATGATTTCATTTTCTACTGTGTTACAAAGGCGTGATGTTTAGTTGAGTGTTCTTGTAAAAGCATCATGTTATAGTTGAAATGGTTACCCTTGATATGATGTGGTGTGCAAACATATAAATAAAACATATTTCTATTTATAAAACATATTGTATCCCAAGAGGGTAAAGTTGTGTTGTGAGGTGTTTTTCATGATAACAACTTCATATGATAGTTAAAATAACAGTACAAAAAGTACAGGAAAAGATTGGTGTTTCACACGATTTTAACCGTGTGTTTACTTGTAAACCCCCCCCCCCCCCCTTAAAAAGTGTATAAAAGCATTTATAAAGTATTTGAAAACGTAGTTGTAGGGGTATGAACTCACTTGTTAGGAATGACGATTTGATGAAAATGAGGCTTTGCTCGGGCAGCACTTCGACTGGAAAGAAGTCGATTTCTTGGAAATCTCGGGACTTCGGGACTAGTGTCGTGTCTCGGGATGATACCGGGGCTTTGGGGGGGTTAAAATAGGGCTTAAAGACAGTATCAGGAGTGGGAGAGGAAGAGATGAGCAACCAAACTCAGCTGCCCCTTGAATTCTATTTATAGGGTGAATTTTATAGGTTTACCTCGTGAGTTTCTAATGTTTACCTCGTGAGCTAGCCTCACCTCGTGAACTAAATATGCACACCTCGTGAGATCAATACGTCATTGCATTCGTCATGGCCACTTGCCCTGGAAGACGTCCATCATCTGTTCACCTCGTGAGCCACTAATGCTCAACTCGTGAGTCAGCTGACAGCATGGGGTTTCGTGACGAGAACTTCAGAAATTTATATCTCTTGCATACGAGCACCATTTTTGACGTTATTTATATCCACGCGTAGGTAAAAACAAGATCCACAACTTTCATTTAGACTTCGTTGGCTAATTTTGACTTTATTTTTAATATTATATTTTTAACAGGCTGGGATAGGAAAAGTCCGTTAATAATCCATAACATTTTCATCCGATGTCCGTTTTCGTCAGTCTTTTTACCGTTGTAATACTATTGATGAGATATTCGATTCTCGTTTAGGTTAGGTTGGCAAAAAGTCGCTCGATCACTATTTCAAGTTTTTAGTTGTCTAGTGCTACGTCCGAAACTTCGAAAAATCATAACTTCCTCATATGAAGTCAGATTTGGGTGTTCTTTTTATGCATGTTCACGGTTTTAGGATACCTATGACTTTCATTTAGATACCTAAGGCTAAAAAGTATTTTATTGGAATTTCACATTTTACGCTTAACAGTGTCGTACCGGTATTGTCGTGGATCTTTGATTGGTCATAACTTCTTTGTTCTAACTCGGATTTTAGTGTTCTCTATAGTTGCGAAAACCTTGTTACGGTATCTACCACTTCATTCAACCCAAATAAGCTTTTAGGAAGGTTAAATTTTGATTGGTGTTAGATTATATGGACCTATAATATCGGGTTGTTACATGTATAGTTGTTGACAAAGTGGGCCTCGACGAGTCGTTCGTGGGACTTGGTGTGTCGGGTCGTATTTCCTATAAAAGCATTTCGATTAATGGACTAGGTGTTAAGATACAGGAGCACTCACTCGTCTGGCTTCATTAGGGACCTGGAAATAATTGAACTCAGTGAGTGTATGAACTAACGCGATGAGTTACACTCGCCGAGTCGAAGTAAATGTCCCAATCCCATGAAGATGGGCTTGACAAGTTCAAGGAGAACTCGGAGATTCATAGACTAGACACTTTCATTCGGATTCCGATGAACTCGACGAGGTCAAGGATGAACTCGGCGAGTCGGTTGAAGAAGGTCCCGATGTTTTGGTTGAAGGAGAACTCATCGAGATCTTTCTATACTTGGCGAGTAGAGTCGAGGTTTTAGCATTTTGTGGAAGTAGGGACTCGACAAGTTGGTGGTCCAACTCAGCGAGTCGAGTCAACCTGATGTTGACTTTGACCAAAGTTGACTTTGACCAGGGTTTTGACCTTAACTATGACTTGGACTTGAGTTGAACCTTCTAAGGGGTTATGAGTATGAAATGGTAATCAAAAATGGTTGTTGTGTAGGAATTAAGGAGTTGAGACGATTTGATTTCCGTACCGAGGATAGTGCAGACACTACACGACATCGAGGGAGTTACCTTCTAGTAGAAGTAGGTCTAAAGCACCAAGGTCAGCCCACTAGTAGTTGATTATAGTTATGATGATTGTCTTTGTGATAATTGTCTGGTTTGCTCCTACCTGGTATGTTTATGTGCTAGCATGATATGTTATATGTGATAGTGGTAGTTGGAGGGGAATAGTACCTAAGTTCAGTTGTTACGACCGAAGGGTAGGTCGGGCACCCCAGATATGCCTGACAATATGATTATGTTATGGTATATGTGGCAGTAGTAGTATGGGGTGAAATAGTCCCCAGAGTTCGGTTGTTAGGACTGAAGGGTAAGTCAGCACCTAGAACTGCTTGATAGGGTAGGTCGGCACCCCAGAATGGCCGAGCAGGGTAGCTCGGGCACCCCAAAATTGCCTGGTAGTATGTATGCTAGGTGGTAGTATGGTATGTGGTATGATGGGGGAACTCACTAAGCTTCGTGCTTATAGTTTTTAGTTTTGTTTCAAGTACCTCTTCAGCGAAGGGGAAGAGGTCGGCACGGTAGTGGCACATCACACGCACACCATATTCCGCACTATGTGATTCATGGGATTGTACTCTAATTTTATTACTATTGATGATATGATTTTGAGATATGTGTATTTTGGTTTTATGGATCGATATGTTATCGATACTGTTTTTGGTAAACGGAGTTAATAAATTACTTATTTAAAAACATATTTTTTGGCCTTGAAAATTGGGATGTTACACGCTGTCTGAGTGTCTCGAAGGTCGCCTGCTGCTCAGGCCCCCAACAGAATGTCACCGAATTCTTGGTCATTTAGGTCAAAGGAACAACTATCTTTTAGAAATCCTAGATGAATTTACGATAGTAACCATCTCGACATGAAAACTCTGAATCTCAGTTGGAGACCTCGGAACCTCCTATCGCATCACGGCCTCTATCTTTTCCGGATCGACGAAAATACCCTTCTGGTTGACAAGGTGCCCCAAAAACTACACCTCACACAACCAGAACTTACACTTGAAGAGCTTTGTGAAAAGTCTCTCCTTCCTCAGTATCTCCAGCACCTCTCTAGGTGCTCCTCATTCTACTCTTGAGTCTTGAAATAAACCAAGATATCATCAATGAAGACTGTCGCAGACTGATCCAGCATCAGTTTGCATACACGGTTCATGAGGTCCATGAACGCGGCAGGCGGTGTTGGTGAGCCCAAACGGCATCACCACGAAATCATAGTGACCATAGCGTGTCCTAAAGTTGTCTTCTGCACATCCTCGTCTCTGACTCGCATCTGGTGATAACCTGATCTCAGATCAATCTTGGAGAAACAAGATGCACACTATAGCTGGTCAAACAAATCATCAATCCTTGGGAGGGGATAAAGGTTCTTCACCTTACCTTATTCAACTCTCGGTAGTCTATGCACATCCGATGTGAGCAATCCTTCTTCTTCACAAATAGGATCGGGGCTCCCCATGGTGAACTACTTAGCCTGATAAACCCATTGTCTAGTAGATCTTTCAACTACGTACACAACTTCTGGATCTTGGGAGGAGCCAACCGATATGGTGTCTTGGCTATCGAAGCCGCACCAGGGACAATGTCAATCCTGAACTCAACCTGCCTCTCCGGAGGTATCCCAGGAAAATCCTCCGAGAATATGTCTGGGTACTCTCGCACGATCAGTATGTCATCCACTGTCGCTTTACCCTTATCCCGGATATCCATGACATGGGCGACATAAGTTGCGCAACCCTGCTAAAGGTAGCGTCTCGCTCTCACTACTGAACATAAAGTCGGTCCACCCGCAGCCTCTCACCCTGGATCACTAACCCTCCCCCACTAGGAGTCTGAACCCTCACTAACTGCTGGTCGCAGTCGATCACTGTCCTGTTGGGGCTCAACCAGTCCATACCAACAATAACGTTATTCCCTCGTAGGGGAATAGGGACTATATCCTTAGAAAACTGCTAATCAAACAACTAAGTGTACATCCTCGGTGAACCCTTGTAACCCGAACGGTCCTATCATCTGCTATCTCTGCACTAAGTGGGAAATCCGGCTCCATGGGGACCTTACGAATCAATTGTTGAGTGCGAGTGACACAAAAGATCGGTTAGCCCTCGAATTAAACAATACTAGAGCAGATATACCGTTCACAGGGAATGATCCTATAATGAAACACATAAGCATAAGTGGTAATCAATATATATAACGAGATAAGGATATGAGACATACTCGTCACCACGTCAGGAGCTGTACATGCGGCCCATGCTGTCAATTGAATGGCCGTCTGCAATCCTCAACGTAGCAGGAGCAAGTGATGCCACCTATCCTGCCACTGTTAAACTCGGGCACGAGGACCGCTTGTGTCCCCTCTGATTGCACTAAAAGAAAATCAGATCTTATGTTGTTGTGGTGGTGGTGGTAGTTGTAAAATATCTGCTCACATTATCAGTTCGGCCGCACTTGAAGCAGCCTGAACTCCCTTCCTTGCACGTCCCCTCATACAACTTGCCGCATTTGCCACAACAGTTGCGGCCCTGCTGACTCCTCGGTCGGTGGTCTGATACCTTGGGCTTTTTTCCTACACTCCCTAATTGAACCCCCTTGGGTTTTCTCTTCTTCTCCATCTCCAAATCTAACTCACTCACTCTCTCTCTCTCTCTCTCTCTCACCCTAGCAATTGTATCCTCCAACGTCTTGCAGCTGGATCGGCTCACAAACTGGTGGATATCACTCTGCAGCATCTCATGATATTGGGCATTTTTCATCTCCTCGTGTGTCACGTATTGCAGAACGAGAAGGGCCCTCTCCTGGAAGATGGAGGTGATCTTGGTCACTGTATAAGTTGTCTGCTAGAGGTCCTGGAACTCCCTAACAAGCTGATGCACCTCAATCATAGGTACAAACTCGACCCTGAACCTGGCTGAAAAATCACTCCATGTTATTGCATCTAGAACTGAATCATCTCTAATGGCTCGTTTGACCTCCTCCTACCAGTCATGTGCCCTGTCCTTCAAAAGACGGGAAGCAAGTCGGACCTTATCCCCCTCAGGACATCGGCTCATAAGAAAAGCATTACCGACATCAACCAACCATCTGCTGCTACAAATGGGGTCCCGAACCCCATGGTAGTCTGGAGCTCTCGAATCTCGGAACTCCCTGAATGTTAGCGTGTGCGACCCCGTCATGGCCGCCACCTCAGTGTGTAATGCACTCAGTCTCACATTCAAAAGCTCCAAGATGCCCTCCTTAATCGTGCCGAATATCACAGGAGTCTGGTCTAAAATACTATGCATGACCTTAGATGAAATCAAGTCTCTCTTTTTCTCGTCGAGCTAACCGAATCCAGAGCCCAAGCATGATCCATCACCGGCACGTGAACTGCCGACTGGCCTAGTGCGTAGCATCACCATACTGAAAAACATACCATAAAAAATATCAAAATGCTCATCATATCTCGAGGGATCACACGTACTACAAGCTCCCTAGATTCATGTCGACCTTTCTTGATTCGAGAACGGGTCCTTTGATTTTAATAGTACGGGCCCATACTACCTTCCACATCTATCCTTACTTTCCTCAAGAACTGCCTTGACTTTACCAAGTCCCTTTTACTGCTACTACTATTCTCATGCTAATCTCATCCCAGGCTTTACCTAGGGTTATCACCAACCCACTCTCCTCCATCAGCTGCATAAGAAGTCCCTGCTAACTCCCCCAAACTAGATCGCGAATACCGTTACATATCACTAAGACTAGATAATTCTTCAAATGAGAGGTCCTACACTACAACGGTTAGACTCAAATGAGAGCTAGGAAATAGAGTTAAACCTAACCTTTTGAAATTATTTAGTCCTTGCAATATGTAACTTAACATATTTGTTTACTAGTTAGTTAGAGATAACTAGCACTCCTAAAAGCACAAAGCAAGTAGCATTCGAGCATTGAGTACACGTAATCAAGCGTATCCTAATCAAGCAATCATATCACTAATGTAGTTTATAAATCTCATACACATATAATAGGCACAGAAGGCATCCTTCCTAGATCCTTAGCTGATATTTGCATAATTAGCCATATGTCTAGCATATATTTTTATTCATTTTTAGCTAATTATGTGCATAATATGGACAGAAGGTACTTAATGATGCTTAAATTATGTTTTCAGTCCAAGAGACAGCTTTGGAGCAAAAAGGAGTAAGGAGGAGCACTTAGAGACCAAAGGATGAAGAAAAAGGAAGTATAACACATCTACTCGGCGAGTCCACGCATCAACTCGGTGAATTCGTAAGAATGTTCCTGAAGAAAAGTCAAAAGTCCTTGTCGTACACGGATTCCATGCATCTACTCGGCGAGTCCACGACCTACTCAGTGAGTAGCCCCTGTTTTGTGATAACTATAAATATGGATTCTTAATCCAAATTAAAGACTTTTCTAGCTTCCATTGAGATAGAGCTACGATTGGAGATACCCTTGAAGACCTGAAGAACCCTAATCTTTGATCTTTTGAAGCTTGGAAGCGAATTAGGTTATATTTTCCACTTAATCTAGGATTGCATTATGTTTAGTTTAATCAAATTCGTTTTTGAGCCTACTTTTCTTGTAATCATGAGCTAAAACTCGGATGGTTTCTGTTTAGGAAGAACTTAATTACTCCTATGGTTTAATTGATACTTTTGTTAATTTTTTATTGGTGATTTCAATAAATTAAGTTTGTTAAAGAACCTTTAGCATTGATTACAACTATTTTCTGTTAATTGGAAGACAATTAAGCTGTATGAACATCTCTTAGTTGTTAACCTCATATGTTTATGTGACTACTTTATCATATGACTAGGAATAATGAACATGAAACTAGAATTAATAAGAGAATATGTAAATTAATGTGTGAGCTTGTTTGAAAAACCAACAAACAAGAGGTTAATTAAATCACCCACTTAATTAACCAATTACAAATCTTATTTAATCCAAATAATTGAACTAGGGAATTAATTAGTTTAAACAATTGGCTACTGCGTGAATTAATTAATTATCTAAGGGTTAGTATTAGTGAATATGAACCTAACCACTATGGTTGGTAACCAATAACAATTAATATATCACATTACTATAAAAATAACCATAGGAGTGAACTGGTTGGACCTAAACAGAAGCTCTTTATCAAAATTTGGTGAATTTTTACTTGTTAGTTTTTAGTTAAATCTCGTGTTAGGTGTGTTGTTTAAGTTTCTAGTCTTGTAAAACTAGAGAAAAACCTTTACTTCTATTATTTGCTTAGTTAAAAATAGTTATTAGTTTAATTTTTGTTCCCTGAGTTCGACACTCTACTTATTCATCTATACCACTAAAAGACAGGTTCACTGCCTTTGTGTGCTAAATTTATAACTTAAAATTAGGATTAAAACTAGTGCATTTTATACACATCAAGTTTTTGGCACCGTTGCCGGGGAACGGTTCAAAAATTAATGTAATTCCTAATTTTTTCGAACCTTTGTGTGAGTTTTCTGGCACAAAGTTAATTTATTTTTGTCTAATAGTCAGTAGTTAGGTTTTAGAATCTGTTAAAGTTTCTGTCTTTAGCTTTGTTTTTAACAAGCTACTCGCCGAGTGCATTCGCACCTACTCGGAGACTAGCACGTTGTTTTACATTTATTTTTCTATTTTGTTAAGTTGCATTTTTTTGTTCTTTTTATGTGTTTATCTTGTTTTATTTTAGGACTTTCATGACCAGAGGATCAAACACTCCGCTGGTACCCCGGTTTGAAGACCCGGAATCCGCATTGAGAAAGAACAGAGGCAAGGACGTAGAGAGCTCAAATACACCTAAGAAGTCACCTTTGTTGACCTTGAAGACTGTTTTTGGAAAGAAAAAGAGTAGTAAATCAGGAGCATCCAACGCATCTTTAGCAAGCAAAGACCCGATCAAGGAAGACACCGAGTACGACACCGAGGAGGAAGAAAAACCTACATACAAGCACGACTCCGATTCTGGCGAAGAATTAGCTTTTTACCATGGCTAACATTGATGAAATTCCCATGGGAGAGTGGAAGAAGAGGATCCGCGATAATACCGGCCCGGGACTTGTGCAACCCATAATTCCCGCTACTGCTACTTTTGAACTAAAGGGCCACATACTCGTGCAACTAAAGGAGATTCCTTTTTGTGGAAAAGAGCACGAAGATGCCTACAAGCACTTGGATGAAGTCAATGATGTAGCTGATTACTTTAATGTTCCAAATGTGGCTCGTGAGACTCAGCTACTTCGCATGCTCTTGGTTACATTCAAAGGTGCTGCAAAAGACTAGCTCAAGTCACTCCCTCCAGGGTCAGTCACCACATGGGCCAAGATGAAAGAATAATTTATTGATCACTTTTGCCCACCTTCAAAAATAGCCAAGTTGAAGAAGACCATTGCTGACTATGAACAACAAGCTGGAGAGTTACTATATAAAGCTTGGGAGAGGTACAAGAGCCTACTAAGGAATTTCCTGCACCATGACGTTAATAGCCCACAAGAAGTCTCCATCTTCTATGATGGAGTCAATGTCACAACCAGGCAGTTAGTTGACTCGCAAGGCCCGCTCACAAAGAATCCACCCCCGGTGATCAAGGAAATGATTGAAGAATTCTCTAAGCATTCGAGAGAATACCATAATCCAAGAAATGATGTTACTAGGGGAGCCTCATATGCAGCTACTAAAGACTTGGCAGCGTTCATGGCTATGCTAAAAACCATGGATATGAGGATGGATAAAATGGATCAAATGATCCATGCTATTCGGGTGGGTTGTGTGAATGGCAATGGGCCTCATCTTACTAGAGACTGCGATTTGGATGAAAATGGAAACAAAAAGGTGCAAGTTTGTTACTCAAGTGGGGACCGTTATGATGATATCTGGTGCAAACTGAAGAAGGAGTGGCTCCCTTATGACAAGTACAAGAAGGCTAAGGATGAGAAGTACAAGAAAAAGGGAAGGGGTTTTTACAAAAAAGGAGCTGACACAAGAAAGAAAACCAAGTTTGGAAGAGATGCTCACCAAATTTGTAGCTGCTTCAGAAAAGAGACACAATGATCATGGTGCTGCAATCCAAGAAACAAAAACCATACTTAGAAATTAGCAAGCATCTATCTACAACATTGAAACACAACTTGGGCAACTTGCTCAAAAAAGCAACCATAGATCACCCGGTGAACTCCCTAGTAAAACCGAAAACAACCCACGAGGGGCACACATAAACATTGTCACAACAATAAGTGGGAAGATAATCACTCATCTAGCACCCATTCAGAATGAAGCACCCAAAGATTTCCACCAGGAGGACGCAGAAAAACGGGACCAAAACAAAATTCTACATGATACAGCTACTACTCGCTGAGTCCAGAATATTGACTCGACGAGTCCATTAAAAAATTTGAAGGAAAACGTTTCTGAAAAACCCTTTCAGCCTCCAATGCGTTACCCAGCCCGAGTTAAGAGGGAAAAGCAAGAAGAGGAGTACTAGAAGTTCCTGAATCACATCAATGCTCTGCAAATCAACATACCCTTCATTGAGGCAGCCGCTCAAATGCCAAAATATGCAAAGTTCCTCAAAGAGCTTCTCACAAATAGAAGGAAGATGGAGGAGGTGAAAGAAGTGATTCTTAATGAAAACTGCTCAGTTGCCATGTTAAACAAATTACCAAAGAAGAAAGGTGACCCGGGAAGCTTGACTTTGCCTTGCCAATTTGGCAACTTAGCCACCATCCATGCATTGGCTGATTCGGGAGCAAGTGTGAACCTCATGCCCATCTCATTCTTTAAGAAATTAGATCTCCTGGAACCAAAGCCAATTCACATGGCAATTCACTTGGCAAACAAGACTGTCATATTTCCAAGAGGAATATGTGAGGACTTGTTGGTTAAGGTGGAGAAGTTTGTATTTCCTGCAGATTTCATAATTCTAGACATGGAGGTGGATCCTCAAGTCCTGATCATCCTTGGAAGACCCTTCCTCAACATGGAAAGTGCTATAGTGGTCATGAGAGACACGAAGCTTACTTTAAAGGTAGGAGAAGACTCAGTCACCTTCGAGGTTGATAAAGCTATCAAGCATGCGAGGAATAGTGATGACATGGCGTTCTCAATAGATATGTTTGATGAATTGATGGAAGAGTGCGATAATGAAGATTCCAACAAGTCTACTATTTTTGATGAAGAATTCGATGTTGAAAAGGACCTAATGGAGATTGAGAGGCTGCTGGAAGAAGTAGAATATGAAGAACTAATAAAGCAGTCTGATACAGCTACTCGGCGAGTAGGGCAGATCTACTCGCCGAGTTCATGGGTAGAAAGGGTGGAAGTCATCAATTCAGCTTCACACTCACCGAGTAGCTTTCCTCTACTCGGCGAGTCCAACATGCAGAACCCAAAAACCAAGCTAAAAACGTTACCAGATCACTTGGAGTATGCTTTACTTGAAGATGGCCATCAAAATCCAGTTATAATAGCCTTTGACCTCTATGAATATGAAAAAAAGCACTAGTTCAAGTGTTAAAGAAGCGGAAATGGGCCATAGCATGGAGCATTACTGACATCAAAGGAATAAGTCCTTCCTATTGTTCACACAAGATTAACCTGGAAGAAGGAGTCAAGCTGGTTGTACAACACCAGAGAAGATTAAACCCAAACATGCAAGAAGTGGTCAAGAAGGAAGTAGTCAAGCTTTTAGATGCGGGGATCATTTACTCTATTTCCGACAGTCCGTGGGTTAGTCCGGTCCAAGTGGTGCCCAAGAAAGGAGGAATGACGGTCATAACCAACGAAAAGAATGAGTTTATTCCGATACGGTAACCGGTTGGAGAGTGTGCATCGATTATCGAAAGCTAAATGATGCTACTCGTAAAGACCATTTACCTTACCTTTTATTGATCAAATGTTAGAACGATTATCAGGTCATAGTTTCTATTGTTTCTTGGACGACTTTTCGGGTTATTTCCAAATACCCATAGACCCCATGGACCAAGAAAATACCACTTTCACTTGCCCAAGTGGGACTTTCGCTAACCGACGCATGCCCTTTGGGTTATGCAATGCACCCACGACATTTCAACGGTGCATGACAGCCATATTCCACGACATGGTGGAAAAATTCATGGAAGTCTTTATGGATGATAATTCTGTTTTTGGATCTTCCTTCCATGATTGTCTCACTAACCTTCATTTGATGCTTGCTAGGTGTGAAAAGACCGACTTAGTTCTTAATTGGGAGAAATGTCACTTTATGGTCAAGGAGTGTACAGTTGTAGGCCACAAGGTTTCCAAATCCGGAATTGAAGTGGATCGGGCAAAGATTGACACCATTGCCAAATTACCTCCACCAACTAATGTAAAGGGTATTAGAAGTTTTCTTAGACACGCGGGTTTTTACCAGCGTTTCATAAAAGATTTTTCTAAAATAACTAGACCTCTAATACAATTGCTTTTAAAAGATGCACCATTTCATTTTACTAAGAATGTTTAGAGGCTTTTGAACTCTTGAAAAACAAATTGACTAATGCCCCAATCATTATTGCCCTAAATTGGGAGTTACCATTTTAAATTATGTGTGATGCTAGTGATTTTGCTTTAGGAGCTGTCCTTGGTCAAATTGTTGATAAGCACTTTCGACCCATTTATTATGCAAGCAAAACTCTAAATTCGATCCAAGACAATTACACCACCACTGAAAAAGAATTATTAGCTGTGGTGTATCCCTTTGATAAATTCCACCCATTATTTAGTTTTATATAAGACAACTGTTTTCACTGACCACTCTGCTATCAAGTATTTGTTTGCCAAGCAGGATGCCAAGCCGAGACTGATCCGATGGGTTCTACTTCTTCAAGAGTTCGACATTCAGATACGCAACAAGCAGAGAATGGAGAACGTAGCTATAACAACCCGAAATTTCCATATCATTTATTGTAACTCCTTCGTAGTACAATTCGCGCAACCGATCGTCGTTCCGATTTCGATTTCCGATCTTCCGTTTAATTAAATCATTATCTAGTACACATTTAAAATGACTTAATGGGTGTCTTAATACATTTAAAAATCATTTTAACACTCAACTTTAGTGATCGGAATATTTCTAGATATTACCGTATCGGATTACGGTAACTTAATCGGGTACGACCAAAAACCCCGTCTAACGCCGGTATCCAGTAGAATTCTATCGTGTCCAAGTCCCGAACACTATATAAACATGTTTAAGACTCCTTTTGAAGCCTTTGGCCAATTTCTCACTACACTCTTTCAACCTCTCTCCTCAAGCTAGAATTAAGGTCCAAATCTCAAGTTTAAGGCCTCAAATCTTTAAGGTAACCTCCCTAACATGTTATTCAACACCTTTAGCCTTCAAATTGATAAACTAATTGAGTTTTAGGACCAAGAACATGAGTTTACGGCCAAGGAGCAAGCTTGGGCCGTAAACTCCATTAAATGGGGTTTTAAGCCCTTAAACTCCTTCCTAAACTCAATTGGACTTTAGATATGGCTATGGGACTTCAAGATATGGACCTTAAACAATTAAAAAATGAATTTTGTGATGTTTAAAGGAGTTTACGGCCAAGGATCATTCTTGGGCCGTAAACTCATATAATTAGGGTTTTCATGCCCTTAAACCCTTCCAAATCACTTCTATGGCTTAGATATGAATTATAGGACCTTGGTTTTAGCATTTGGACACTTGAAACATAACTTTTGAGGGACTTATGTGAGTTTACGGCCAAGGTGAGTGCTTGGGCCGTAAACTCCCCAAAACAAGGCATAAATTCAATTCTAAGGTGTTAGAAAGCCATCCAACACCACCAAAAGCCTTGGAATAAATCAAAGGACCAACCAAAAATAGTTTAAGGGACTTAAACACATCATTTGTGGGAATTCTAAGAGTTTACGGCCAAGGCTTGTTCTTGGGCCGTAAACTCCAATATTTTTGGTGTTAGAATGCAAACTAAACACCCCTAAAGACTTTAGATGAATTTTAGAAGCCCTTCTATGCAAGTTTTAGACCTTGAAACACTTTGTATGACCCTATATAAGAGTTCACAGCCATGAGGAGGGTCTCATGGGCTGTAAACTCCATAACACCCCTCAAATGTCCCATAAAACTCATGTAAGGTCTTGGAATAATCCTAGTAATCACATGTGATTTGTTTTAACAACATTTAACACCATTTTCATGAAGATGAAGGAGTTTACGGCCAGGAGCCTATATTAGGCCGTAAACTCCCATAAAATAATCATTTTGATGATTTAAATTCATTCCAAGTGTTCCAATGTATTTTAGATAATCCATTCTAGCAATCCCTATGTCCATTTGAGCCCTTAATCCATCAAAACCACACCCACATGAGTTTACGGCCGTAAACTCATGTATGTGTGTGTTTTATGGTTGTAAACTCATTTAAATGTTTACTTATGGAGAGTAAACTCAAGTCCCAAGTCCCTAGTGCCATTACAAGTCCGAAGATGTCACCCGGGTCACTCCAAACGCTCGTTTTGAGGTTTTTAACCTCATTGGAGTGTAATGTTCCATATGATTAGTGAATGTATCTCTAATTGTATATATATGGACATTATTTCATTTTACATAGGGTCATCGCGTGTAATCAAACCCCGAACCAACGTCTAGCATTCAAAACCGACACGTTTCCGAGTCCGGTTAGTTCATACCCCTACCCTTTTTCAATGGTTTTTCAATGTTTTCGGGGGGGGGGGGGGGGATACAAGCAAAAGTACAAGTATATCTTGTACTCAATCACATGATTTTAATTATATGGTTTCATAATTGTACACTTTAAGAATTGAAAACCTTTTAAACAAACTGTTTTGGCTTGCAGAGTTGTTTGTTTTAACCCGATTTTCAATTCTTATTATATACTGTTATATTGTGTACTTGGTAATTGATTGTTCACATTTAAACTGATAGAATATATAAATCATTGTAATGTCCTTAATAAAACACCTAGGATCGAGTGTAAAGGACCATAATCATTAAATAACACCTAGGTTCGAGTGTAATGTCCTTAATAATACACCTAGGGTCGAGTGTAAAAGGATAGCCATCATTAAATAACACCGAGGCTCGAGTGTAAAGGACAGGTACGTAGAATATAATCAGTTGTAAATACTACTTTCCTAGTCGAAAAGTAAAGAGTAATCTTAATGATTGGAGACACGTCCTTGTAACACTTCCATGGCACGAGATAGTGGAGGACTAACCCTGTAACCAGAATCTCCGTTCGTAGGAGAGCGTGGCTTGAGTGTATAGATCTATATGGGATTGACAATCCCACACCTGGCTACTAGCTACAGCCGAACCGAATGGTTCAAGGGTGACAAAAGTCATAAATAGGATACTGACCATGGTCCGAGTCATATCCAGTCTAAGTATGGTTAAGGACTCGCAATCTAGATTATTAACGTTTCAGATTCATTTACTAGCTTTATGTACGTAGTAAAGCTAATGTACATTTAGGGATTACAGATACACACACAGTCAGGAAAACATGGGGTTTTCCTGGGAAGAACACTGAACACAACCATAACCAGTAAAGACACACACACACAGTCAGGGAAACATGGGGTTTTCCTGGGAAGAACACTGAACATAAACAAAACCGGTAAAGATATACACACAGTCAGGAAAATATGGGGTTTTCCTGGGAAGAACACTGAACATAACCATAACCAGTAAAGACACACACACAGTCAGGGAAACATGGGGTTTTCTTAGGAAGAACACTGAACATAAACAAAACCGGTAAAGATATACACACAGTCAGGAAAACATGGGGTTTTCCTGGGGAGAACATTGAACATAACCAGAACCAGTAAAGATACACACACACCGTCAGGGAAACATGGGGTTTTCCTGGGGAGAACACTGAACATAACCAGAACCGTAAAGACATATACACAGTCAGGGAAAACATGGGGTTTTCCTGGGAAGGACACCGAACATAGTCAGAAACTAGTAATAGTTCACATACACACAGTCAGGAGAACATGGGGTTCTTCCTGAGTAATAGTAGTACGAAATTAGAGAAGTGTAATAAGTTAAACGATTGAATTACATTTCACAAGAACAATCATGTTTTAATTAAACATCGTTTACTTTACTTTCGGATTGGGAAACTAACTTTACATAAGAAAATATGGGATTTTCTTGGATAATTACTTTTCAGGAAAACAAAGGAACTTGTACATTTTCAGAAAAACTAAACGCTTATGAACTCACCAGCTTTATGCTGATTTTCAAACTGCTTGTATTCTCAGGTCCGAGTTAGACAGGTACCCGAAGATCCTTTTGTGTGAAGACGGAGTTTTCCGAAGACTGATTTTTGTATTGCTCATATGTACTATGTATCACTTGTATAACTTATGCTTTCGAAACAAATGTAAATCTTTCATACATGTAATGTAATGGTTGATTTACTTTACTTACTATGTACATTGGATTTGATACTCTACGTGGAGTCAACCCCGGAAATGTTTCCGCCTTCGGTTTTCGGGGTGTGACAGTAGCAGCCAACCACTTATCGAGGCTTGAAAACCCGCAATTGCAAGAAGATAGACTTGGAGATGACTTCCCGGACGAATACATTATGGTTACCACCGGAGAAGAGCCATGGTTCGCGGACATAGCTAATTATTTAGCTAGCAAATACATCCCAAAAATCTTACCCGCCAGCAAAAGAAGAAACTCTTTTCAGAAATAAAATATTACTTTTGGGATGAGCCTTATCTTTTCCGAAGTTACGCGGACGGACTCATACGAAGATGTGTGTTCGGGAATGAAAGTCAACAAATCTTGCAGCATTGTCATAGCGGGCCAACTGGTGGACATCATGGAGCACACTACACAGCTAAGAAGGTCTTTGATATTGGGTTTTATTGGCCCACAATTTTCAAGGATGCAACCCAATTTGTCAAAGAATGTGATGCATGTCAAAGAACGGGAAACATTTCATCCCGAAATGAAATGCCACAACAAAGTATTCAAGTGTGCGAGGTGTTTGATGTTTAGGAGATAGCTTTCATGGGACCATTTCCCGTGTCAAAAGGAAACAAATACATATTAGTGGCGGTGGATTATGTATCCAAATGGGGGGAGGCACAGCATTACCCACTAATGATGCTCGGGTGGTGGTGCGATTTTTGAAGAAGCTATTCTCAAGATTTGGAGTCCCAAAATCCCTTATAAGTAACCGAGGCACTCATTTTTCCAATGATCAGCTAGAGAAGGTGTTAAGGAAATATGGGGTAACTCATAAATTTTTTACATCTTATCATCCACAAATAAGTGGGCAAACCGAAGTGACCAATAGAGCCTTAAAGAGAATCCTGAAAAGATCGGTGGGGGGCAACCAGAAAGAGTGGTCGGACAAGCTAGATGATGCACTTTGGGCCTTCCGAACAGCTTTCAAAACACCTATTGGTACTACACCATATAGGCTAGTTTATGGAAAGCAATGTCATTTACCGGTGGAGATCGAGCATAAAGCTTTTTGGGCTTTGAAAATATGTAACTTCAACATCGCGGAGCTCAAGAACACCTGGTTGATGCAAATGAATGCTCTTAAGGAACTTAGACATGATGCTTACACTAGTTCTTTAATCTATAAGGAGAAAACAAAAAGTTGTCATGATAAGAGGATCAAGAGTAATAAAGAGTTTCATGAAGGGCAAAAGGTGTTGCTTTTTAATTCAAGACAAACTTTTTCTAGGTAAACTCAAGTCAAGATGGGATGGTCCGTTTCTAGTCAACAAAGTGTTTCCACATGGTGCTATAAAGTAAATATCAAAACATGGTACCCCTTTCAAAGTAAATGGACATAGAGTGAAAAGATATGAAGAAGGAGTCCCAAGGAATGAAGACATAGAAGAAGGGCTGCTGCTGGAGGGAATGGCAGAAACGTAGCATGAGAGGAGTCCAGCTAATGACTCTTTCTAAAGAAGCGCTTCCGGGAGGCAACCCGCGTTTAGAGTTTGCATTTATTTTCCCTTTATTTTCTTTTTAATTTCTTAGGTACTTTTTATTTTCATTCTTCCTCTGAAAATATGTTTTAAATGATTGCTTGAGGGCAAGCAATGCCTAGAGTGTGGGGTGGTGTGTTAAAAAAAATTAAGTTTTTTCAATCTGCAAGACTTACTCGCCGAGTTCACACGCATACTTGGCGAGTACATCTTAAAAAACCCATAAACTCGCGAATACATGGACCTACTCGGCGAGTAGTTCTTGAACTCAGTGAGTAGGTGTTTTGACAGACCTGTATTATTGAAATTTAATTGTTGGGTGTTGTTTGGTTGTGCTTTCTTAATGTTATTTTGCAGGAACTATGTCCAGGAGAGGCCAAACTTCATGTGGGGGAAGCCAAGGAGACATCCCGTGGCTTTCTTTCCGCCAAATCACCTCTAAATCTTCACAAGCACGCGCTAAAAATAGGCTGGAAGCATTGAAGCAGAAGGAGATCCACCTTCCTAATGCCATAAACTGGGACTCGTTGGGAAAATTCGGGTTGGAGGAGGAATTAACACCATACTTGATAAATGCTTGTGACGTGGGAGATTCCACCATTATTTGTGATGGATGGCTACAATTGTTCAAAATTCAAGAACCAGTTTACGCGGAATTGTGTTGGGAATTCGTTGCTACCATTTCATTCCGAGGTGGTAGTGAGTAGTACAATCACAATGTTATTTCCTTTTCACTCGGTGGGGAGCTGCGACAATGCAACATGGCTGAGCTTTCATGGAGGATTGGCATTTATGAACAAAGTGCCATGCTAAATGAAGACTTTGAGAGCTTTTTGGAGCAGTGCCACAAGGACCTCCCCAAGGAGGTTGTTGCTTTCACTAGGTGGAATACTATTGCCAACCGAGTGTACATTCCATCTTCAGCGCAGGAGGGCCATATCCATTCACCAGTTCACCGTCTTATTCACCGCCTTATTGCCAGCAAGATCAACATGCGGAAAGACGATAATAAAGTCCCGACACTTGATATCTTCTATCTTTGGAGCATTATCACTCCCGATGTTTTCTACAACCTTCCTTATTGCCTGGCTAAATATCTCACGAATGGAGCAGTCAAAGACAAAGTGACCTCCAAAATCAATGGAGGGATGTTCGTTACTAGACTTGCAAGATCATACGAGATTTTGGATTTACAGGAAGCAAGGGCATTGACCATCATTTCTCCCCCTCCTTTCAACACTACTTTATACAGGAGGGCGCGAATTGTGGAAAATTTTGGAGATTCGTATGCCATTCCATATGAGGACGAGGCGGTGATTCCCGAGGAGTCGGGCGGCGGCTGAGGCAAAGGAGAGAAAGAGTCCAAGAAGATCCACCGGTTATTCCGGTGGAGGATGAAAGTGATGGGTGGAATCAAGTTGAGTACCATCGATACTTGGACGATATTGAGAGAGACGTAAATTACAACAATCAATCATTTGAATACCTCTTCCAACAAATGAATATTGCCCCGAGACCCGGACCCGGTTATCCTTATATTATGAATTGGGAGGAGAGGATGAACAGGAACAATGAAGAGGGAGGAAGTGGAGCTGGGGGAGCTAATATGGACAAGGAGGATTGAGATTTGGTTGTTTTGTGATTTTTATTTGTTTTTATTGTGTTTGTTTTGAGACATTGTTGAATTTGGATGATCATTTTTTTTAGGATTTTTATTTTGGTTGCTTTCACTCGTGGTTGCATTTTTTTTTCAGGTTTGAAGGTTAGGATACATTTAGAGTCTTAAAGGGTCAAGATACAAGTGAGGAATGTTTTGAAAGAGAGTGTGATGTTTTTCTATTAAAGGTCGAGTCCATTAAAGTCGGGAGTGATTGAGTGTGTTATTGCTGAGAAATTTAGAAGAAAAGTCATTGGATTACCCCTATGTAGCACCTCAGTCGAAGAGTGAAGAAACATAAATTTTTTCTCAACCCAGCACCTACTCGCCGAGTGCACATAGGCTACTAAGCGAGTACATGGGTAAATACGCGATATTATTGCAAGTTGGCAACAAACTCGCCGGGTACACTATATACTCGCCGAGTTCAAGTACATTTTCGGACCCCCAGAGTTGTTTTGGGCATAATAATGGCAGTGTTGTTCATGTTTTTCGTGAAGATTCACCTCTGAAGGTTTCTAGAAGCTTTGTCCTATATACTTGAGTCATTTGCAACTCTACCACATGTGACATGACACCCAAGACATGGATGAGTTGTTCCCATGTCTAAAGTCATTCAAGAATGGAGCTTAAATTGAAGAAAACCACCTTCACAACTACTATCCCAGGGGAGTTGGTTCAAATTCCCTTTATATTTCATGTTTTTTTTCATGCATAACATGCAATGGGGACATTGCATGAATTAAGTGTGAGGTTGGGAGTTGGTCACATCTTAGTAAATTTAGAATCTTAATATCCTAATTTAGGTCTATTTTAAAAATTTTGCATGCTAAATACACTTAGGATTTAATTTTGACAAAATTTGGTAAAAAGTAATTAGGATTCCATGTTAGAATTGTGTGAATGATTGCATGAAAACCCAAATGTTTAGTTGAGCCTATATACGTTCTAGTGCATTTGTGGTTTCCTTATTCCAGTGAAATCATTGGACAAAAACACGACATCGCTTAGTTTGAGGGATGCAATATGTTTAGCATCGTATACTAGAAATCTATCCAGGAAAATTATTATCTTTAGCCAATAAAGGTTGAAGTTGAGCGCCCCTGCTTAAGCATGTAGGGTTTTGAGTGAAGAAAAAAGTGAGTACATGTAAAAAATAAAAAAAAATAAAAAAAAATAAAAAATAAAGAAGAAGAAGAAGAAGAAGAAGAGAGAGAAAATTACAAGAAAAGTTTGAAGAATTTTTGGAGCATCAAAGTTAAATATGAGAGATCAAAGATCCGAAGAGCAAAATTCAAAAGTTGAAGATACCAAAAATCAAACAACAAGGTGGTGAATTCAAGGAAATTAAAGATCAAATGTCAAAGAAATGAAGAATTCAAAAAGGGCTCCATAGTGGTATCCAAAAGTTGTATTTTTTTTTTCTAGATTATGTATGCTTGGCTTGCTCAACCAAAAATACCTCAAGGTTAAGAGGTTTTCTGGGGATGGATTCAGAGGGATGTATAAAATGAGCATTGTTCGGAAAAAGTGGGCGAATGTTTGTGAGGATTGTGAGTATTTGGAGTATGGGGGTTATTAGGAAAATTTTAGACACAAATGCATGCGTTGTGGTCTTGGCATAATGACTGGGTTCGATTGGAGTTGTCCTATGTGATTCTAATATGCTAAAATTTAGTTTTGCTTGGGGGCAAGCAAAAGTCACGTGTGGGGTATTTTGATATTTGCATAATTAGCCATATGTTTAGCATATATTTTTATTCATTTTTAGCTAATTATGTGCATAATATGGACAAAAGGTACTTAATTATGCTTAAATTATATTTTCAGTCCAAGAGACAACTTTGGAGCAAAAAGGAGTAAGGAGGAGCACTTAGAGACCAAAGGATGAAGAAAAAGGAAGTGTAACACATCTACTCGGCGAGTCCACGCATCAACTCGGCGAGTTCGTAAGAATGTTCCAGAAGAAAAGTCAAAAATACTTGCCGTACACGGATTCCATGCATCTACTAGGCGAGTCCACGACCTACTCGCCCAGTAGCCCCTGTTTTGTGATAACTATAAATATGGAGTCTTAATCCGAATTAAAGACTTTTCTGGCTTCCTTGGAGATAGTGCTACGATTGGAGATACACTTGAAGACCTGAGGAACCCTAATCTTTGATCTTTTGAAGCTTGGAAGCGAATTAGGTTATATTTTCCACTTAATCTAGGATTGCGTTATGTTTAGTTTAATCAAATTCGTTTTCGGGCCTGCTTTTCTTGTAATCATGAGCTAAAACTCGTATGGTTTCTGTTTAGGAAGAACCTAATTACTCGTATGGTTTAATTAATACTTTTGTTAATTTTTTATTGGTGATTTCATTAAATTAAGTTTGTTAAAGAACCTTTTGCATTGATTACAACTATTTTCTGTTAATTGGAAGACAATTAAGTTGCATGAACATCTCTTAGTTGTTAACCTCATATGTTTATGTGACTACTTTATCATATGACTAGGAATATTTGTAACACCGATTTTTCAAACAAAATTTTCGATTTTTATAAAAACATAATTCCATCAATATTCATAGAAACAACCCCTTTTAATTGTTCAACAAAATAGTACAAAATCCCAAGATCAAAATGTCAAGCTCCAAACGTGTGTGTACGGATCAAGCCGGCGCCTTCCCACGGTCGTCACTAGTACCTGAAACAAATAACATCAACACTGTAAGCACAAGACTTAGTGAGTTTCCCAAAATACTGCATATAACACATATTAGCCACTCGAGGCTATAACTCTGTGGGTCCGTGCACCCAAACTCTGTGAACCCTCAGGTTCTAACTCTGTGAACCTTCCGGTTCTAACTCTGTAAACATGCACAGCATCAAACACATAAAAGTAATGCAGTACAACACATAATATACATAGCATACAATTACTCTATCACATAACTCTGGTTACCTACTCAAGGTAAAGTATAGTGAGAAGACTCACCTCGTGTGTCTCGGTAAACCGTAACCCTGAAATCGCTAAACACTCGATCTGCCGAGCTGAAGTCCCCCTATAGCACAATATATCTCTAATTAACACTTTCCCAACTAGGGTTGACCATACCATAACAGGACAATCTAGGTCAACGCTGGTCAACGGTCAACTTGACCGGACTCGGCGAGTGCACTATAGCGACTCGGCGAGTCTGAGCGCATTCGCCAATTTCCCTGGCATCCTCTCTTGACACGTCGAGCATCCCCTCCCAACTCGACGAGCTCTACCTGGCACGAGTTGTGGGGCCACCACGACTCAACTCGCCGAGTCTCAAGAACAACTCGACGAGTCCGGTTTGACTCGGTCCACCTGTCCATCCTGACTCCCCCTTGACCCACTAAGTTCACTCATCCCAACTCGGCGAGGCCACTCGCTGAGTGGTCGTGCAGCATTCAAGCTACTCGTCGAGTCTGTTCTTCGGACTCGGCGAGTCAGAGCCATGAACTGACTCAATATTGCTCTAAAGGCCAGATCCAGTCCACTAATCCATAGATCCAGTCCCCCCATGCATATTTAGCACGTAAAGTCACAATCTTGATGCATAAATAACCTCTACATGATCACAAATGATGTTTTTGACTCTACTACTTCAACACAAGGCCAAGGACTCCATTTCCACCCATAAAGCTTGATGAGTGAGGCCCTCTGGACCTCTATGGATCCAGATCCATGGTCTCATCTCAAAGAGGGAACAAAAGGGCACCAAATCACCCCATAAATGATCATATTAAGCCCTAACTTGCATCAAGTTTCACCAAATAGAAAATGATCCGAAAATAATACCTCTAGAGTGATGATCCAAGCTCCAATCCACGAAATAGCAACCTCCTTTGCTTCCTCTTGCCTAGGGCCTCCTTCTTCTTGCTAAACAACACACACAAGATCAAGATTGGCTCTCTTTCCTTCACAAAACGCTCAAGAACTCTAGGGACACTCTCTGGGGGTTGGGTGAGCGCAATGACGGCCATAAGGCCCCTTAAATAGGCCACAAACCCGGAGATTTAGGGTTTCATAACACAGCGCAGACTCGCCGAGTCCATACCCTGGACTCGCCGAGTCCAAGTGCGCACCCTCGCTCAATCCCGCGTCCCTACTCGGCGAGCCTGAGCCCCGACTCGCCGAGTCCCTCTCACAATATAACACAATTAAACTTACATTATACCTGGTAAAATCCGGATGTTACAACTCTCCCCCATTAGAACTGGACTTCGCCCTCGAAGTCCCGCTCTAAAACAGCTCCGGATGCTGCTCCCGCATCATACCCTCCGGCTCCCAGGTCATCTCTGATCCCTTCCGATGTTGCCACTGAACCAATACCAGAGGTACCTCCTTGTTCCTCAAAACTTTGATCTTCCAATCCCTAATAGCCACTGGTCTCTCCGCATAATTCAGGCTCGCATCAACCTGAATATCCTCAAGTGGAACCACTGCCGACTCATCGGCTATACATTTCCTCAACTGCGATACATGAAAAGTGTTGTGAATCTGTCCTAATTCTGCTGGTAACTCCAGCCGATAGGCTACCCGGCCTACCCTGGCGATCACACGAAACGGGCCAATAAACCGGGGTCCCAATTTGCCCCTCTTCCTGAACCGGATCACTCCTTTCCAAGGAGAGACCTTCAGGAGAACAAAGTCGCCGACCTGAAATTCCAATTCGGACCGGGGCCTATCCGCGTAACTCTTCTACCGGCTCTGAGCGGTCAATAACCTCTGCCTGACCAGCTGTATCTGCTCTGTCGTCTGATTCACGATCTCTGTACTGTCCATTACCCTTTGCCCAACCTCTCCCCAACATATGGGAGTCCGACACCTCCTACCATATAACAGCTCAAAGGGCGGCATACCAATGCTCGAATGATAGCTGTTATTGTAGGAAAACTCCGCTAGAGGTAAATACGAGTCCCAACTACCCCCAAAATCCAATACGCAAGCTCGAAGCATGTCCTCGAGTGTCTGTATCGTCCGCTCACTCTGACCGTCGGTCTGGGGGTGGTATGCGGTACTAAAATGCAACTTAGTACCCAACTCCTCATGAAATTTCTTCCAAAAACGGGAAGTGAAACGCACATCGCGGTCTGAAATAATCGAGATCGGCACCCTATGCCGAGATACAACCTCCCTCACGTAAACCTCCGCCAACTTCTTTGCTGAAGAAATCTCACTGATGGCAAGAAAGTGAGTGCTCTTTGTCAATCTATCCACAATCACCCAAATTGCATCAACTCCTCTGGCAGTCCTCGGCAATTTGGTGATAAAGTCCATAGTGATCTGTTCCCACTTCCACTTGGGAACCTCCAATGGCTGCAATTTGCCATGCGGTCTCTGGTGTTCGGCCTTTACCCTTCGACAGGTCAAACACCTCTCGACAAACCATGCTACATCCCTCTTCATACAGGGCCACCAATAATCCTTCCTTAGATCCAAATACATCTTCGTGGCCCCGGGGTGGATCGAAAATTTCGATCTATGAGCCTCCTCCATCAATGTAGCACGGGTACCGCCCACAAACGGTACCCAGATCCTGCCCTGATAAGTCATAAGGCCTCGACTATCCGATATAAACTCAGAAACCATCCCAACAACCCGCTCTCTCTTCTGCATCTCCGGACGCACGGCCTCGGACTGAGCCCCACGAATGGCGTCCAGAACTGGAGCTATCACGGTCAATCTCAAACATACATCTCGCAGGGGAGTACTCTCCGCCCTGCAACTCAACGCGTCGGCTACCACATTAGCCTTGCCCGGGTGGTACAAGATCTCACAATCATAATCCTTGACCACGTCTAACCATCTCCTCTGCCGCATATTTAGGTTAGGCTGATCCATCAAGTACTTCAAACTCTTATGGTCCGTGTAAATCGTACAACGAACTCCATACAAGTAGTGCCGCCAAATCTTGAGGGCGAACACCACTGCCCCCAACTCCAAATCATGTGTGGGGTACCTCGTCTCGTGAGGCTTCAACTGCCTCGATGCATAAGCTATCACATGACCCCTTTGCATCAATACCGCTCCCAATCCTAGGATCGATGCATCACAGAATACCACAAAACCTTCCATACCTTCCGGAAGGGCTAATACTGGAGCTTCACACAACCTCTGGCGAAGCGTCTCAAAGGAGGTCTGCTGCTCGGGACCCCATGCAAATGCCACACCCTTCCGGGTCAATCTGGTGAGTGGAACCGCAATCTTGGAGAAATCCTTAATAAATCTCCGATAATACCCTGCCAACCCGAGGAAACTCCGTATCTCAGAAGGTGACCTCGGCACCTCCCACCTCATCACTGCGTCAACCTTGGCCGGATCGACCAATATCCCCTTCTGGTTAACGAGATGTCCCAGAAACTGGACCTCCCGTAACCAGAAATCGCACTTGGAGAACTTTGCGTAAAGTTTCTCCGCTCTCAAAACCCCAAGCACCTCCCTCAAATGCTCCTCGTGCTGCTCACTAGATCTCGAATATACCAGAATATCATCAATGAAAACAATCACCGACCGATCCAACATCGGCCGACATACCCTGTTCATGAGGTCCATGAACACAGTCGGGGCATTAGTGAGCCCAAAAGGCATCACCACAAACTCATAATGCCCATAACGCGTCCTGAATGCTGTCTTCTGGACGTCCTCGTCCCGCACTCTCACCTGATGATAGCCCGACCTCAAATCAATCTTGGAGAACCAAGATGCTCCCTGTAGCTGATCGAATAAATCGTCGATCCTCGGCAGCGGGTAACGGTTCTTGACCGTCAGCTTATTCAATTCCCGGTAATCAATACACATGCGATGCGAGCCATCCTTCTTCTTCACAAACAAGATGGGTGCTCCCCATGGCGAGCTACTCGGCCGAATAAACCCCTTCCCCAGCAACTCCTGAAGTTGCGAGGATAACTCCTGCATCTCTGGAGGCGCAAGGCGATACGGCACCTTAGCAATAGGCGCGGCCCCCGGAACCAAATCGATGCCGAACTCCACTTGCCTCGCGGGAGGCACACCTGGTAACTCTTCGGGAAATACATCTGGAAACTCCAGCACCACCGGAACTTCCTCCACGGAGCTCGGTCTCTCGGAGATCACTCGCGTATCTATCACATACGCTACATAACCCTTACAGCCCTGCTGTAAACACTGCCTCGCCCTAGCAGCCGAACAAAAGGCTGATCCAGAACGTGTACCCTCGCCGTATAATGAAAGAAATCCCCCACTAGGATCCCGTATAGTCACCAGCTGTTGCTCGCAATCGATAACCGCACCGAATCGGCTCAACCAATCCATGCCCACTATAACACAGACATCACCCATCGCAATCGGAATCAGGTCGATTGGAAACTTGACCCCGAATATCTCCAATACACATCCCCGGAAGACCTCTGTAGCACAACTCACTCTGTCGGCGGCTATGGAAACCCGCAGGGGCCGACTCAATACTCCACGACTAACACTGATACGCTGACTAAATGCCAAGGACACAAAAGATCGACTCGCACCCGAGTCAAATAACACTAAAGCAGGTACAAAATTCACAAGGAAGGTACCTAAGCATAGCATGATATAAGCATAATATCTCAACACCATAAACAATAATGAAAAGGAAACATACCAGCCACAACGTCGGGTGCGGCGCGGACCTCTTCCGCAGTCAGCTGGAAGGCTCTCCCCCGAGCCCTTGGTGCCTCGGCCTTCACGGGCCGACTCTCTGCAGCAGCAGCTCTGATGGCGGCGGGAGCAGACCCCTGAGATGCCCCGCGCAGCAGCGGACACTCCGCCTTCCGGTGTCCGGTCTGGTTGCAGTGGAAGCACACTGCAAATCCCTTGGGGCAGTCCTTAGCCATATGCCCCTCCTTGCCACATTTGTAGCAAGACCCTGCCCGACAGGCGCTATCGTGACCCTTGCCGCACTTCCCACAAGTGCGGCCCTTCTGGCTCCCGGGTCTGGGATCAGCGGGCTTGGCCCGCTTGGCTGCCGGCTGGGACTGTGTCGGCCGCCGATCCCTCCCCATAGACTCCGCCTCCTCCCTGGCCTGAGTCTCAAGCTCAATCTCCCTCTTTCGAGCATTTGCCTGAAGCTCGGCAAATGTCCGGTACGAGGAGTTCGCAGCGAACTCCCGAATATCCCACCTCAAAATGCTCAGATAACGGCTCATACGTGCCTGCTCGGTGGACACGTGCTCAGGGCAAAACATCGCCCTCTCCGTAATCGCTGTAACTGACTCGGTACCCTGCTTGAGGGTCAGAAACTCCTGTGCCAGACGTTCCCTCTCCACCTGAGGAACATACTCATCTCGGAACATGGAAGTGAACCTCTCCCAGGTCACTGCCGAAAGCTCAGTCGGTGTGAAATGCCCAGTCACAAACTTCCACCAGTCCTTCGCTCCCAAGCGAAGCTGGTTCAGCGCGAACCGAACCTTCAAATGCTTAGGGGACGAGCAAGTGAAGAAGCATCCCTCCATATCAGATATCCACCTCATAGCTGCCACCGGGTCCTGTGTACCATCAAACTCTGGTGGCTTGGTGTTGCTGAACTCCCTGAACAACATCGCATCACCTCCCTGGGGTCTTGCCGCAGCAATCGCTGCGGTAGCTGCTGCAACCGCAGCCTCAGAAAGGGCGGCATAGCGCTCGTCAAACGTCTCAATCAAAGCGGTCTTAATGGACCCGAACATCTCTGGTATCTCGGCTCTGATGACCGCAGCCACCTCCTCATGAATGATCTGTCGAATGTCCTCATCACTAGATCCGGCATCCTCCGGCATGTGTCGTGTCCTCACCATGATCAACCTCTGAAATACAACATGTGATAATTAGAATTCACTCGAACACCCTTACATTCAACAATCCACCCCTCCTTGATTCTTGGCATCCCCAGATTCTTATTTGAATTGTGTACCGCTCCGGTGCTTTTAGTAGTACGGGCCCAATACTACTGTCCGCACCGTCTCGGTACACACCCTAAATCGTCCTCTTCGGATCCCACTCCCCAAGTACTCTATTATACTTAAATTTCTCTGAACAGATCTCACACAAAACCCTAGCTGCTACCTAATTACTCTCAGCGTCTCATAGCAGCTCACCATTCCCTAAGCTAAGGCATCACAAAACAGGCCACTCTATCCCTATCAGCAATACCTAGCCTACTCTAGCATGCACACACATCACAATATTAGTTATTACGTAACAAAAGATATTTTGGGAATTCACCGTTCGGGCGCTCACTGATCGTACACACGTTTCTTCCTGGAAAACCCTTTACTCTTAGAAAATTTTGGTTTTTATTTTGAAAATATCTCTTCATTTCCTCAGTTTGAGTTCAAATACCCCCGAAGGTGTACCCGAATCCCTCAAACCAAGGCTCTGATACCAATTTGTAACACCGATTTTTCAAACAAAATTTTCGATTTTTATAAAAACATAATTCCATCAATATTCATAGAAACAACCCCTTTTAATTGTTCAACAAAATAGTACAAAATCCCAAGATCAAAATGTCAAGCTCCAAACGTGTGTGTACGGATCAAGCCGGCGCCTTCCCACGGTCGTCACTAGTACCTGAAACAAATAACATCAACACTGTAAGCACAAGGCTTAGTGAGTTTCCCAAAATACTGCATATAACACATATTAGCCACTCGAGGCTATAACTTTGTGGGTCCGTGCACCCAAACTCTGTGAACCCTCAGGTTCTAACTCTGTGAACCTTCCGGTTCTAACTCTGTAAACATGCACAGCATCAAACACATAAAAGTAATGCAGTACAACACATAATATACATAGCATACAATTACTCTATCACATAACTCTGGTTACCTACTCAAGGTAAAGTATAGTGAGAAGACTCACCTCGTGTGTCTCGGTAAACCGTAACCCTGAAATCGCTAAACACTCGATCTGCCGAACTGAAGTCCCCCTATAGCACAATATATCTCTAATTAACACTTTCCCAACTAGGGTTGACCATACCATAACAGGACAATCTAGGTCAACGCTGGTCAACGGTCAACTTGACCGGACTCGGCGAGTGCACTATAGCGACTCGGCGAGTCTGCGCGCATTCGCCAATTTCCCTGGAATCCTCTCTTGACACGTCGAGCATCCCCTCCTAACTCGACGAGCTCTACCTGGCACGAGTTGTGGGGCCACCACGACTCAACTCACCGAGTCTCAAGAACAACTCGGCGAGTCCAGTTTGACTCGGTCCACCTGTCCATCCTGACTCCCCCTTGACCCACTGAGTTCACTCATCCCAACTCGGCGAGGCCACTCGCTGAGTGGTCGTGCAGCATTCAAGCTACTCGTTGAGTCTGTTCTTCGGACTCGGCGAGTCAGAGCCAGGCACTGACTCAATCTTGCTCTAAAGGCCAGATCCAGTCCACTAATCCATAGATCCAGTCCCCCCATGCATATTTAGCACGTAAAGTCACAATCTTGATGCATAAATAACCTCTACATGATCACAAATGATGTTTTTGACTCTACTACTTCAACACAAGGCCAAGGACTCCATTTCCACCCATAAAGCTTGATGAGTGAGGCCCTCTGGACCTCTATGGATCCAGATCCATGGTCTCAGCTCAAAGAGGGAACAAAAGGGCACCAAATCACCCCATAAATGATCATATTAAGCCCTAACTTGCATCAAGTTTCACCAAACAGAAAATGGTCCGAAAATAATACCTCTAGAGTGATGATTCAAGCTCCAATCCACGAAATAGCAACCTCCTTTGC
The DNA here is from genome assembly GCF_052625555.1 of Lactuca saligna. NCBI lineage: Eukaryota > Viridiplantae > Streptophyta > Magnoliopsida > Asterales > Asteraceae > Lactuca > Lactuca saligna. Next base: position 147,281,079 of record NC_136421.1, on the reverse strand, counting down.
TTCCTCTTGCCTAGGGCCTCCTTCTTCTTGCTAAACAACACACACAAGATCACGATTGGCTCTCTTTCCTTCACAAAACGCTCAAGAACTCTAGGGACACTCTCTGGGGGTTGGGTGAGCGCAATGACGGCCATAAGGCCCCTTAAATAGGCCACAAACCCGGAGATTTAGGGTTTCATAACACAGCGCAGACTCGCCGAGTCCATACCCTGGACTCGCCGAGTGCAAGTGCGCACCCTCGCTCAATCCCGCGTCCCTACTCGGCGAGCCTGAGCCCCGACTCACCGAGTCCCTCTCACAATATAACACAATTAAACTTACATTATACCTGGTAAAATCCGGATGTTACAATAATGAACATGAAACTATAAGTAATAAGACAATAGGTAAATTAATGTGTGAGCTTGTGTGAGAAACCAACAAACAAGAGGTTAATTGAATCACCCACTTGATTAACCAATTACATATCTTATTTAATCCAAATAATTGAGCTAGAGAATTAATTAGTTTAAATAATTGGCCACTGCGTGAATTAATTAATTATCTAAGGGTTAGTATTAGTGAATATGAACCTAACCACTATAGTTGGTACCAATAACAATTAATATATCACATTACTATAAAAATAACCATAGGAGTGAATTGGTTGGACCTAAACAGAAGCTCTTTATCAAAATTTGGTGAATTTTTACTTGTTAGTTTTTAGTTGAATCTCGTGTTAGGTGTTTTGTTTAAGTTTCTAGTCTTGTAAAACTAGTGAAAAACCTTTACTTCTATTATTTGCTTAGTTAAAATTAGTTATTAGTTTAATTTCCGTTCCCTGAGTTCGACACTCTACTTATTCATCTATACCACTAAAAGACAGGTTCACTGCCTTTGTGTGCTAAATTTACAACTTAAAAGTAGGATTAAAACCAGTGCATTTTACACACATCATTAGCCCTAATCTAGCATGGAGTTCTCATAAACATACCATAACATAAACTTGTATAGGTAATTTAGGAGTACTTACTTGAGCTTAGCTGATTGCATGCACTACACCCTTTTCTCTTTTCAAAATTCCTTTCTGTTTTCAAAGTTCTTTTTATAAAATGATTTTCTTTTAAAAATTTTCATACCAAATCCTTAGTTTGAGTGCAAACACACCTGAGAGTGTGCCCGAATCCCTCAAATCAAGGCCCTGATACCAACTTGTAACATCCTAAAAAATATGGTCCAAAATTTTCGTTTAAATTTTCAAATAAAACCATAGTAATCCAAGTCATTTCATAAAAACATACGTGGTAATATTTAAAAACATCATATCAAAACAGTTTATCAAAATCACATGTCCAAATATCAGAGAAAATCATCCCATGCTAAACGCTGCGGTGTGTGTGATGTAGTCATCCCGAGCTCTTGCCCTTACTTGGGGAAGTACCTAAAACCAAAACTGAAAATTATAAGCACGAAACTTAGTGAGTCTCCCCAAACTACCACATACCATACACATAATCACATAATAACATACATTGGGCCTTGCCCACTACATCGGGCCCCGCCTGGCATCGGACAAATCTGATGGGTTTTGGTCATAAGACATCCTATGTGCTCATACAAACCCTAATGCTTGGATCTAGGTTTCTCTATTGTACATGCTTTGAATCCAAGACTATAAACCCTAATTCTAGCATACATATAATCATATTAACATGAGAATAAGTTTATAGTATTACCTAGATTGTTATGTAGCAATAATAATCGCAAATCTCCTTGTAATGACTTTGGAATGCTTAGAGTCACAAGTGTCACTCCTCTAATGGTTCACAAACACCATAAGCAAGAGGATGAAGAGGAAAGAGGATGGAGGCTGCCAAAACGTGTGTAAACCCTTACAAGAAGCTTAGCCACGTTTTTTAGCCTTAAGGGGTCTGTATATAGTTGGGCTATTAGGGTTATCTAACAAGGAAACCCTAATTTGGATGCTTAAGCCCTAAGCAACCCATAGACTCCTTTAATTAAGCCCATGGACGATTTCCTTATGGGTTTCCCATTAGAATTCGTCCATCCCTTAATACAAGGCAATCCATGGCCCAAATTGCAATTATCTTATAATTACAATTCCAGTCCCTTAAGTTTAATTAATCTCTTTTAGTCATAAAACTAATTACCAATTAATTATTGACTAATATTAATTAAACAATATGATTTCTCCTTTAATATATTATTCCCATAATATATAAATAAATCATATTTAATCCTTACTCTCCATAATTCATCCTATCAAGTTGCTTTGGTGAAGGCAACCCAAAAGGACCATGCACCATCGGGTCAAGTACATACCAAAATAGTTATGGACTTAGACACTAATCCAACAGTCTCCCACTTGGATAAGTCTAACAACTATTCTGCATATGACTTCAGATCCTGATCTGCAATCGTAGCTTTCCAAAGCCGCTGTCAACTCTGATCATATCAGATACGCGTGTCCTTAGATAAGGGATCATATATTCCTCCATTCTAGATATCGTATGAGATATGATTTCTAATCATTCTCTTTGTACTACTTCTCGATTTCTGATTTATGACGACAGACTAACTGAACAAATCAAATTAGTCCTAGCCCAGCCGAGCATTTACGTATGTCATCACTAAAACCATCGAGGGGCCCAAAAGATATCGCTTCTATCCTACTTTGGATAAAAGGAACGGATAAACTTTGATACAATGCTTGCTTGCACTCACTAACCAAATCACACACAACAATATGTTTTATAACACCAAGTTACTAGTGCGTTTACATATTATCAATGTGCAACCGATTAGCAAGATACAACTCACACATCTCGGTTTCAAGAACGTTGCAGCAAACACTCGTAATACAATTCATGGAGTGATCCAAGTGAGCGTGGGTTTAATCCAATGCTCAAATCATATTCATAAGCACTCATGAACGTTGCAGCAAACATTTGCTTATGTCTAATACTCTTCTAGACAATCCACACACCAATTCACGACAGTCTTCATTCATATCTACTTCCAACATATGAACGACCGTGGCCCGTTTGAATAATTCGATTATTCTTAATAAACTAAATTATTCTGGAAGTCAAAACATGCAAGGTGAAACACAAGAATAATACTAATCCCATATGGCCTCAAACCTTTGAGTATAAACAAAACACGTTTTATTTATCACCATATCGATTACTCATTATTTGTCGTTTCGGGTAATCAACTTCTTACTTGAATTCCAACACTTGTCCCATGCTCCTAGCATGCACACAATGTTTACCTATGGTTCTTACTTTTGTGACATAGACAAATTGAACACATTTCCAATCATTCTCATTTTACAACTCCAAATCCATTTTCTTAAGTGTAAGAATATCAAATTCTTGTTACTTATAGAATATACTAGATTCTAACACTTTATGCAACGATCCTTTTGTAATGTCACTGCACCAAAGTCTCAAAGACTATTGCCAATGATATTACAAAGTCCTCTATCGTAGATTGTTACAAGACAATTCCTTAGATATGATGTCTCTCACTAAAAGTACATTCCTTTGAACATCCTTTTGCATAAAAGTTTCTAATCTAGACATAGATTTTCAATATTTACTTCCTAATATGGACACGCTTCCATATTTTCCATATGACAACTCATTTCTTAATAGAATCTTATCTATTCGTAATGATGTCGATATTGTCCATCCAATATGGAAACATTTCCATAATTTCCAATACTATACTTCCAACTACTCACAAGCGACCAATCCTCGTCGAACTTTGGATTGTCCTTTGATAATTGTTTGATTATTTTAGTCAAAACCGATTCTAGTCCCGTTTCCCTCTAAATGCGCTAGTCATTTGGAAAATTTTAGAATGGTCAAACATTAAATCATTTGCAATCGATCCTATACTCGAAGCGTATGGGACACAACGCATAATGTTTTATTTGCTATGTTCTCAAAATTCGAATTGTGAAGAGGAATGCCGTAATCATAATCGAAATTTTAAGAACACACTATGTACCCTTGACTAAGTTTATTAACATTTCACAACATAATCCTTTAGATTTGAAATGAAGCATAATATTCTCTCCCTTAATTATAGCAAAACAACCTTTCAACTCTTACAACTTTGCAAAGTATGACTCTTGTTTTCTATAATTAATATTACCAACTATGCAATACTTGCCTTAATAATCATACAATCATAACATTTATGCTCCCACTATCATGATGATTATTATAAAACATAACACTTATGCTCCCACTAGCTTCGAGATGTATTCATAAACATCTTAACTTCCAGAAAGACAATACTTATTGAATTTCTTAAGTTCATGTTTCTAACACTTAGTGCTTTGATAATCTTTTATCAAGGCTTCTTGAACTTATACACTTTTGCCTTAGATAGTTCATATGTGTGTCTTAACAATTAAGACTAATTGCCAAACCTCACAATTCAAATTATGGAAAGGGATGCCGTAACCATGATCGAATTCGAGAATGCAATTTTACAATCACTATCTTTTAACATCTTTCTTAGTGAAAGCATTTTCTCACAATCATTTTCATGAAGGGGGAAATCTTATGACACTTAGATTTAAACAGTGTATTTGTTCCTATCCATGTGAATTTGTTAAAAACCAAAGTTTACGACAAATTCAAACTCATATGGATCGAACTTTCTTAATCTTGATTTCTTGCCTTATGGTAGCACAGCTGCCCACCACGTCTTGCAAGTAGTTAAGCAGCTCACCTTTTTCCTATCAATGTACTTTCCATTGATCATGGTCCTTGCCTTTTATGCATTCAAATGAGAACTCATAGGACTCACATGCATAATTAACTCGATTGGATTGGCACAGAAACAAAATAATGTCTTCACGATAGGTTGTAAACCTCAACTCGTGTGCTAGTGATGATCAATAAGGTTTATTTGATTTGTTCTTGAAACCTTTCAAGACCATTAAGACTCCCACTGACTCCTTGACATATAAGATTCTCTTGTCAATAAACATTTGTTGACAACCAAATATTCAAGAGTTAGTGTAGCTTTTATCAAAACATTTTATAAATTGGTCTTAGTTGGTCTCTGTCTTATCCACGACATCACAACTTTCCACAATTGATGAATGTTATAAACCTTCTTAATACTATTCACTCAATGTCACAATCTTGACTTTAAGATTTGTTTTGGAACGAAGTATGATTGACTTCTTGATTTGACCATTTCTTCAATCTTTGATTCCTCTTCTTGGACGTACAATTGTACCAAGACTCACTTAGAGGATCAATTGAGATATGGTTCTTAATCATTAAGACCTATCATAAAGCATAAAAGCTACTCTCCCTTCTTCTTAGAATGGAGAAACTCTTATCTTTCTGCCTACTTGATTCTTCTTATTCGTTTTGCTATTGATCTAAACCCTTTAATCAATTCAAAATTACACTTAATCTTGTAAGTGTAATCATATTTACTAAGCCTTTAGTAAATCATGACGAATATCTTTGTTACTCTTATGGTGAACTTGATCAACACACAACTTTGTGTACTCGATCTCCTAGTCCTTCACTTGACACTTTGTCAATGAATTAGTCCAATTTCCAAATACGAAATTTCTCATTCATCATGCAACCAAGTTGCATGATTCCAAGTTTCTGTCCAATTGAAACTTGGGCGATGAGAAACTCTCCCTATTTGGTAAATTCTTGACATTTCCATAAATAACATAACTAAGAATCATATCCATTCGTTGTAGAAATATGCAAACATCAATTTTCATAACGATTTCATTGCAAGGAAGTAAACAAATAAATAAATAAGTCAAACAAAATTTATTTTATTTATAGAAGCAGCGGAAAAACATTTGTCCTTACAATGCAAAATCTATTGAAAACTATGTAAAAAGAAAATTTCTAACAACTCTATCATAACTATCTAAGCTCAAAATCCAATCTTCAAGTCCATGAGATCGAGATCCATCACTTGTGATTAGATTCATCTTGCTCTCTTATCAAGCTTCCTTTCTTTTCACCGATCCTTCAAAACATTCAAATGCAATCTTATCACATCATGTATTAAGAATCAATGAATAGGAACTTAATGGAGTTAAATAGTGGATTCTTACCTAAAGCGTAGTCATACTTTTGACTCTCCCATCTCTTAGATCTCTTAGGTAAATAGGGAAACTTCGTCTCCAATGCCCCTTCTCTTGGCAATAAAAGCAAATTGACTCTTTTGGAACAACACATGGAACTACCTCAGACATCGCCTTTCTCTTATGATCAAACTTTTCGATCATTGCATGTCTTTCATTGCCATTGTCTATATCCATAGAGGTCTTGAAGGCAGATTCACCAATCAACTTTGCTTTTCTATTGCGCCAAACCATTGCTGATTCAGCAGCAATAAGCATATAGGTGAGATCTATAAGGTTCACGTCGTGGTTCATCATATAGTACTCTCTTACGAACTCACTATATGAGTTAGGAAGTGACCAAAGAACCCAATCAACAGCCATCACTTCACCGACAACGGATCCCATCATTCTTAATCTATCAATGTGTGACTTCATCCCTAAGACGTGTGCACACACCGACTTGCCCTCTTTATGTTTACTTGCCAAAAGGGCTTGAGTGATATTGAACTTTTCAATTTTACAATCTTGTGGGTTAGGGAGAATAATTGGAGGAGGAGGAGGAAGTGAAGCATGATTTCTTGTTCCTCGATCGAATCGTGGAATATCATCTTCATGTGGAATGCTTGTTCCACGGGATTTGAGAAGACCATAGTTGTCGAACTTTGACATCGGGAGAAAAACGAATTCAAGTTAGTTGATTGGTTGAGTCCTTGGTAAATCACCCAAATGAAATTCCAAGGCTAGGACCCAACACAATATCCTACAACTCGGGAGAGGGATGCCGTAACCCAAATTGCAGAACATTTGAAGGTAAGTGAATGACGATTCACTAGTTTCCACCATGAAAAACGAAAAAGAAATTTAAGTTTTAAACCTATGAAAACTCCTAGATCCTTTGAGATTCATTGAACATTTCAATGGCATGTTTAAATCTCGATATGCCCCTCTCGTTTCTGACTGGGATGCCGAGGATCACAAAGCGGGTGTGAATAACCATGCAAACTACATGGTGCCCTCACATGTTACAATCACCTATTCGATGTGCCGGTAAACCACACACGCTCCACCGAACTATGACAAACATTGAGTCACCCTTTGCTACCTTTGCTTAGAACCATTTAGTGTTCCGGTAAACCACACACGCTCCACTAACGTCTTCGCAAGGTCACAAAGTGTAATTTCATGGAATTGCATCAATTCACTTTTGCCTAAGTAACTAAGATTGGGAATTTGAAAAACATTTAGTTACTTTGTATTTCATTATACTTATAATGGAAGGTTTCGTCCTATCCTACCCATTCGGCTAACGACCCTCCACTAGTCAAGAGTGCGGTGGGTAAGAGTGGATACCCATTCAATCACCACTTTATAGACAATTTCCTTAAACACCCCTTATAGACCAGCTTCGTGAATGAGGCCTACTAACGGTAAGACTGACTTTTACTCATACTTATATATAATGTTAGACTTTTAATGTTATATATAGTATAGGGTGTATTTTATACTTTTAAAATACTATATGGTTAACTTTAACAATTACACTTTTAATTCAATTAAAAGGTTAACCTAAACTTTTATGGATTTATTAAATCTCTTTTAATTATACACCTTAATTAATTAATAAAACCATAAGGGTGTGATTTGAACTTTTTCAAAACATTACTAGAGTTTTAGAGTTTAACATTTCTAATTAACCTTTTAATCAACTTTAAATTCCAAAACTTGAGGGCAAGTTTTGAAACATTTCAAAACATTAGGGTTTTAACTATTTAAATTTCAAAACAACAAAACTTTTGGGGTTCAAATTTAAACTATAAAACCTAAAGGGATAAATTTAAACTATTTCACAAGATAATTCAAATCTAAATTACAAATAATCAAACTTTATCTAATAAAACAAGTGATTATCTAAATTTTGACAATTATCTTCTATTTTGGTAAGGATAATCACATAATAATGAAAAAATTCGGATTTTATCACAAAAACAAGTTTATGGTAATTATCCAAAACCAAAACAGGAAGAAAATCGCGAATTTGAGCTGTCAGACCCTTTGACTCGTCGAGTCTGGACCTGGACTCGTCGAGTACAGCTGACTCGGCGAGTTCACCAAGTGACTCGGCGAGTCAAACATTCAGAAACTTAAAAAATCGATTTTCAGTGCTTATTTCGATCAAATATGCATCAATACAATTGAAACCAATCTAGGCTCTGATACCACTGATGGGTTTTGGTCATAAGACATCCTATGTGCTCATACAAACCCTAATGCTTGGATCTAGGTTTCTCTATTGTACATGCTTTGAATCCAAGACTATAAACCCTAATTCTAGCATACATATAATCATATTAACATAAGAATAAGTTTATAGTATTACCTAGATTGTTATGTAGCAATAACAATCGCAAATCTCCTTGTAATGACTTTGGAATGCTTAGAGTCACAAGTGTCACTCCTCTAATGGTTCACAAACACCATAAGCAAGAGGATGAAGAGGAAAGAGGATGGAGGCTGCCAAAATGTGTGTAAACCCTTACAAGAAGCTTAGCCACGTTTTTGAGCCTTAAGGGGTCTTTATATAGTTGGGCTATTAGGGTTATCTAACAAGGAAACCCTAATTTGGATGCTTAAGCCCTAAGCAACCCATAGACTCCTTTAATTAAGCCCATGGACGATTTCCTTATGGGTTTCCCATTAGAATTCGTCCATCCCTTAATACAAGGCAATCCATGGCCCAAATTGCAATTATCTTATAATTACAATTCCAGTCCCTTAAGTTTAATTAATCTCTTTTAGTCATAAAACTAATTACCAATTAATTATTGACTAATATTAATTAAACAATATGATTTCTCCTTTAATATATTATTCCCATAATATATAAATAAATCATATTTAATCCTTACTCTCCATAATTCATCCTATCAAGTTGCTTTGGTGAAGGCAACCCAAAAGGACCATGCACCATCGGGTCAAGTACATACCAAAATAGTTATGGACTTAGACACTAATCCAACAAAATCTAGCATCGGGCCCCGTCCAGCATCAGACCAAAGTTCCTCGGTCTTGCCCCATCATCGGACTGAAATCCGGTAACATATAACATAACATATAAGCTAAACATTCATCGGGCTTGGCCCGACATCGGAATGAATCCTGGAACATAGAACACATAACATATAAGTTAAACATTCCTCGGGCTTGCTCTGACATTGGACTGAATCCCAGAATAAACAAACAAACACACGCAAAAATCATGAAGACATCAAGCATACAAACATTCCTCTGGCTTTCCCCGACATCGGATTGAAGTCCGGAACATATAACCTACATCGTGCTAAACCCTACATCGGACCTAAGTTCAGCATACACTAACATACATAAACAGGTTGGCATTGGTACCTTCGACCTGTTCCTACTAGAGGAGAACTCACCTCAAATTTCAAGTGTAGTAGCTGAATGTCTCTACTCCTGCAACAGAATCTACTCATGCCCTATACCAAACAACCCCTTAGATATCATTCCTTACATCAAGACCCCTTCATGGGTCAACCTTTGTCAAAGTCTAGGTCAAAGTCAAAGTCAACACTCAGTCAAAGTCAAAGTCAACATTCAGTCAAATTCAAAGTCAACACTCCGAGTTGACTCAACTCATCAAGTCATCGCCCTAACTTGCCGAGTTTCCTTGCTACTCTTAGTGGTGATAAAATGAGTCAACTCGTCGAGTCCCTTCACAAGCTCATCAAGTTCTACCTTGTATAGAAATGGAACAAATCGACTCAACTCGTCGAGTCCCTCTTTGGACTCGCCGAGTTCCTCAGTCTATTTGGGTTATCTTAAGGGATTAAGTCCCTACTCTTCGGATCTAAGCTTCATACTTCTTATATACATTGAAAATGTCCTTTTAAGGGTAAATTTTCCAACTTTACCTATTAATACCTTTAGTTAATGGGTTTAGCTCAAACCCTAACTCCTTAGGACCTAGACCTTGATCCACAAGCCATCCATAGTCCAAAGTAAAGTTTACAAACAGAGATCTAGACCCTAAACACTACATGAACACATAAATTTTCCACCTTTATCTACATGCATGGCCTTTTGGAGCTTAAAAGGTCAAAATGACACCCTTTGGATTGCATGGGGCTTCAATGGCCATAAGTTTGCACCTTTATTCCATGAAAGCCCTACATGATTCGAGATCTGAAGGCTTACTCACTTGGGATGTCCATATCCCAAATATCAAGCTTCTTGGACCAAAAACTCAATAAAGTGATAATAAAGAGATATTAGAAGCTATAAAGCATGAGACTTGATTACCAGAAAGTGATGAGATTGAAATGGAGTCTTTGGATCTACTAGCTTCTGCTTGAATCCCCAAGCTTCTCTTTCCTTCACAAGCAGGAACCAGTCGTTACATAAAACCAAATTCCTCCGGTGTCAGGATCTAATGTAAGAGTTAATTGATCCTACACGACAGTTGTAGCAGGTGATCGTGAGTCTACTCGAATCCCACCCGCTCCCCCACTATTGAAATTTGTTCCTACTAGACTCTCTAATGATTCCTCACTTCGGGGATGGATCAAAGGTAATTACACATTAATTGGACTATTTCATAATTTTGATTATCTTAAGGAAGCCGCATATTCAATTAAAAACTGTGACGGATCTGGATGTGAAATAAAGTAACTTTGCGGCTTAATAATCGCATTAAAATTCATGGATCTGACAAGTAGAGAAGCTTTCATGAAAGGATGGGTGGAATGGTTTTGGAGAATTGATAGTGGTGATATAGCGGAATTCCACTTTGATAGAACTGATTGGATTAAAATCTTAGGCCTTCCACCGGAGTTGTGGTCGGAGGAAAATTTCACAGCAATTGCTATGACCTATGGTCAGGTGGTGGTTCTGTTTGCTATGGATCAAACAAAGGCGAATCTATCCTTTGGAAAGGTTGGCATACTAACATCATCACTAAAATACATCTACTATGAGTTACTAGTGGAGGTTAATGGTAAAATCATTAAAATCATAATTTTAGAAGACGATCTCGACTGGGTTTCATTCAAATCACAAAGATATCAATTGGACAAGAACTCATCATCAGACGATGACGGAAATGATGAAGAAGGAGGTGATGATGAGGACGGTATATCTGAAACCACTATTTCTAAGAATAACAACGAATTGGAGGAGGGAGAGATTGGAACTATGGACGTCGATATGGTCATGGAATCAAATCGGGAATGCTCGACTAGTACTGCCGACAAAGCCAGATCACCGGTGGCGGCTTCATTTTTGACAGATGCTATCGGGGAATCGAAATAGACAAACTTGGGGAACATCAAGGGTTGGATGGAGGAACTAATGTGCAATTGGAAGTTGAAACCCTTGGAAGTAAGGAAAATATTAATGCTACTAATCATGCTGACTTGGATAATAACACTTACGCGGCTGATGCAGTAAACAAAAGTGTTGGACCGGGTGGATCGCCTAATGGACTACTTAATAAACTAGCTAAATCTGACTACTGTGGGCCTTTTACAGACATAGTGTATTTTAATGATAGGCCAACGTGTGGGCATGATGTTAATTTTGATAGTGCTCAAGATAAAAGAAGAAGATTAATAAGAAAACACACAGATACCCCTATTGATTCTTGGAACTCTACTTCGCCTCATTCCTCACTCGATCTAAAAATACTGTTGATTCCTACTCATGTTCCCCTTCCTGAAATTGAGGTGGATTCTCCATCCTCTTCGTCAGAAATTAGAAACACGGTGGACGTGGGCAACATTTTGGGATTTGAGGTCGATGTTGATAACCCGATCCTTGAGGATGGTGAGAATCAAATGACACGATGAAATATCATGACTCTAAAAATTAGAGGTCTTGGAGAGAAACATAAGGTGGACTAGGTTCAAAGGCTTTGATGTGAGCATAAATTATGTACGATTAGCATTCAAGAGTCCAAATTGGGTGAATCTCTTCTCCTCTCAATATTTCAAAATGTTGGGGTGATACTGATTGTGGGTTCGAGCAGGTCTTCATCATGGGGAGATTTGGAGGCTTGGTGTCTATATGGGATAAGAAAACATTTATGCTAGTTGAGACTATAAAATCCTGGTACTTCATTATGGCATTGGGTAATTTTTATGGCATTAATGGTCTCACGGGCATTGTAAACATTTATGGCCCTTAATCAGTAAATGAGAAATCAAAATTAAAGGATGAGCAGTTAGCTTTGAAATCCTCTATACCTACTATGTGGATTCTTATTGGTGATTTTAATGTGGTTTGGAGACCAGAAGAATGGATAAACTCAGTCTTTTGCGCAATCAGTGCAAGTGGTTTTAATCAATTTATACGCAAGGGAGAACTCACAGACTTAAAGATGGGAGGTCAAAGATTCACCTTCTTTAAAATTCATGGTGCGAAATTGAGTGAATTAGATAGATTTTTGGTGTGTAATCGTTCCTTAACTATGTTTCCCCTCGCTTCATGCATGGAATAGACAGAGGCCTTTCTGATCACTCTCCCATTATTTTGAGGGCTCGCTGCAATGATTTTGGCCTCCCACCATTCAAAATGTATAACTAATGGATGCTTAAGGATGGATTCGAGGAGGTTATTAGGAAAGCATGTTCTGAGTTTGTGGGGTTCGAAACTCCTGATGCATATCTCCTAAACAAACTTAAACACGTAAAAAAAAGCTATCAGATGTTGGAGAACTAATGCAGTGAAGGATGAAAACAAGGATTTTGATTCCTTGAAAAAGAAGAAAGGATGATATCGAAAGGGTGGAAGAATCTAGACTATTGTCACACCCCCGAACCGTCAGAAATAACGGCGGAAACGCCCCGGGGTGGGTGACGTCATACGTAGTATCACAATAGTTGTATCATAGTAAGCAAAGTAAACAAAACCATTACATTACAATATGATTATTTACATCTATTTGAAAACATAGTTTGTACATAAGAGTATATAACAAAAGTAAAAGACGTGACTCCAACATGCTCCATTTTCTCCAAAAGTTGGCAAGAGTACCCATCTATTGTTGTCCTGAGAATAAAAGTTGTTTTGAAAACGTATCAGCATAAAGCTGGTGAGTTGATAAGCATGTTTTGTATTGAAAACTAGTCACTGAATTTGTACAAATGATTTATTTTCATTATAAGTAAAATGTCGTTCGTAGCGAAACCATTATTATCAAGTTTTGAAATATGTATGCATGCTTTCCAAGAAAATCCAATATTTTCTAACCTGTTCGTCAATTAATGTATGAAAAGTATATTCAGTTTGAAAACCCTGGCTACCACCAGTATGTAATGTATATTCTGTTTGAAAACCCTGGCTACCACCCGTATGTAGTGTATGTTCTGTTTGAAACCCTGGCTACCACTAGTATGAATAGTAGTTTTACCACTAGTATGAACTCATAATTTAACATAGGATCTGAATGTACGATTGGTATGAGTGCTGAGTGTCAAATGATGTTTCGTATGCAAGTGCATCCTATTAACATATAGTAACACATGTATGTATTAGATTGAGGTATTCCAGGACTAAACATGACGGGAAACCACTCTAAGGAGCTGGAAATGCTTGAACTAAGTGTCGGAACCATAAATGATCGAACGAGGGAGGTGTATGGCCACCCTAAGGGTGTGCACGGCCCATGAGTGTACGATCCTACACTCATGATGCGAAGTGCTTTTGAAGCATTTCCAATGTTCTAAAAGCATCCAAGGAGTGTTCTAGGTCCCATACTTAGTGTTTTTTTTTTTTTAATTTTAAGGCCAAATATGAGCATTAAAGTGGGTGTAAGGCCATAAGAGTGTGTGTGCGGGCATACGTAGGAGTGTGCAGCCGTACAGAGTGTGTGTGCAGCCATACATAGGGGTGTGCGGTCCTACACTCTTCATCTAAGCCCAAAATGTTGATTTTTAGGTGATTCAAGGTTAATACCAAGTCCAAGCTACTAGATGAGCGCCAAACTCTCACTTTGGAGAGTCTTTTAGGTGTGTACGGCCACCTTATGAAGGTGTGCGGCCGTACACCTTCAAAGGATGAAGAACATGATGAATTAGGGCTTACATCAAGATGTTTTACAAGTATATCAAGCTAGATGATAGAATACTCATGTTTTTGAAGCTTTTGGAGTGTTCTTAGATGAAGATTCTAGAGAGAGAAAGTAGAGTGCAACCAAAGATGGAAAAGAGTGAATGAAGGGTCTCCCCCTATTTATAGAGGTGAGTATGCGGTTAGGGGGATGGGTGTGTGGCTTCATACCCGTGTGTATGTCCGTACACACCTCCCAAGAGGGTGTACGGCCCGTTTTTGTCCCTATACGACTTGTTGACTCATTCCTAATCTCATTCCCGACTGAACTCAAGCTTAGAACACTTAAACGAACCCTTAAACGGTGTTATAAGGTAACGGAATCGAGTTTGATATTGATAGAATTGATCAATCTTTTCAGAATAAAAGTTTCAGGATGTCACATCGTCCCCCTGTTGGAGGGAATTGCATGCCGAAATTCGAAAATAGATTATAAATCATGGATTTGGAAAACGATGGGGGTACTTCTGTTTCATTGAATCCTTGCACTTCCAAGTGAATTCAGGTCCCCGCTTGGCATTCTAGCGAACCTTCACTATCGGGATGCGACTTTGCTTTGTTCGCTTGACTCCCCGTCCATGATTTTGATTGGTTCTTACATAGAGTTGAGGTTCTTGTTGATTTCAATCTCATCCAGGGGAATCGTAAGAGTCTCATCAGATAAGCACTTTTTAAGGTTCGAGATGTGGAAGATAGGATGAATGTTATTAAGCTATTGAGGTAAACAGAGTTTTCATCCCACAGGACCGATTCTAGTGAGGATCTCGAAAGGTCCTATGTACCTTGGATATAGCTTTTCACGCTTCCCAAAGCGTATCATGCCATTCCAGAGCGAGACCTTCAGCAGAACATGGTCTCCAACCTAGAACTCCAAAGGTTTTCATCGTTTATCGGCATAGCTCTTTTATCTGTCTCGTGAGGCTTTCAGTCGTTCCCGGATTTGTACGATCTTTTCAATGGTTTCGTGAATGATTTTTGGGCCCATGAGAGTGCTGTCGGGGACTTGTCCCTTGGCTAGCCATGTGTCGCTTACCTCAGCCCAACATAGAGGGGATCTGCACTTAGGACCATATATGGCTTCAAATGCCGCAACCATGATACTAGTGCAGTAGTTGTTGTTGTAGGAGAACTCGACCAAAGGTAAATGGGTGTCCCACGACTTACCAAAGTTGATGACACATGCTCTCAACATGTCTTCCAAAGTTTGGATGGTTCTCTCACTCTGCCCGTCTGTCTGAGAATGGTAAGCTGTACTCATATCCAACTTAGTTCCAAGAGCTTTCTGCAATGACTGCCAGAATCTTGAAGTGAACCTTCTATCTTGGTCGGAGATAATGGACACAGACACACCATGCAGTCGAACTATCTCTTGAATGTATATTCGTGTGAGTCTTTCCATCTTGAAAGTTTCTTTGATTGGCAGAAAGTGAGCGGATTTTTTCAATCGGTCGACTACTACCCAGATAGTATTGCAACCACTAAGATTTGGGTAATTTGGTGATAAAATCCTTGGTAATCCTCTCCCACTTCCACTCAGGTATCTCTGGCTATTGGAGAAGTCCCGAGGGCTTCTGATATTCGACCTTCACCTTGGCGCAAGTCAGGCACTTGCCCACGAAGGTAGCGATCTCTGTTTTCATGTTTGGCCACCAATATAGTTTCTTGAGATCAAGGTACATCTTATCCGAACCTGCATGAATGGAGTATTTGGTCTTGTGAGCTTCGTTCATGACAACCTCCCTAAAACAACCGAACTTTGGTGTCTAGATCCGGTACATGAAATAATAGGCTCCGTATCCCTTGATCTCTAGGTTCATATTAATTCCTCCCAGGGCTTCATCCGTTATGTTCTTTGCTTTTAGGGATTCCATCTGAGCCTCTTTGATTTGTGTAGATAGGTGGGAATGGATAGTCATGGTTAGTGCCTTCACCCTACGACCTGCACACTCCTTCCGGCTGAGGGCATCTGCCACCATATTGGCCTTGCTGGGATGGTAGCATATTGCACACTCATAATTGTTGAGGGCATCTGCCACCACATTGGACTTGCGGGGATGGTAGCATATTTCACACTCATAATTATTGAGTAGCTCTACCCATCGCCATTGTCACATTTTCAACTCCTTCTGGTTGAAGATGTGCTGCATGTATTTATGGCCAGTAAAGATCATGCACTTGGTTCTGTAGAGGTAATGTCTCCATACCTTTAAGGCGTAGACCATTGCTCCCAACTCTAGGTTGTGAGTTGTGTAGTTGACTTCGTGTGTTTTTAGTTGTCTTAAGGCATAGGCGATAACCTTTCCCTGCTGCATAAGCACACAACCTAAACCCTGATTGGATGCATTGCAGTAAACAACGACGTCCTCCGTCCCTTCAGGTATAGACAGGATAGGTGCACTACATAGGGCCCACTTCAATGTTTGGAATGTAGTGTCTTGCTTTTCACTCCAAAAAAAAAAGCACGCCTTTCTGAGTCAGAGTGGTTAAGGGTTTGGCAATTCTGGAATAATTCTAGATAAATCTGCTATAATAGCCAATGAGATCCAAGAATTGACGGATTTCTTACGCGTCTTCGGTGCATACTAGTTCTCTATTGCCTTGATTTTGGAGGGGTCCATGTGTATGCCTTCCTCGCTTACCACGTGACCTTCGAAAGATACTCTTCGAATCCAGAATTCACACTTAGAGAATTCTGCGTATAGTTTCTCTATCATTAGAGTTTCCAACGCCAATCTCAAGTGTTCTCTGTGATCTTCTTCGCTTCTGGAATAGACAAGTATATCGTCGATGAATACGATGACGAACTTGTCCAGGAAAAAACGACACACCCGATTCATCAGGTCCATGAATAATGTTGGTGCGTTGGTTAGACCGAAGGTCATTACTACGAACTCGTAGAGACCATATCGAGTCTAGAATGTTGTCTTAGGAACATCACTCTCATGGACCCATAGCTAATGGTATCCTGATCTTAGGTCAATTTTTGAGAAGTAGCTGGCTCCTTGAAGTTGGTCGAATAAGTCGTTGATCCGAGGAAGAGGGTAACGATTCTTGATGGTGAGCTTGTTCAGTTTGCGATAGTCGATACACATCCGAAAAGATCCATCCTTCTTTTTCACAAATAAAACCAGGGCTACCCAGGGTGAGGAACCCGGTCTGATGAATCCTTTGCTGAGCAGCTTGTTGTACTGGCTGGATAGCTCCTGCATTTTTGTCGGTGCTAGGCGGTAAGGGGATTTGGCTACAGGGGTAGCTCCGGGGATGAAGTCGATACGAAATTCGACTTAGCGCTCGGGAGGAATTCCTGAAAGCTCTTCAAGAAAGACATCAGGAAAGTTGCAGATTTCGGGGATGCTCTCGAGATCTTTAACTTCCTATTTCTCGTTAACGACATGAGCTAGAAATGCATGACACTCCTTTCACAGAGTTTTTTGGGATTTGATGCATGAAACAATACGAAAGTTTGAACTGAGTTTATCGCCATAAACCATGAGGGTTTCACCAAAAGGAAGATTGAGATGGATAGCTTTTTCATAAAAAAGGATATCAGCACGATTGGGACTCAACCAATCCATGCCGATGATGACATCGAAGCTTTTTATGGAAACTGGCATAAGGTCGATGGGAAATGAACAATTATTTAAAGTAAGGGTACAACCCATGAATATGTCGTTAGTGCTCTCCTTCTCACCGTTAGCCATTTCGAGGGTAAATGTTTCAGTTAGCGGTTGGGGTTTAGGTTTCAGAATAACGAATGCATGGCTAACAAAACTTCTCTCTGCACCAGAATCGAAAAGAATGCATGCATAAGAGTCATTGATGAGGAACACACCTGAAACAATTGTGGGATCAACAACTGCCTCCTCTTGCCCCATCACTAACAATCTCCCTGTGTTTCCAGTTGTCGCTGCTTTGGAGAAGTTTCTTTTATAATGCCCGACTTCCCTACAGCCATAACAGGCTTGACCAACACATGCTCCATGTGCTTGATTGGTTGATTGGGATGGTGTTCTGCAGCTTCGAGTTGTGTGACCCCCTCTTGCCATAATTGTTGCAGAGCATTTCACAGCATGGGCCAGAAATGTGATGATGATAGTTGTACTTTTTGCACTAGGGGAGGGTACCCGTATATCTACTGGTAGGTGCTTGAGTTGCAGGAGCAGCGATAGGAGTAGTAGCAACGTGAACTGTCATCGTATGTTGTATCATGGAGGACTCCTGCGAAGACTGGCCCTTTTGTTGCTTCCATAACTTTCTTTTCTCACCACTTCCCTTAGCTGGTTCAGGAGTGGTTGTCACATTATCGAGATCAATGTCGTGATCTATGAGAGTCTGCACCAGCCACTTAGTGCTATCAAAAGTGGTTGGCCTGGCAGCCAAGACATTCCCTTGAGTTGGGGGCATCAATCCCCAAATGTATCTCTCTATCTTCTTGCTTTATGGGGTGACCATTCTTGGGCATAGAAGTGCTAGGTCTTCAAACCTAGAAGTGTAGGCAGCAATATCGGAACCCTTCATCTTTAAGTTCTAGAGTTCGTGCTCCAGTTTCTGCATTTCGCCCCGTGGGCAGTAATAAGAAAGCATGAGCTCCTTCAAGCTCTCCCAACCCATAGCGTTTACTATAGGCAGGCTTAGGGATTTGACCTGACCATTCCACCAGTTCAATGCTCTGTTGGTGAAAGTGCAAGCGGAGAATTTCACCTTGTTGGCTTCAGAACAAGAGCAAATTTCGAAGATAGACTCGATCTTTTCAAACCATCGAGTCAAGGAAATAACACCTCCATTACCGTCGAAGTATGTAGTTTTTGCATTTGTGAAATCTTTATAAGAGCACTCCTTCTAGTGCGCCTGACTCCCTTCGTGATTCTGTGGATGAATACCACCCCCCGGTCCACCAGTGTCGCCATGGTTTATCTATGACATCGCGGCAGCCACAGCGGCGGTAATAACTGCCTGAAACATAGCGGGATTGAATTGAGGAGGTGGATCGGATGGAGGATTGTTGCTCTTTTTTCTAGGTCTTTTCTTTGGAGGCATCTTGTTCTAAAAATAATCAGGAAGGAAAGTATGGTAAGTCCCATAGAATTGAATCAAGAGATATGAATCGAGATATATCTCAATATGATGGCTAGCGTGTTCTACTAAGAAATACACAAGGAAAAGCTACTAATGCAAGTAAACTATCGCTAAAAGGAACGAGTAAAAACACTTAAAAGTGAATCTCTGCAAAGAATTTGACTCTAGTAAAATACTCCTATAGTATTTTGTGTTTTGTTGTACCGATATCTTTTTATATGGATACTTGGTAAGTTTTAGGCCTGCTGCAACACCACAGTGACTCCCAAGCACATGTTGGTCATGTCTCGAATGAATATAGTTGATCAGGCTATATTGACCCTAGACATGATTACATAACTACCCAGTTTTAACCATAATGTCCAACATCCAAATACTTTTGTTTTGTTCTACTCGTGATTATTGTTTCTGGTGCGTAGGGATACTTGTATACTTCTTGTAAAAATACTTATATTTTAAAAGTATACTTTTAGTTCAGAGCGCTTCGGACCCTTAATGTTTATAGTTTTATAGCATGTAAGGTTCGGTATACTTAGTTCACTATAAATAAAATCTCTGATACCAATCTGTCACACCCTCGAACCGTCAGATATAATGGCGGAAACGTACGGGGGCGGGTGACGTCGTACGTAGTATCACAACAGTTATATCATTGTAAGCAAAGTAAACACAACCATTACATTACAATATGTAACAGCCCAGAATTTCCAGGTATTTATTATTGGTGTATTTTTGGAGAATTGTGAGTGGACTCGGCAAGTTGGAGCTCAAACTCGCCGAGTAGGATCGCCATTTTGGACGCGGGTTCGCGTCTGGACTCGATGAGTCCAAGAGTGGACTCGGCGTGTCCATGTTGTGTAATGAAACCCTAATTCCCAGGGTTTGAGACCTATTTAAAGGGGCTTATGGCCATCATTTGCAGCCACCAACCCCTAGAGAGAAACCTTAAAGAGATTTGAGCGTTTTGGGAGAGAAAATAGGCCATTATTGACCTTTGCGGCTTGGTTTGGCAAGGCAAAAGAGATTCTAGCTAAGAGAAGGCAAGGGAAGTGGACATTATGTGATTTTGTAGCTTAGAGCATCATCTTGGAGGTATATCTTGGCTTCCTTTTTCGTTTTTATGATGAACATGGGGGTTTAGGGTTTCTTGACCCCTTTGTTGGCTAGATTTGATGTCCATTTCGTCCCTAAACATGATAAGGCTTGAGATGAGATCCATAGGGGTCCAGAAGAGCTGTATTCCTTAATCTTTATGAGTGTTCATGAGAGTATTGGCCTAGAGTTATGAGATATGGGGCTAAAACATCATTTATGAGCAAATAGTTGTTGCTTGAGCCCCAAGGTTTGGACTTTACGTGATTATCATGCTTGGGGAGGCCAGATCTATGAATGTATGGAACAGATCTGACCTCAGGAGTGAGTTTGAGTTGTTGCATGGCATGGACTCACCAAGTCCGAAGAACAGACTCGGCGAGTAGCATGAAGATTGCCCAGCACCACTCAGCGAGTGGTCTTGCCAAGTTAAGGGATTGACTCAGTGAGTCAGGGAGAGTCAGATTGGGTTGACAGGTGGACTGAGTGAAGCTGGGAATCGTCGAGTTGTTCTTAAGACTCAGTGAGTTGAGTCGTGGAGGCCCCACAACTCATGCAAGGTGGAACTCGTCGAGTTAGGAGAATACTCGTCGTGTCAAGTGAGGATCCCAGGGAAATCAGTGTATGCGTATAGACTCGCCGAGTCTCTATAGTCCACTCGCTGAGTCCGGTCAAAGTTGACTGTTGACCATTGACCAGTGTTGACCTATGTTGACTTGTTAAGGAATAGTCAACCTTAGTTGTGAAGTGTTATTTAGAGACGTATTGTGTTATAGGAGGACTATAGATCGGGAGATCGAGAACGAGTGATTTCAGGGACTTGCGAGTTACCGAGATATGCGAGGTGAGTCTTCTCACTATACTTTACCTTAAGTAGGTAACTAGAGTTATGTGATACAGTGTTTGTATGCTATATATGTGTTATGTGTTGTGCTGCAATATTCTATGTGATTTATGATGTGCATGTTTACAGAGTTAGAACCTGAGGGTTCACAGAGTTTGGGTGCACGGGCCCACAGAGTTATAGCCTCGAGTGGCTAATATGTGGTATTTTGGGGAAGTCACTAAGCTTTGTGCTTACAGTGTTTGGTGTTATTGTTTCAGGTACTAGTGACGACCGCGGGAAGGCGCCGACTTGATCAGTACACACGGATCGGATTTATGATTTTGAGATCTTGGGATTTTTGAATTACTTAGATTGAATTTCAAACATGGTTGTTTTATGAATATTAAGTGAATTATGTTTTTATAAAATTCGAAAAAAAAAATTGTCTTGAAATTTACGGTGTTACACAATATGATTATTTACATATGTTTGAAAACATAGTTTGTACATAAGAGTATATAACAAAAGTAAAAGACGTGACTCCAAAATGCTATGTCTTATCCAAAAGTTGGCAAGAGTACCTGTCCGTCCTGAGAATACAAGCAGTTTTGAAAACATATCAGCATAAAGCTGGTGAGTTCATAAGCATGTTTTTGTATTGAAAACTAGTCACTGAATTTGTACAGATGATTTATTTTCATTATAAGTAAAATGTCGTTTGTAACGAAACCATTATTATCAAGTTTTGAAATATGTATGCATGCTTTCAAAGAAAATCCAATATTTTCAAACATGTTCGTCGATTAATGTATGAAAAGTATGTTCAGCTTGAAAACCCTAGCTACCACCAGTATGTAATGTATGTTCTGTTTGAAAACCCTGGCTACCACCTGTATGTAGTGTATGTTTTGTTTGAAACCCTGGCTACCACCGGTATGAATAGTAATTTTCACTCAAAATAAAACCAAGAGTTGGATCCCTGGAATACCCTCCAGTCAATAGATAGGTAACTTTATTAATTAAAATAAAACCATGGAAGAAAGAAATCCCGTAAACAAAGGTTAGTTTATACTATTGTGAGTTGGTATAACCATACTAATATGATCGATGAACCTCCTTGACGTTTCTTCAGGCGTCGTATGATTACAAAATTTGTTACCACAGGCGTGCCCGCCTAACTGTAGCTAACAGTTCAGGTGTGGGATTGTCAGTCCCGAATAGATCTATTCACAAATTTCACGCTCTCCCTCCGGGAGACTCTGGTTATACTAACGGTGAGGATTTATTGGTACCCCGAAAGGCATAACGAAGATAGGTCTCACAATCCTGTATTAACTAGTTTACGTGTAGTTCGGTTGTTCTCGAGTTTGAAATCATTAGTAAATGGTGTAGAGTATAAATAATTATACATAAAATAATTATTTAGTAAGATACTCTTGTTATCTGTATGGATAAACTAAATATGTCATAGTTTATGTGTTTGACTTGGTACGTAGTTTGAATTCGTAACACCAGTAATGAATTTCCCAAACTATACCTATTATAGTTTGATTGGTAAGTTATGTTCCTATAGTATTCTGAAAACTATTCATTTATTTTTAGAAAATGTCCCTTATGCTCCACATATTACAAAAGGGAAAAAGAATCTGAATGTTTAATGTAAAACTTGTTGTAATTGCATCGGTTTTTAAGTTGTGAAAACCTTTATGCTTAGCTTGTATTCCCCCCCGCCCTGAAAACATTTTAAAAACTATAAAAGCATAGGGGTATGAACTCACAATTTAACGTAGGATATGAATGTACGATTGGTATGAGTGCTGAGTGTCAACTGACGTTTGGTATGCAAGTGGATCCTATTAACATATAGTAACACATATATGTATTAGATTAAGGTATTCCATGACTAAACATGACAGGAAACCACTCTAAGGACCTAGAAAAGATTGAACTAAGTGTCGGAACCATAAATGATCGAACGAGGGAGGTGTATGGCCACCCTAAGAGTGTGTACAGCCCAAGAGTGTATGGTCGTACACTCATGATGGGAAGTGATTTTGAAGCGTTTCCAATGTTCTACAAGCATCCAAGGAGTGTTCTAGGTCCCATACTTAGTGGTTTTTGCAAGTTTAAGGTCAAATATGAGCATTAAAGTGGGTGTAAGGCCATAAGAGTGTGTGTGCGGCCATACATAACGTGTGCGGCCGTACAGAGGGTGTGTGCGGTCGTACAGATGGTGTGTGCGGCCATACATAGGGGTGTGCGGTTGTACACTGTTCATTTAAGTCCAAAATGTTGATTTTTAGGTGATTAAAGGTTAATACCAAGTCCAAGCTACTAGATGAGAGCCAACAAATGAATTATCTATGGTAAAGGAGTGAGACAAGGCGACCCGCTCTCTCCCTTCTAGTTCGTCATCATGATGGAAGGGTTGAATGTGGCGATGAAGACAACGGTTGATAAAGGAGTTTTTGATGGGATAAAATTCCCAAACTCTAACATTTGTTTGTCTCATCTATTTTACGCATATGACGCTTTATTCAATGGAGAATGGTCGAGACGCAACATTGCCAACTTAGTGAGGATCTTGAGATGTTTTTATGTTTCGTTCGGGTTGAAAGTTAAGTTTAGCAAGTCTAAAGTGTTTGGGGTTGGAGCATCTCCTAGAGAAATATCTAACTGATCGGTCTTCTCCTCTTGGTTGTGAACCATCATATCTCCCTTTCACTTACATGGGTATTCTTGTAGGTGAAACTTGAACTTGAAGAATGGTTGGAGGCTGATTATCGAAAATTTTCGTTCCAAACTCTCATTGTGGAAAGAAAAAACACTTAGCTTTGGAGGTAGATTAACCCTAGCAAAAGCGGTACTTGGTAATCTTCATACCCTTTTTATGTACATCTTTTTTGTTCCAAATGGTGTCATTGAGACCCTGGAGAAAATTAGAAGGAGATTTATATGGAGCAGTAAAGTGGAAAATCAGTTGGGTTGCATGGGAAACACTTATTGCCCCAAAAAGGGTGGTGTAACATCCTAAAATTTACGACCAGAAACTTCATTTTTAAATAAACAATTATAAAAGCATTTGTTTGAAAACAAACATAGTAACTACTCACAACAAAACCAAAGTATCAATAATCAAAACATGTCACGAAAAAACAACATCAGAGTTGTTGGATAAGGTGTCTAAGTCCATAACTATTTCTGGTATGTACTTGACCCGACCCGGCATGGTCCATTTGGGTTGCATGGCACCATGCAATTGGATAGACTAAATGAGAGAAATAACACTTGGAGATTATTAATATATTATAAGTTCTAATAGATTAATAATATTATTTGATTAGTTTGATCAAGAATTAATTTAAAATTAATTATGTGATCAAAAGATAACTAATTAAATATATGGGTTGATTATGTAAATCATCCATATCTTGTATAGTGGGCTAAGAGGCTCCATGGATTATCAAGTTGGGTTCCACCCATAGGATGCTCCATGGGAGTTACAAACCCATGGGTCATGGAAATGAAGAGTCATGACACATTAGGGTTTAACCCTAGATGTGTCAATACTATATAAGAAACATGTTCTCCACCAAAATCGGTTACACTAAGAAACAAGAGGGCTTGGCCGATTTTTGAGAAGTGTGTGTTCTCTCATAAGTTCTTCCAAGAGCATTTGGTGTTGTGTGAAGCATTTGAGGCATCACACTTGGGGTGCTAGGCTCACAAGGTTTCAAAGAACACAAACAACAACAAGGTAAGTTATTCTATCTACTATTCAAGTTAAAATTGTTCCCCATGTATGCTAGATAGGAATATAACCTTGGAATTCAACTTTGCATGATAATTAGACAAACATAGATCCAAGGTTATTAGGGTTGCATGTACACTTAGGAAGCGTTAGAATGCTCAAAACCCATCAGTGGTATCAGAGCCTAGGCTTGTTTGTTTTTTATTTGTGCTTAAAACTTGAAAAAAAAGTCGAAAATCTTGCTGTCTGCGAGTGGACTCGTCGAGTCTATAGGGGGGACTCGTCGAGTTCATGTGTATCTTCAACTAACTCGGCGAGTGAGTGCATGCACTCGGCGAGTAGGGTCGACTGATTGCAGAATTTCGATTTAGTTGCTGGAAATGAATTAGAAACACTACCCTAAACTGTTTTGGTGATTGAAAACTTGTTTTTGGTGGTGTAATGTCTTTGCTAATTCATTTACAACAACTAGTTATCAAAATTACAAAGTTTTAAGTGTAATTTATGAATGTGTTCATATTCATGTTCTTGTTCTTATAATGTTTTAGATGATCATAGGAATTATTTGTAACCTATGTGGTAGATTAATTCTTGATCATAATGTGTTTTAATGGAGTCCATAACTTGTCCTCAAGTTATGGAAAACCAAGAGTCACACTTGAATTAAAACCATTAAAACAAACACAAGAGTTAGAAAAATGAAGAGTCTTCATTTTATTACTCTATTAAACTCATAAGTTACAAGAAATGAAAAGTTTTGAAAGTTACAAAACTTGCCCTCAAGTTTTGGAACAAATAAAGTTAAGTTAAAACTTTAGTTCCAACCCCTAGAATTTTAAAAGTTAAAATTCAACCCTTATACTTATATTATGATGATTTAATAATTATATATATATATATATATATATATATATATATATATATATATATATATATATATATGTATAAGAATAAAGTCGTCTTACCGCTAGTACACCTCATTCATGAAGCCGGTCTATAAGGTGGGTATAAGGTTGTTGCCTATAAAATGGTGACTTAATGGGTGTCTACTCTCACCCACCGCTTGCTTGACTGGTGGAGGGTCGTTAGCCGAACGGGTAAGACAAGGACTTATAAACTCTCATTCAAAGTATGATGAATATTATAAAGTAACTAAATGTTTTATTAAATTCCCAATCTTAGTTACTTTAGGAAAATGTGAATAAGGTGCTAATGCATGAAATTACACTTTACACTTTGTCTAAGTCGTTGGTGGAGCGTGTGTGGTTAACCAGCACACTAACTTGGACTTAACAAGGTAGGTAAAGGGTGACTTAAGGTTTATTATAGTATCGGTGGAGCGTGTGTGGTTTACCGGCACATCGATTGAGTGATAAACTTTAAGGGTACCAAGTGATTTGCATGGTTACTTCACACCTCGTTTTGTGATCCTCGGTATCCCAGTCACAAAACTTGGAGGGCACTCTCGAGATTGAAACATGCCTTTGAAAAGTTCATTGAATCTCAAAGAATCTAGGAATTTCTAAGAACCAATTATAAAACCTAATATCTAATATTTCGGTTTTCGTGGTGGAAATTGGTGAATCGTCATTCACCTACCTTTCAAATATGGTATAGCTTAGATTACGGCATACCTCTTCTAAGTTATATTATATTGTGATTGGATCCTAGCCTTAATATTACATTTGGGTGTTTTATTAAGGACTCTCTTAAATCTATACTAAACTTGTTCTCCTCTTTCAGATGTCTTCAAATAATGCTTCTGGCTCGAATCCTAATGGCTCCTTTACTCTTATGAGTTTGTGTGGGAAAGTCACCTTTGATGGATCCAACTTCAATGAATGGATCAGAAACATCAGGGTGATTACCCGCTACGAGGACAAAGAATATGTCCTTGACAAGGAGCTTAAGGAGATTGATGAGACCACTGCAACTCCTCAGGAGATCGCTGACTTTCAGGCACATGAAAGGGATGCTACGAAAGTAGCATGCATCATGATGGCCACAATGACAGCAGAACTCCAAAAGTCCTATAAAGATTTCTACCCTTATGAAATGCACCAAGATTTGATGGAAAGATACCATCAAAGTGCACAACAAGAGAGGTACGAAATCATCTGCTCCATGATAACAACCATGATGAAGGATGGGGATTCCGTCATGAGCCACATGCAGAAAATGCAAAGATATGTGGATCGATTGTTGAAGCTTAATGTGAACTTCCCTGAGGAGCTTGCAATAGATATAATTTTGCGCTCCTTACCATCGTGCTATGATCAATTCCGCATGACATATCACATGAATAAGGAAGAGGTCACACTCAGCAAACTTCAGGGACTTCTCAAGACTGCAGAATCAGGTCTTAAGGGGAAGTCGGTTGCTATCACTCCTACTCCAAACTCAACTCCGGTTTTGGCAATCGGGAAAAGTCGAGGGAGGAAGAGAAAGAGATCTTCGAAGGGTACCAAGGCTCGGACCCTTGATGGCTCTTCTTCAAGTGGAACCAAGAAAGGTTTCATTACTCCTTCTTCTGACCCAAAAGAGGCTGAATGCTTCTATTGCCATGAAAAAGCTCATTGGAAGCGGAACTGCCCAAAGTACCAGCAGGATGTGAAGGATGGGAAAGTCAAACCCAACCATGCAGGTATTTACACTATCATTTCTAATAACTCACCCCATTCGAAATCTTGGGTCCTTGATACCGGTTGTGGTATTCATATTTGTTGTGACTTGCAGGGACTAAGAAGAAGTGAGGATGTGGAGCAAGGAAGAATAAACTTGATCATGGGGAACAGGAAAGCTTCACTTGTCACCAAGATTGGAGTTTATACTTTATCGCTAAGTAGTGGGTTTAGTTTAGATTTGAATAAGTTTTGTTACTCGCCAGGAATGACAAGAAATATTATTTCCTTTCATGCTTTGTACAAACAAGGGTTTACCTTTTCGTTTAATAATGAAGTTGGTTCTATTGATGCTTTCTTTAATAATGTTCTTTATTTTAAAGCATTACCTTGTGATGGTGTGTATGAAGCTGTATCTGTTGTAGATAAACCCAGGAAATAATGTTTTGTGTATTGATTCTACTAATAATAATAACTTGGATAAAGCATCATTATGGCATTGTCGTCTTGGACATATAAGCAAGAAACGCATAGGCCAACTCCAAAAGGATGGAGTCTTGGAATCGTTTGACCTAAAGTCAGATGATAGTTGCGAATCATGCTTACTTGGAAAAATGACAAAGTCACCCTTCACAGGCTCGTGTAAAAGAGGTGAAGGTTTGTTGGACCTTATACACACGGATGTGTGTGGACCATTCAAACATGCCACAAGGGATGCTAATCGTTATTATTTGACTTTTACTGATGATTACAGTAGATATAGATATGTCTACTTAATCAAGCATAAGTCAGAGACTTTCGAGAAGTTTAAGGAATTTAAACAGGAAGTCGAGAATCAATTGGGCAGGAACATTAAGATGCTTCGATCCGATCGGGGTGGTGAGTATCTTAGTTCAGAGTTCCTTGACTATCTAAGGGAATGTGGGATTGTCTCACAATTGACACCTCCCAGGACACCGCAGTTGAATGGTGTGGCTGAGAGGCATAATCGAACCTTGTTGGACATGGTTCGTTCCATGATGAGTCGAGCTTCGCTACCAATCTCATTCTGGGGGTATGCCTTAGAGACTGCCGCCCATATCCTTAATCTAGTCCCTACAAAGAAAGTTGCCAAAACTCCTCACGAGATGTGGACTGGTAAAGTACCTAAACTAGACCACATCAAGATTTGGGGTTGCGAGGCTTTCGTGAGACGCGAGACTCATGATAAGCTCGAACCCCGAAGTGAGAGGTGTATTTTCATCGGCTACCCACAGCAATCCTTTGGTTACCTCTTCTACATACCTAGTGACAATGTGGTCTTTGTAGCAAGAAGAGGAGTCTTTCGAGAAAGAGAGTTTATAAGCCAAGGAAACAGTGGGAGGCAAATTGATCTTGAAGAAATTCAAGAGTCAAGTGGTGAAGGAACTTCAAACTCTAGCCCTCAACTTGATGAGGAAACTCCTGTTGAGCCAATTGACGAATCTGTACCTCTAAGGCGTTCCACGAGAGTTAGGAATGCACCTGAGCATTACTATGGATTCCATATTACTGCAGAAGGTGAGACACTTATTAGTGATGGAACACTAGTAAGTTAAGATGACCCTAATAGCTACGAGGAAGCCATGGCATGCCCCGAGTATGCTAAATGGAAAGAGGCTATGGATAGCGAGATACAATCCATGTATGACAATCAAGTTTGGAACTTGGTTGAGAATGTACCAGGTAGAAAGACTGTAGGGTGCAAATGGGTCTTCAAGAAGAAGACCGACATGGATGGTAAAGTACACACTTATAAGGCTAGACTCGTTGCAAAGGGCTTCTCTCAAATTCTTGGAGTGGATTATGATGAGACCTTTTCTTCGGTAGCCAAGATTAAGTCTATTCGGGTTCTGTTAGCCATAGCCGCATTTCATGACTATGAAATTTGGCAAATGGATGTCAAAACCGCTTTCCTTAATGGAAAGTTGGCTGAAGATGTTTACATGAGTCAGCCAGAGGGTTTTGTCAGCAACGAGTACCCCAATAGAGTGTGTAAGCTTGAGAAATCCATTTATGGGTTAAATCAAGCACCTCGCAGATGGAATCTTTGCTTTGATGAAAAGGTCAAGGAATTTGGCTTTTCTAGGAGTGAAGATGAATCTTGTGTGTATGTCAAGGCTAGTGGGAGTATAGTTAGCTTCTTGGTATTGTATGTGGATGACATACTACTCATAGGAAACGACATTCCAACCCTGCAGGAAGTAAAATCCTGGCTTGGAAAGTGTTTCGCTATGAAGGACCTTGGTGAAGCTGCCTATATTTTAGGGATAAGGATCTTGAGAGATCGGAGTAAAAGACTAATTGGACTTAGTCAAAGTACCTACTTAGATAAGGTGCTGAAGAGATTCAGAATGCAAGACTCCAAGAAAGGAGAGTTGCCCATCCAGAGTAACGCCAAACTGAGTAAGACACAAAGCCCTAGCACTGAGGCTGAGATAGCACAAATGAGTCGAGTACCTTATGCTTCGGCTGTAGAATCGATCATGTATGATATGACGTGTACTCGACCTGATGTAGCTTTTGCCCTGAGCATGGTTAGCAGGTTTCAGGGGAACCCTGGCAAGGCACACTGGACTGCGGTAAAGAATATTCTCAAGTACCTACGAAGGACTAAGGACTGGGTCCTTACCCTCGGTGGGAGTGATGACTTGAGAGTTGTAGGGTATAGTGATGCTAGCTTCCAGACTGATAGGGAAAACTTCCGCTCTCAGTCAGGCTGGGTCTTTACCCTAAATGGAGGAGCAATTTCTTGGAAGAGTTCCAAGCAAGAGACAGTGGCAGATTCTACTTGTGAATCAGAGTATATTGTAGCTAGTGAGGCGGCAAAGGAGGCGTTAAGGATGAGGAACTTCATTGGAGGCCTTGGAGTTGTACCAGCTATTAAAGAGCCGATGGAAATTTTCTGTGATAGTGAAAGTGCTGTTGCCTTAGCCAAGGAACCAAGGGATCACGGGAGATCCAGACACATCGATGGAAAATACCATTTCATTAGACATCGGATCGAAGAAGGACTCCTCGTGGCAAAGAGGGTATCATCAGATGAGAATCCGGCAGATCCCCTCACGAAGGGACTGACTCGGGTTAAGCATCTCCAACATGCTCGAAGCATCGGGTTAAAGGATGATATTAGATTTAGTAGTTAGATAACCTCGAAATTTGTAAAGTGTAATTGACATCTGATGATGAATAAAAGTGTTTTATTTATGAGTAAAGTGTTGCTATCTCTTGTCGATCGTTTACTATATTTCTTTTGCATGTTTTGACTTCCAGAATAATTTTTGTTTGGTATAAGATATTATTCAAACCTCCACATTTGGTCATATGTCGGAAGTAGGTATGAATCAAGATTGTCATGTTTGGTTGTAGAGGTCTTGGACAAGGCTACAGCAATCAAGAGTGCTCATAAGTTCTGAGCATTGGACTCAACCGACGCTCACTGGAATCACTTCATGGAATTCTATCTCGAGTGATCGTGAAACGATAATATCGTATAAGTCTTCAAACCTAGAGATATGATTTGTTACTTACAAGTTGGTTATGCATTGATTGTACGAAAAACGCATTGGTAACTCGATGTTATAAATCGCGCTCTTGTGTGTAATTCAATGAGTGGTAGAACAAACATATGAGTCGAAGTTTATCTATTCCTTCTTGGATTAGAAGCTGATATCTGAGCCCCTCGATGATTTTGTTTTGACCTATGTGTCGGGCCCGGTCAGAACTAAATTGATGTGTTCAATGAAGTTCTTTGTCAAACAAATCGGAAATCGGGAAACAAACTGTTGGACAATAAGTAAGACGTTGTTCCGTGTATTTGTCCGACTGATATCTAGAACAGAGGATTATATGATCACTTATCTTAAATGGTGTACCATCATCTTCTCAGTTCCGAGAAACCTTGTAAAGAGCTACGATTGCCGATTGGTTCTTGAAGTCATACTTGCAGTAATAGTTATTAGACTTATCCAAGTGGGAGACTGTTGGATAAGGTGTCTAAGTCCATAACTATTTCTGGTATGTACTTGACCCGACCCGGCATGGTCCATTTGGGTTGCATGGCACCATGCAATTGGATAGACTAAATGAGAGAAATAACACTTGGAGATTATTAATATATTATAAGTTCTAATATATTAATAATATTATTTGATTAGTTTGATCAAGAAGTAATTTAGAATTAATTATGTGATCAAAAGATAACTAATTAAATATATGGGTTGATTATGTAAATCATCCATATCTTGTATAGTGGGCTAAGAGGCTCCATGGATTATCAAGTTGGGTTCCACCCATAGGATGCTCCATGGATGCTCCATGGGAGTTACAAACCCATGGGTCATGGAAATGAAGAGTCATGACACATTAGGGTTTAACCCTAGATGTGTCAACACTATATAAGAAACATGTTCTCCACCAAAATCAGTTACACTAAGAAACAAGAGGGCTTGGCTGATTTTTGAGAAGTGTGTGTTCTCTCATAAGTTCTTCCAAGAGCATTTGGTGTTGTGTGAAGCATTTGAGGCATCACACTTGGGGTGCTAGGCTCACAAAGTTTCAAGGAACACAAAAAACAACAAGGTAACTTATTCTATCTACTATTCAAGTTAAAATTGTTCCCCATGTATGCTAGATAGGAATATAACCTTGGAATTCAACTTTGCATGATAATTAGACAAACATAGATCCAAGGTTATTAGGGTTGCATGTACACTTAGGAAGTGTTAGAATGCTCAAAACCCATCAAGAGTAACAATCCTAAAGATCTCCAGGGGGAAATGTAGTGTCATGCGCTGCCATCATGTCAGCTCCTTTCCCTTCCAAGAGGAAATTCCTGAAACCAAAATTGAAAGTCATAAGCACGAAGCTTAGTGAGTTCCCCCATCTTACCACATACCATACAGTAACATACTGCCTAGCATATCTGCGTGCTAGCCAATTCCTTTAGTCTCTTTCAACCAGTAACCGCCTAGCACATCTAAGTGCTGGCCTACCCATTCGGTCTCTTTCAACCAGTAACTGTCTAGCATATATGGGTGTGGGCCTACCCCTTCGGTCATTTTTAACTGGTATCCAGTTTCTATTTCACCCCTACCACTACCACATAATATCCTATAATATACATATAATTCTCCTACTGCCTAGCATATCTGGTGTTGGCCTACCCCTTCAGTCTCTTTCAATCGGTAACTGCCTATCATATGCAAGTGTTGGCCTACCCCTTCAATCTCATTCAATTGGTAATCGGGGACTATCCTACCCATCTTACTAGTATCACATAAGATCATACCATACTAGCACATAAATCATAACAAATAGTGGCTTACCAGATAATTATTACAAAGACAATCATCTCAACTTTAATAAGCTACTAGTGGGCTGACATTGGTGCCTTTGACCCACTTCTACTGGAAGGTAACTCACCTCGAATGCTGTGAAGTAGCTGAACTATCCTCGGCTCTGAAATCTACCCCACTCAAACTCCTACACATATATATTTCCTTTAGTTACCCTTTCATGTTCATAATCCTTTAAGGCTCAACTTTGGACAAAGTCAAAGTCAAGATCAATACCCTGGTCAAAGTCAACCTCTTGGTTAAAGTCAATGTTACAAGTTGACTCAACTCACCGAGTTGACGCATCAACTCTTCGAGTTCCATAAATCATAAAACTCAAAAATCGCGATCCAACTTGTTGAGTTCTTTCACAACTCGTCAAGTCCCTCCTATCCATAGTATCGGGACTTTCCAATTCTACTCGTCGAGTCATCTTTGATCTTGTCGGGTTTTTCCCTTTACATAATCGGGATTCTTCAATACAACTCATCGAGTCCATCCTTGAACTCGTTGAGTTCTTCCATCTACTGAACTATGACATTTCGACCCAACTTGTCGAGTTCCTCCTTGAACTCGTCGAGTACTTCAGTCTTCAAAACTCAAAATCCATAGCCAGCTCGCTGAGTCATCTCCTAGACTTGCCGAGTTTGCTCAGTAACAGAAAAGGTCAGGGTACCACGATCCAACGTGCCGAGTTGGATGAACAACTCATCGAGCTCATTTTGTCTAATTCCATTCAGTCACTTCAAATCGAGTTCAATGCTTCCAAACCATAGATCTAGTCCCCTAGGGTCGATATAGGATGTAAAGTTTCTAACTTTACATCCATGCATGGGTTATTTATCTTAAAAGGCCCAAAAAGGTGATCCACAAGTTTCATAGGACTGCCATGGCCATAACGTTTGCACCTTTATGCCATGGAGTCACTCAAAGGCTCTAGATATGACGAGTTTGTCCACATAGGATGTCCAAATGCCAACAACTTTGGACCAAAACATGGAGAAAATTCCCTAAAACTATATCTAAGCTTCTAATGGACACGATATGAGTTTTTTACCTTTGATGAAGCAGAAATGAAGCTCCACTTATGGATCTACTCCTCCCTTGCATGTTCTTGCTCCTTCTTCAAGAGTCTTCTTCTTCAAAATCACAAAGGAATGCAAAAAATAGCCCAAATCACTCAAAAGTGGATTAGGGTTTGGTACAATCGAGGCTGAAAGTGAGGCTAGGTTATGGAAGTTAAGGATGTTTAATTAGGGTGTAAAACCCTGAAAATTAGGGTTTCATCCAGCCAGACCAACTCATCGAGTTGAGGATCCTCAACTTTTCGAGTATAGTTTGTCACCCGCATTGAAATCCATCTCTACTCGACGATTTTGGGGCTGCAACTCATTGAGTCTCTATATAAAAATAAATAGATTAGACTTGAATACATACCAGGAAGCTGGCGTTAGAAATCTCCCCCACTTATTTTAGACTTTGTCCTTGAAGTCTGCTGTGTCTGAAAATAGCTCTGGGTAATGCTCCCTTATCTCATCCTCTGGCTCTCAAGTCCATTCTGAGCCCTTGCGCAATTTCCATTGCACCTTCACCAACTCCACCGTCTTGTTCCTTAGATCCTTCGTCTTCCTATCGAGGATGGCTACTGGTCGCTCGATGTAGTTTAGGCTATCATCCACCTGAATATCCTCTAGAGGCACGACTTCAGAGTCATCTACCAAGCACTTCTGCAGTTGGGAGATATGGAAGGTGTTGTGGATATGACTAAGCTCGGCTGGCACATCCAGCCTATACGCCACCTTTCCCACCCGAAGGTTCGATATACATGGGGCCCAACTTTCTATGTTTTATGAAGTGAATGACACCTTTTTAAGGTGACACTTTCAGAATGACCACATCCCCATAACTCTGGGCTAGTCAGCGTCTATCGACGTATCTCTTCTGCCCACTCTAGGTCGTCTAGAGTCAACTCCGGACCTGCTATATCCTCTCCGTCATCTTGAGTACCACTTTTGTACTCGCCATGAATCTCTGCCCAACCTCACCCCAGCATATCAGGGTTCTGCACTTCCTCCCATAAAGCATCTCGAAGGGAGGATGATTGATGCTGGCATAGTAGCTATTATTACAGGAAAGCTCTGCCAGAGGAAGGTAGGTGTTGTAGCTACCACCAAAGTCTAGAACACACTCCCACAACATATCCTCCAAGGTCTGGAGGGTCCGCTCTCTCTGACCATCTGTCTGCGGGTGAAAAGTTATGCTAAAGTGCGGACAAGTACCCAACTCATCATGGAATTCTTCTAGAATTTGGAAGTGAACCGTAAATCTCAGTCCGAAATCACTTAAATTGGCACCCCGTTCTGAGCTACTACCTCCCTGATGTAGATGTCGACCAACTTCTCGGCCGAAATGCTCTCTTGGATCAGAATGAAAAGGGCACTCTTGGTCAATCGATCCACGATGACCCAAATCGAATCCACTCCTTGTGTGGTGTTGGGAAGCTTTATGATGAAATCCATAGTAATATCCTCCCATTTCCACATAGGGATATCCAATGGTTGCATCTTGTCGTGAGGCCTCTAGTGCTCGGTCTTGACCTTCTTGCAGGTCAAGCAATGGTCCACGTACCAAGCTTTGTACCGTCTCATGCAGGGCCACCAATAATTAGGGCGAAGATCCCGATACGTATTTTTTCCCCTGGAGGGATGGAGAACCTCGACTTGTGGGCCTCATCCATCAGAACCAGGCATACCCTGCTCCAGTAAGGAACCCAGCCCCTCCAATGCAGGTTCAGTAGCCCACGACTATCATAATTAAACGAGGCCGCCTGGCCTATGATCCGCTCACACTTCTGGTGCTCCTTCTTCATGCCCTTGACATGCGCCTCTCTAATCTGCTCCAAAAGTGGAGTCACCACCGTCATCCTCAAGCAGATGTCTATGATCGGGGCTGCCTTACGGCTAAGTGCATCGGCCACAACATTGGCCTTCCCTAGGTGGTAAAGGATCTTACAGTCGTAATCCTTCACCACATCTAACCACCGATGTTGTCTCATGTTCAGATTCGGCTTATCATGAGGTACCACAAGCTCTTGTGGTCCCTGTAAATGGTACAATGAACCCTATAGATATATTTTCACCAAATAATTAGGGAGAAAACAACCACCCCCAACTCCTGATCGTGCGTTGAGTAGTTCGCCTCGTGAGGCTTCAACTGCCTCGAGGCCTAGGCGATGACGTGCCCCCTCTGCATCAAAACTGCGCCCAAGACCGAAATGGACGCGTCACGATACACTACAAAGTCGTCAACGCCATCTAGCAGGGCTAAGATCGGCACCTCACACAATCTCTATCTCGAAGCCTCAAATGTTGACTACTGCTCAGGCCCCCAACAAAATACAACGACCTTCTTCATCAGTCGGGTCAGTGGTACCGCTATCTTGGAGAAATCCTGTATGAATCTCCGGTAATAGCCTACTAAACCTAGGAAACTCTGAATCTCAGATGGAGACTTTAGAACCTCCCATATCATCACGGCCTCCACCTTAGCTGGGTCTACTAGAATACCATTCTGATTGATAGGGTGACCTAGAAACTGCAACTCGCACAACCAAATCTTGCACTTGGAGAACTTGGCGTACAAGCTCTTCCTCCTTAGGGTATCCAACACTTCTCATAAGTGCTCTCGTGCTGCTACTACGTCTTGGAGTAAACCAAGTTGTCATCAATAAAAACTATCATAGAGTGATCCAACATCAGTCTGCAAATGTGGTTCATGAGGTCCATGAACGCGACAGGGGCATTGGTGAGCCCAAACAGCATCACCACGAACTCGTAATAGCCATAGCGAGTTTGGAAAGCAGTCTTCTATGCATCATCCTCTCTGACTCTCATCTGGTGGTATCCTGAACGCAAATCGATCTTGGAAAAACAAGATGCACCCTGTAGCTGGTCGAAGAGTCCATCAATCCTCGGGAGTTGGCAACAGTTCTTCACTGTTACCTTGTTCACCTCCCGATAGTCTAGTAGTCTATACACATCTGGTGGGATCCGTCCTTCTTTTTCAAAAATAGAATCGGGGCTCCCCACGATGACCTGCTAGGTATAATGAATCCCTTGTCTAACAGCTCCTGCAGCTGTGTAGACAGCTCCTTCATCTCGGGAGGAGCCAACCGGTATGGGGCCTTGGCTATTGGAGTCGCGCCCAGAGTCAAGTCAATCCTGAACTCCACCTATCTCTCTGGAGGTATCCCAGGAAAGTCCTATAGGAATACATTTGCATACTCTCTCATAACCGGTACATCATCCATAGTCACCTTATCCTTCTCCCAGGTATCCATAACGTAGACAAAAAATCATGTGCATCCATGATAAAGGTAACATCTGGATCTCGCTGCGAGCACATGACCGATCCATGTTGTAGTCTCTCACCATGAACCACCAGGTCTCCCCCGCTTAGGGTCCTGACCCGAACCAACTGTTGCTCGTAGTCGCTCATCACCCCATTAGGGCTAAACCAATCCATACCTATAATGACCTTGTTCCCACACAAAGGAATAGGAACCAAATCCACAAGGTAACGCTCGTCATACATCCTCAGGACACAGTCACTCTAAACCTCTGATGCCCGGACTAATTGGTTTTCCACAATCTTGACCTCTAAGAACTATCCAACATACCTGAAGACTCAAAAAACCTCTTACTAATTGTAAGGGATATGAATGATCGGGTAGCCCCCGAGTCAAATAATACATGTACTGGGATGTCGTTTACATGGAACGATCCTAAACAAAACACATATAATATAAATATCACAACTGACACATAACAAGAGATAGGGAGAAGAAGCATACTCGTCACCACATCTGGTGCAAAGCTTGCTTCCTCGACAGTCAGTTGGAAGGCTCGGTTCCTTACCACCGGAGCATCTATCTTGCCCAATCGTCCATCCATGATCTGCAGGGTTGTTGGAGATGACGCCACCACTGGCGGTGCTGGTACCAATCTCAAGCAGTTGGCCTTTTTATGGCCCTTCTGATTACAATGAAAGCAAATCATGTATGATGTCTGGATGGTGGGCGTTGGAGTAGTACAATCCCTGCCATAGTGCCCAAGCTTTCCGCACTTATAGCAACCTGATCCCCTAATATGCAAGCTCCATCATGTGTCATGCCACATTTCCCACAGCGGCTCCAGCGTTGCTGGCCCTTCGACCTAGAGTCTCCTAGAAACCCTCGTCTTCTGCCTAGTCTCTGCCTTACTCTTCCTGAGGTGCTATATGTCAATCTCCCTCTCTCTCACCCTGGCTATCATATCCTCCAAGGTCGGACATGCTGAGTAGCTGACATGTTTCCGAATGTTAGATCTTGACATGTCATGGTACTGGGTCTTCCTCATCTCCTCATCACCCTCATACTGAGGCACCATTAAGGCCCTCTCCCTGAACTTGGCGGTAATCTCTGCCACTGTCTCAATTGTCTACCTCATATCAAGAAACTCCTTGGCTAGCTGTTGAATCTCTAGAGTTGGTGCGAAGTCAGCTCCAAATCTGGTAACGAAGTCTGACCAGGTCATAGCCTCAATGGCTAGGGATCCCAGTGAATCACTAACTACCTCCCACCAGTCTCTAGCTTTGTCTCTGAAACATCCCGCAGTGTACCGGTCCTTCGACCTCTCAGGGCATAAGCTCATCAACTGTGTAGACTCGATGTCTGCAATCCATCTCCTGGCCATAATGGGGTTCTTCACCCCATGAAAGTCCGGCGCACCACATCCCCTGAAGTCCTTGAAGGAGAGTGTATGCATCCCTGACTGGATAGATGTCATGTCACTCTGGAATGCCCTAAGTCAATCCTCCATAAACTTAATGATCCCTTCCTTGATTGGCCCAAAAATCACTGGGGGTTGCCACAAGGATGCCTCTCGTAATCTTAGATGTGATGAACCCGCGTAATCCATCATCAACCGGCTCGGAACCTGCACCCGAACCTAAACCTAAAACTGACCCAGACCCTGAACCTCCTTCTCCATGATGTGTCACCACCATTCTGAAACACAACACATAATCATCAAGGTTATACATAATCCCGAGAGGTCTCACACACTCTACAAGCTCCCTGGTTCTATCTGAGTCCTCCTTTACTTGAGTACGGATCCTCTGCTTTCAGTAGTACAGGCCCATACTACCTTCCACATCTATCCGTACTTTCCCCAAGGATTTCTTTGAATTCACCAAGTCCCTTTCACTACTACTGATCACTACACTAATCTCATCCTAGGCTTACCCTAGGTTAATCTCCAACCCACTCTCTGCCATCAGCTGCATAAGAAGTCCCTACTACCTCTCCTTAACTAGCTTGCGAATACCATTACGTATAACTAAGACCAGATAATTCTTCGAATGAAAGGTCCCTCCCTACAACGGTTAGACTCAAACAAGAGCTCAAAATAGGGCTAAACCTAGCCTTCAAAAATTATTTAGTCTTCATAATATGTAACTTAACATATTCGTTTACTAGTTAGTTAAAGACAACTAGGACTTCTAAAAGCACAAAGCAAGCAGCATTCGGGAAACAAGCATACCCTAACCAGACTATCATATCATTGACTAGTCAGTACTATCATGCAACTCAACAAGCACATACAACTGTGATATAGAGCATCTCCCTAGATCATTGGACCTAATCTAGCATGCGGTTCTTATAATCAATAGGCATATAAGGCATCCTTCCTAGATCCTTAGCCCTAATTGAGCATGCAGTCCTCACAATCATATCATATATCGTAACAACATGTATTGGTATCTTAGGGAAAACTTAATTGAGCTCGGATGATTGCATGCATCACACAACTTGTTCTTTCTCCAAACCCTTAATTTTAATTTTTGAAAAAAAATTATTTTCTTTGTAAAAACTTTCAAACCCTTTGTTTGAGTCCAGACACCCCCGAAGGTGTGTCCGAATCCCTCAAACCAAGGCTCTGATACCAAATTGTAACATCCCAAAATCTACGACCAAAAATTTCATTTTTAAATAAACAATTATAAAATCATTTGTTTGAAAACAACCATAGTAACTACCCATAACAAATCCAAAGTATCAATATTCAATACATGTCACGATAAAACAACATTAGAGTAACAATCCCAAAGATCTCCAGCACGGAAAATGTAGTATGATGTGCTGCCATCATGTCGAGTCCTTTCCCTTCAAAGAGGAAGTACCTGAAACCAAACTGAAAACTGTACAAATGAAGCTTAGTGAGTTCCCCCATTATACAACATAGCATACAACAACATACTACCTAGCATATCTCGATGCTGACTTACCCCTTCGGTCTCTTTCAACCGGTAACCGCCTAGCATATCTGGGTGCTGGCCTACCACTTTGGTCTCTTTCAACCGGTAATTGCCTAGCATATCTAGGTATTGGCCTACCCCTTCGGTCTCTTTCAACCGGTATTCAGGGACTATTTCACCCCTACCACTACCACATAATATCCTAGCATATACATATAATTCTCCTACTGCCTAGCATATCTATGTGCTGGCTTACCCCTTCAGTCTCTTTCAACCGATAACTGGGGACTATCCTACCCCTCCTACCATTATCACATAAGATCATACCATACTAGCACATAAAGCATAGCAGGTAGTGGCATACCAAACAGTTATCACAAAGACAATCATCTTAAATAAAATCAACTACTTGTGGGCCGGTATTGATGTCCCGACCCACTTCTACTGGAAGGTAACTCACCTCGAACGATGTGAAGTAGATGAATTGTCCTTAGCTTTGAAATATGCCCCACTCAAACTCCTACACATAATGATTTCCTTTATTTACCCTTTCATGTTCATAATCCTTTAAGGGTCAACTTTGGTCAAAGTCAACATTTCGAGTTGGATCAACTTGTCGAGTTGACCCATCAACTCGACGAGTTCCATAAATCATAAAACTTAGAAACCGCGATCCAAGTCGTTGGGATCTTTTGCAGCTCATCGAGTCCCTCCTATCCATAGTATCGGGACTTTCCCATTCAACTCGTCGAGTCATCTTTGAACTCATCGAGTTTTTCCCTTTATAGAATCGAGATTCTTCAATACAACTTCTCAAGTCCATCATTTAACTCGTTGAGTTCTTCCATCTACCGAACCGGGACATTTCGACCCAACTTGTCGAGTTCCTCCTTGAACTCGTCAAGTACTGCAGTCTTCAAAACTTAAAATCCTTAGCAAACTCGCTGAGTTATCTCCTAGACTCACCGAGTTGGCTCAATAACAAAAAAAGGTCGGGGGACCATGATCCAACTACCCGAGTTGGATAAACATCTTGTCGAGTTCGTTTAGTCTAAATCCATTCAGTCACTTCCAATCGAGTTCAATTCTTCCAAACCATAGATCTGGTCTCCCATAAGGCTGATATATCACGTAAAGTTGCTAACTTTTACATCCATGCATGGATTATTTAGCTCAAAAGGCCCAAAAAGATGATACACAAGTTGCATGGTACTCTCATGGACATAAAGTTGGCACCTTTATGCCATGGAGTCCCTCAAAGGCTCTAGATCCGAAAGGTTTGCCCACATGGGACGTCCAAATCCCAAATGCCAACATCTTTGGACCATAACATGGAGAAAATGCTCTAAAACTAGATCTAAGCTTCTAATGGACAAGATAGGAGTTTTTACCTTTGATGAACTAGAAATGAAGC
This sequence comes from Lactuca saligna, assembly GCF_052625555.1. Taxonomy (NCBI): domain Eukaryota; kingdom Viridiplantae; phylum Streptophyta; class Magnoliopsida; order Asterales; family Asteraceae; genus Lactuca; species Lactuca saligna. The sequence goes on along the minus strand of NC_136421.1, from coordinate 147,239,395 downwards.
TCCACTTCTGGATATACTCCTCCCTTGCATGTTCTTGCTCCTTCTTCAAGAGTCCTCTTATTCAAAATCACAAAGGAATGCACAAAATAGCTCAACGTACTCAAAAGTGGATTAGGGTTTTGTGGCTAGGGTTTGGAACAATGGAGGCTGAAGGTGAGGCCAGGTTATGGAAGTTAAGGATGTTTAAATAGGGTGAAAAACCATGAAAATTTGGGATTCATCTTACCAAACCAAATCATCGAGTTGAGGATCATCAACTTGTCGAGTACACTTCGCCACCCGCATCTATATCCATCTCTACTTGATGAGTTTGGGGCCTCCAACTCGTCGAGTCTCTATACAAAAATGAATAAATTATAATTAAATACATACCATGAACTGGGCGTTACAGGTGGGTGTCATAAGGCTTGGAGCTATTAAGAGTCTTAACATTTCCATATTAGCTAAGTGGATGTGGCGATTGAAAAATAAACACTCTGCACTTTGGGTGAAAGTCATTTGATGCATTTATAGATTAGATGCAAGAAATTAGCTTATTTTTGCCAACAGATCCAGAATGGGTGTTTGGAAGAATATTGTCAAAATCAAGCCTGTGTTAAACAATCTCAACATCGATCCTAAAGAAATTGTTTATTGGAAACCAAATGAAGGTTGTTGGGTCTCCAACTTCATGATTGACAATCACTTCTCTATGATATTTTTACGAGAACAGATTGAAATGGTGAGACACATTGTCTGTGATGGACCTTTTGAATGGTGCAAAGTGATAACACCTAAGATCTTATGCTTTATTTGGAGAGCAAAACTTGCAAAATCCCATCATCAGTTTCGTTAAAATCAAGGAGAGTCCTAATTCTATCGACTATATGTGGTTCCTGTAACTTGGAGGAGGAGACGAGCGATCACATCCTTGTCTTATGCCCATTGGTGAAAGTTGCCATGCATTCAATTTTATCTTGGTGTGAAATCTCATACGATAGATTCGATTCGGTGAAGGATATGCTACTTTTCATATCTGTGGTCTAAGTTCAAAAAGAAAAGAAGTATGTTGAATGTGATCTTATGTGGAGTATTGTGGTGTATATGGAAAGACATAATTCAAAGGGTTTTCAAAAACATTCACTTTGTACTAGTGAATACTGTGGATAAGATAAAATCAATAATTTTCATTTGGTGTAAACATAGAGGTTCATTTAAAAACATGGATTGGAGAGTTTGGAATCTTTGTCATTTTCTTTGTTTGTATTTTTCTTGTTTTCCATTTTTGTATTGTACTTTTTCCCTCACATCGTCTTGATGTGAGGTGTTTTTTACTTATATATTTGCCGGTTCCAAAAAAAGAATATCCACTGGAAAAAATTGGCTAAAACTCTATCGGTTTTTGGTTGTGGAGGATGTATTGGTTGTGTTTCCTTTTATTCAGGTCATGGCTCTATATTTTAAGTGGTGTGATCCTCGTCCAATTTTGTTTCACAACATCATACATTATTATGGTCCCCATTTCATTTTTATAACAATTGGTTTGTTTGAGAGGGGTTTGAAGAGGTAGTTAGGAATGCTTGGATGGATCCGGAGCTTAATAATGGTGAATTTTCTCACTATACGATGTGTGACATTATATGTTCGATGTGTGATATGTTGTTTGTGTTTTGTTTATATGGCAGGTTTTGTTGATTGTGGTCTATGTTACTGTTGGTAGATCGTAAAGTGAATGCATTAGGTGTTGTACCTAGTTCAAATCACATAGCATTAAAACTCTTGATCTAACCTTATCGCATGGTCCTTGTATAGTATATTGCTTTCGAGTAAGACATATGTTCGACTACCTATCTTATCCACAACTACCTATGATTATGCAGTCATAAGAATATTTGTCAATACTAGCATAGATTTCGATATGGTTTGTGTGATTAGGTTGATGAGTCTTTTATTGTGTTATGTGGTGGATCCTGTAGGAAGTTGGTTATAAGCCTTTAGGCCTATTGGGAGGATAGTTAGAAGTCCAACAAGTCATATTGAGATAAGGGTTGTGTGCCTATAGGCCCACTAGGGTGTTGGCTATAAGCTAGCTGGAAGTCTAACAAGTAAAACAGAAATGAGGGCTTGTGCCTATAGGCCCACTAAGATGTTGATTGTGATCTTATTGTTGTATGCATTGTATGTGTGGTGGAATTTATGGTATAGTAGGGAACTCACTAAGCTTTATGCTTACGTTGTTAAGTTAAATGTTTTTCAAGTTGTTCTAGTACGAAAGAGAATGGTGTCGTGTTAATATACACTCACATTGATGTTAAGATACTAATATGAGACTTCCATTGGTTTTTATAATTTAACTTTGTTTTAATACTATGAATTATGAATTGAAACAAATGTGTGTTATGTTATGTATTTAAAGGAATGATTTTTTGTGTTGGAAAGAGTATCCAAGGTCAATTAACTGTTTGGTAATTATATTTCTAATAATAACATGGTCATTTTGAGTTAGCCTCATAACACAATTAGCTATTAGGAAATGGAGAAAAAATAAGTTGTTAATTTATTAAGTAATTAATAAATTAGTTGAAAATTATTTTGGAATTAATTAAATAGTTTTAATTAATGGAAGGACTTGAATATTAATTAATTTCTAACGAGTAATCGGAATATTACAGAAGCTCTTGGAAGGAAGACATAGATAGTCCGACCTATCCCTCATAAGGATAAAAAATGTTTTGAATAAGGTGAGGATAATGTTTGAGAATTTGAATTGCTTAAGGATTTATCAAGTACCTATTAATAGACTGCTAGCAATCAAACCCTAGCTGCTAATTCCTTCTCCCAAAATCGGCAAAGCTCTCTCCAATAATCGAAAATCTAACCTCCAGGGTTTGTGATTTTTGAATAGGCCTCTCATAGGGTTGTTCCTTATTCGCTTTTTGGAGTTTTGGGTTTGACTATATTAGAAGGATTCTCCGTTGGGTCCTCTATCCAATGCAAGATCTAGAAATTATAAGGTCTCAATCAAAGCAACAAAATGTTAGTGTTTTATCCTTTCTTTAGTTTGATTTTAAAGTAGGTTGTTGTAACTAGTAAAACCTAGATCCTAGGATGCATGTATACATATGCATTTTGTTTTGTTTATGCTGCCTTGATCGTGTGTATAGATGCATAGAAAACCCAACATTTTGGATGTTTAATCTTGTTTTAAAAATGAAATATTGTTTTGAAATGTGAGATGTTACATGATTGCGGCCATGCACCATGTACCTCATTAATGGATCTGTCGTGTATAGGACATGAATGCACCGCTTAAAACCAATTCTCATTTAAAAGATAATAATAATAAATGACATTTTCTAAATTAGGCGTTACACTTTAACCTAAAAAATATTCCTCTTACTTTAAAAATAAATGGTAGTTACAAGGTCTCAATCAAAGAAACAAGAGGTTAGTGTTTTGTCCTTTCTTTAGTTCAATTATAAATTAGGTTACTTTAACTAGTAAAACCTAGATCGTAGGGTGCATGTACACATATGTATTCTGTTTTGTTTATGTTGCCTTGATTGTGTGTATAGATACATACAAAACCCAACATGTTGGATGTTTAATCGTGTTTTAAAAATGAAAAACTTGGTTTGAAATGTGAGATCTTACATGATTGCATCCATGCACCACATACGTCATTAATGGACACATCGCGTGTACGACATGAACACGCAACGTAAACCAATTCTCATTTTTTTTTTTAAAATAATAAATGACATTTTCTGAATTAGGTGTTACACTTAAACCCAAAAATACACCCTCTTACTTTTCTCTTATATTTTTCCATTGGAAACAAAAGTTCTAAAAAATATCTTCTCATTTTTCATCTTTTATTTTTGCATAGATTTAAGATTTGTACCACATTTTCAGAAAACAAAGTAGTATACCATATTTTCCTAGGAAAACATGGTGTTTTCTTCGGCCTTCATTAGAAAACACCATATTTCCTTATGAAATATGGTATTTTCTGAGGCCTTCATGAGAAAAGACCATACTTTTATGTAAAAAAATTGTAACACTGATTTTTCAAACAAAATTTTCGATTTTTATAAAAGCATAATTCCATCAATATTCATAGAAACAACCCATTTTTAATTGTTCAACAAGATATTACAAAATCCCAAGATCAAAATGTCAAGCTCCAAACGTGTGTGTACGGATCAAGCCGGCGCCTTCCCACGGTCGTCACTAGCACCTGAAACAAATAACATCAACACTGTAAGCACAAAGCTTAGTGAGTTTCCCAAAATACTACATATAACACATATTAGCCACTCGAGGCTATAACTCTGTGGTTCCGTGCACCCAAACTCTGCGAACCCTCAGGTTCCAACTCTGTGAACCTTCCGGTTCTAACTCTGTAAACATGCACAGCATCAAACATATAAAGTAATGCAGTACAACACATAACATACATAGCATACAATTACTCTATCACATAACTCTGGTTACCTACTCAAGGTAAAGTATAGTGAGAAGACTCACCTCGTGTGTCTCGGTAAACCGTAACCCTGAAATCGCTAAACACTCGATCTGCCGAGCTGAAGTCCCCCTATAGCACAATATATCTCTAATTAACACTTTCCCAACTAGGGTTGACCATACCATAACAGGACAATCTAGGTCAACGCTAGTCAACGGTCAACTTGACCGGACTCGGCGAGTGCACTATAGCGACTCGGCGAGTCTGAGCGAAATCACCAATTTCCCTGGAATCCTCTCTTGACACGTCGAGCATCCCTTCCCAACTCGACGAGCTCCACCTGGCACGAGTTGTGGGGCCACCACGACTCAACTCGCCGAGTCTCAAGAACGACTCAGCGAGTCCGGTTTGACTCGGTCCACCTGTCCATCCTGACTCCCCCTTGACCCACTGAGTTCACTCATCCCAACTCGGCGAGGCCACTCGCTGAGTGGTCGTGCAACATTCAAGCTACTCGCCGAGTCTATTCTTCGGACTCGGCGAGTCCGTGCCATGCACTGTCTCAAACTTGCTCTAAAGGCCAGATCCAGTTCACTAATCTATAGATCCAGTCCCCCCATGCTTATTTAGCACGTAAAGTCACAATCTTGATGCATAAATAACCTCTACATGATCACAAATGATGTTTTTGACTCTAATACTTCAACACAAGGCCAAGGACTCCATTTCCACCCATAAAGCTTGATGAGTGAGGCCCTCTGGACCTCTATGGATCCAGATCCATGGTCTGAACTCAAAGAGGGAACAAAAGGGCACCAAATCACCCCAAAAATGATCATATTAAGCCCTAACTTGCATCAAGTTCCACCAAACAGAAAATGGTCCGAAAATATTACCTCTAGAGTGATGATCCAAGCTCCAAATCCACGAAATAGCAACCTCCTTTGCCTCCTCTTGCCTAGAGCCTCCTTCTTCTTGCTAAACAACACTCACAAGGTCAAGATTTGCTCTCAATCCTTCACCAAACGCTCAAGAACTCTAGGGACACACTCTGGGGGTTGGATGAGCGCAAATGACGGCCATAAGGCCCCTTAAATAGGCCACAAACCCGGGGATTTAGGGTTCCATAACACAGCGCAGACTCGCCGAGTCCATACCCTGGACTCGCCGAGTCCAAGCGCGCACCTTCGCTCAATCCCGCGTCCCTACTCGGCGAGTCTGAGCCCCAACTCGCCGAGTCCCTCTTTCAAAATAACACAATTAAACTTACATTATACCTGGTAAAATCCGGATGTTACAACTCTCCCCCACTAGAACTGGACTTCGCCCTCGAAGTCCCGCTCTAAAACAGCTCCGGATGCTGCTTACGCATCATACCCTCCGGCTCCCAGGTCATCTCTGATCCCTTCCGATGTTGCCACTGAACCAATACCAGAGGTACCTCCTTGTTCCTCAAAACCTTGATCTTCCAATCCCTAATAGCCACTGGTCTCTCCGCATAGTTCAGGCTCGCATCAACCTGAATATCCTCAAGTGGAACCACTGCCGACTCATCGGCTATACATTTCCTCAACTGTGATACATGGAAAGTGTTGTGAATCTGTCCCAACTCTGCTGGTAACTCCAGCCGATAGGCTACCCGCCCCACCCTGGCGATCACACGAAACGGGCCAATAAACCGGGGTCCCAATTTGCCCCTCTTCCTGAACCGGATCACTCCTTTCCAAGGAGAGACCTTCAGGAGAACAAAGTCGCCGACCTGAAATTCCAACTCGGACCGGCGCCTATCCGCGTAACTCTTCTGCCGGCTCTGAGCGGTCAATAACCTCTGCCTGACCAGCTGTATCTGCTCTGTCGTCTGATTCACGATCTCTGTACTGCCCATTACCCTTTGCCCAACCTCTCCCCAACATATGGGAGTCCGACACCTCCTACCATATAACAGCTCAAAGGGCGGCATACCAATGCTCGAATGATAGCTGTTATTGTAGGAAAACTCCGCTAGAGGCAAATACGAGTCCCAACTACCCCCAAAATCCAATACACAAGCTCGAAGCATGTCCTCGAGTGTCTGTATCGTCCGCTCACTCTGACCGTCGGTCTGGGGGTGGTATGCGGTACTAAAATGCAACTTAGTACCCAATTCCTCATGAAATTTCTTCCAAAAACGGGAAGTGAAACGCACATCGCGGTCTGAAATAATCGAGATCGGCACCCCATGCCGAGATACAACCTCCCTCACGTAAACCTCCGCCAACTTCTCTGCTGAAGAACTCTCACTGATGGCAAGAAAGTGAGCGCTCTTTGTCAATCTATCCACAATCACCCAAATTGCATCAACTCCTCTGGCAGTCCTTGGCAATTTGGTGATAAAGTCCATAGTGATCTGTTCCCACTTCCACTCGGGAACCTCCAATGGCTGCAACTTGCCATGCGGTCTCTGGTGTTCGGCCTTTACCCTTCGACAGGTCAAACACCTCTCGACAAACCATGCTACATCCCTCTTCATACAGGGCCACCAATACTCCTTGCTTAGATCCAAATACATCTTCGTGGCCCCGGGGTGGATCGAAAATTTCGATCTATGAGCCTCCTCCATCAATGTAGCACGGGTACCGCCCACAAACGGTACCCAGATCCTGCCCTGATAAGTCATAAGGCCTCGACTATCCGATATAAACTCAGAAACCATCCCAACAACCCGCTCTCTCTTCTGCATCTCCGGACGCACGGCCTCAGCCTGAGCCCCACGAATGGCGTCCAGAACTGGAGCTATCACGGTCAATCTCAAACATACATCTCGCAGGGGAGTACTCTCCGCCCTGCGACTCAACGCGTCGGCTACCACATTAGCCTTGCCCGGGATCTCCTCTGCCGCATATTTAGGTTAGGCTGATCCATCAAGTACTTCAAACTCTTATGGTCCGTGTAAATCGTACAACGAACCCCATACAAGTAGTGCCGCCAAATCTTGAGGGCGAACACCACTGCCCCCAACTCCAAATCATGTGTGGGGTACCTCGTCTCGTGAGGCTTCAACTGCCTCGATGCATAAGCTATCACATGACCCTTTTGCATCAATACCGCCCCCAATCCTAGGATCGATGCATCACAGAATACCACAAAACCTTCCATACCTTCCGGAAGGGCTAATACTGGGGCTTCACACAACCTTCGGCGAAGCGTCTCAAAGGAGGTCTGCTGCTCGGGACCCCATGCAAATGCCACACCCTTCCGGGTCAATCTGGTGAGTGGAACCGCTATCTTGGAGAAATCCTTAATAAATCTCCGATAATACCCTGCCAACCCGAGGAAACTCCGTATCTCAGAAGGTGACCTCGGCACCTCCCACCTCATCACTGCGTCAACCTTGGCCGGATCGACCAATATCCCCTTCTCGTTAACGAGATGTCCCAGAAACTGGACCTCCCGTAACCAGAAATCGCACTTGGAGAACTTTGCGTAAAGTTTCTCTGCTCTCAAAACCCCAAGCACCTCCCTCAGATGCTCCTCGTGCTGCTCACTAGATCTCGAATATACCAGAATATCATCAATGAAAACAATCACCGACCGATCCAACATCGGCCGACATACCCTGTTCATGAGGTCCATGAACACAGCCGGGGCATTAGTGAGCCCAAAAGGCATCACCACAAACTCATAATGCCCATAACGTGTCCTGAATGCTGTCTTCTGGACGTCCTCGTCCCGCACTCTCACCTGATGATAGCCCGACCTCAAATCAATCTTGGAGAACCAAGATGCTCCCTGTAGCTGATCGAATAAATCATCGATCCTCGGCAGCGGGTAACGGTTCTTGACCGTCAGCTTATTCAATTCCCGGTAATCAATACACATGCGATGCGAGCCATCCTTCTTCTTCACAAACAAGATGGGTGCTCCCCACGGCGAGCTACTCGGCCGAATAAACCCCTTCCCCAGCAACTCCTGAAGTTGCGAGGATAACTCCTGCATCTCTGGAGGCGCAAGGCGATACGACACCTTAGCAATAGGTGCGGCCCCCGGAACCAAATCGATGCCAAACTCCACTTGCCTCGCGGGAGGCACTCCTGGTAACTCTTCGGGAAATACATCTGGAAACTCCCGCACCACTGGAACTTCCTCCACAGAGCTCGGTCTCTCGGAGATCACTCGCGTATCCATCACATACGCTACATAACCCTTACAGC